>NW_027596399.1:0-332586 GCF_964194155.1 Cetorhinus maximus
TCTGTCGGTCTCTCTCACTTCTCTCTCTTTGCAACCTTGCTTTTCTCACAACCTCCATTTTATTGCCATGGTCATTGGGTCTTCTGAAGCTCCTTTTCAACTCAAAATAACTTGTCCGACATCATCTGCCTCCTCCCCTACATCCTTCCAAAAGGGGGGGGTGGGGGGTGGGGTGGTGATTATGAACTTCTATTGGACTGGTCCATGATTATGCTTGTCAAAGTACTGCAGTATGACTAACTGGGAAGCTCTCTTACTCTGACTGCCTGCCATCAGGCATATCAGAAGGTTTAACAGACCGATGATCAACCTACTTGGCCGTGTTATGAATGCACCTTCTGTGATCGTCAAGTCCTAGGGCAGGATTTTCACCCCATCGGGGGCGAAGTTGAAGTGCGGGTGCGCAGAGGAGCGCTTCCGATCGGCGCCCCTGATCAGGGGGCGTGCCGCCATTTTATGTGGGCGGGCCAATTAAGGCCCGCCCAGCGTGACGTCCGCACGGAAGGGCTATGCGCTCCCTGTGCGGGCGGGGGGAAATTCCCCAAAACCTGAGAGTGCCCTCTTTCACGCATATGCATGAAAGAGCGCACTCATTTTCCTGAGGCTAAGTGCTGCCTCAGGGAGATTGGCTGTTCTGCCAAAAATATTAAAAATAGAAAAAAAAAATTCCCTGACATGTCCCCTCACATGACACTGACACATGAGTTGGGACATGTCCAAAGTTAAAAAAAAAAATTTAATTAATTTTTAAAAAAACCTCCATGAAACCTCACCCCGCCCGTGGACGAGGTTTCAGGCTTTTTCTAATTCCTGCCAGGTCTCCCAGCCTGCCCGCCAACCTTAAGGTTGGACTGGCAGGTCCATTAATTAGTTTAATGACTCTGTCAATTGGCCATTGACAGGTCGGCGGGCGCACAGCTGATTTTGCTGGGCCCCGGCCTACCTGAAAATTTCAATGGGGCGCGGTGACATTGGGAGTTCCACCCAACGTCGGCGAGCGGGCCCCCCCCTCCCACACGCCGATGGGAAAATCCTGCCCCGAGAGTGGGATTTGAACCCAGAGCTTGCAGACCTGAGGTGGAGGACACTACACACTGCACCACAAGACCCTCTCCTAACCCTGACTGTGCTACAATCATGAATTGCTGCACTGTCTCCTTTTATTTGTTCCTTCATGCGTTTTTCCTCAGGACTTCAAACTTGCAAGTCTTCCGTCTTCTTCCTGTAAATCAAAGATTCTAAAACCTAAACTTAGCACTGCCTATTTGATTTCGCCTTTCCTCTTGTTGTCCCCCAGTCTTGGTGCCGGAGCAGATTCCAACCATTCAGCTGCTTTTAAATGCAGAACCAAAATTAAATTTAAAGTTCATACCAAGGTCAGGCACCACCCTGGTCCCTTCAAACCTTTCAGTGCAGGCTGTGGGGAAGTGTTTGGCCATTGTTCTGGTCGCTCTGTAAAAACACATCGGAGATTTGGAAGTCAGTGTGTGGTTGATCAAACCGTCTGGTGCCTTCCCCAAATGGCCTCCCTTAATATGGAGCCGAGACAATAATCATATGATTTGATTGCTCTCTTTCTGCTCTTGAAGATCAGCAAATCCAATCCTTTCCTCATCCCATGTCTACACACATCCATTTCCCAAATGCTAACAATCCAAAGCTGGCACACTGCCTGGTTTTTTGTCTTGCGCCCAAGGATGCCCATATTTAAAAATTGTGTGCCCGCTTGGCTAGGTGGGGTATCACTCTTGACATAGGACCAAAATTTGGTGGGTGAAGTCCTTTGTTCCGATTTGGTTAATCTGGGTTGATATTCCAATGAGGAAGATTGCAGTACCATTACCATTGCTCTGACTTGCGCTGGTCAGCTCCTTAAATATGTATCCCCAAGGAGCTTGGCGAATTGCTCAGTGGGGCGGGCAGGAAGTTACAACCCCCTTCGTTACCACAAGGGGTCGAAGGTCGGAGCGCCATATTTAAAGGTCACTGGGACAGCCTGCACAATCCCTCCCCGGAAGGCCGCACTCCCCCTCCCCAGACAGGGTGCGCTCCCCCCTCCCCGGACAGGGCGCACTTCCCCTCCCCGGACACCCCGCACTCCCCCCTCCCCAGAAGGCCGCACTCCCCCTCCCCGGACACCCCGTGCTCCCCCCCCTCCCCGGACACCCCGCGCTCCCCCCCCCCTCCCCGGACACCCCGCGCTCCCCCCCCCTCCCCGGACACCCCGCGCTCCCCGGACACCCCGCACTCCCCCCTCCCCAGAAGGCCGCACTCCCCCTCCCCGGACACCCCGTGCTCCCCCCCCTCCCCGGACACCCCGCGCTCCCCCCCCCCTCCCCGGACACCCCGCGCTCCCCGGACACCCCGCACTCCCCCCTCCCCGGACAGGGCGCATTCCCCCTCCCCAGAAGGCCGCACTCCCCCTCCCCGGACAGGATGCGCTCCCCCCTCCCCAGACAGCCATCACTCCCCCTCCCCCTCCCCCTCCCCCTCCCCCTCCCCCTCCCCCACCTGCTGAGTATTTCCCCACATCATTTTGTTAGTTTTTTAATTCACTCACAGGACATGGGCATCGCTGGCTAGGTCAGTGATTTATTGCCCATCCCTAATTGCCCTCATGGAACTGAGTGGCTTCGTCGGCCATTTAAGAGCCAACCACATTGCTGTGGATTTGGATCACATGTAGGCCAGACCAGGTAAGGACAGCAGATTTCCATTCCTAAAGGGATGGTTTTTTTTTTACAACAATCGACAATGGTTAAATTCCAGGTTTTTATTGAATTCAAATTCCACCATCTGCTGTGGTGGGATTCGAACCTGGGTTCCCAGAACATTCCCCTGCGTCTCTGGATTAGTAGCCCAGTGACAATACCAATAAGCCACCTTTAATTCCAGCTCCAATCTCAGCACCCCTGGTACTTTGCTGTTGAATTACCTTCGAAGGGCAGTACGTGGGTAAAGAAGGAACGGGTTTGAGGGGCGGTGGGTTTTAAACTATTCTTCTCTTGCTTGCACTGTGTCAACAACTTACCCCATTGGGGGACTTGAGCCCAATCCCTGTCTCTCTTTCCAGTTGTATCAAGGATCGAATTGGCAAGTTTTGCGAGTGTGACCCGGGTAAGCGCTCCACCCAGGATCTGGATGCAGCCTGCCGTAAGGACAACACATCGGCGACCTGCAGTAACCAGGGAGACTGCGTATGCGGTGCATGCAGTTGCCACACTAACACCAATAAGAAAATCTACGGCCAGTACTGTGAGTGTGATGACCAGAACTGTGAGCGAAACTTGGGTAAATTGTGCGCTGGTGAGTATTATCCTGTCCGTTGTTTTTTTTTAAAAAAAAAGTTTCCCTTTTAATTAACGTGCGTTTTTATTCTTTACCAGCGCCTCCCATACATGGGGGACAGGATTTTTTTTCCCTCTCGTCGGGCGGGCTCAGTGGGAGCTGTCGGGGAGCCGACTGCCGCTCGCGATTGGGGCCGGACCACAATTTCGCGCTGGCGGGCCAATTGAGGCCTGCCCGGCGTGAAACGCGTGCTTCAGACCTGAGCGCTGCCTGTGCGGGGGCGGGGGGAGGGGAGACGGGAGCGAGCGGGGAGAGGAGAGCGAGCGGGGAACCGCGCACATGCACATGGGGTGCGCGCAGGAAAAGCTCCCTGAGGCACAGGAGGAGATGGAGGGTTTAAGATTTAAAAATAAAGGATTTTAAATTGTTTAAAAAAAAACATGTCCTCTCATGTGAGTCTGTCACGTGAGCAGGGACACGTCACTAATGAAATGTTTACATTTTCAAGTCAATTTTTCATAGCTGTTGGAAACCTCACCCTGCCCGTAGCAGCGAAAAGTTTAATTCAGTTCCCTTTCTAATGGCCTTCATAGGCCTTTTAATTGTCAACTGCCAACTCTGGTGCTCACCCGCCAGCCGAAATATCGCGCGAGGGCGCGATGAGGTCGGGACGCTCGCCCCGATGTCATCGCGCGTCATTTTACGCTGCAGCGGGTCGGGCGCGCCTTGGCCTGCTCGGCGAAAAACCCTGCCCACGGAACCTCGGTGTTATACCCCTAACTCAGCTCCAGAGGGAAAAGCCACATGAGCCTCCATAACTCAAATGACGTATCAAAATCTTACAATAATATCAAAGCGTTTAAATCCACTTTAAGGAGCTAAGTCTGTGACTAGGCGTCAAGCGTGTGGACCAGACTTCCTGCTCCCTTTCTTCCCCAGCTGCACTGATGGACAGAAATCGTGCCATTTACCAGTGGCTAAAGATTTGTGCTTCTCCACGTTTGGCTGATAGGAAATGCAGGGACTGTTTGGAAGCTCCAAATTTGCCTGCAGCATTAACCGAGATGTGATGGTGCAAGACTCAAGATGGCCAATATTTGTCTGAGGTAACAGAGGTGGAAGCCATTTAGCCATTTTTCTTGGCTTGCATAAGGTGCCCAGGCCTCTGTGTTGACTGTCACTTTAAGATCAGTTCAACTGAGTAGGGGGGGTCACGTGATTTGTTCAACCAATGTGTGGCTAGCTTGCGGGGGCGGGGGGGGGGAATAAATTCTAGGGAAGGGTTTCTTGGGAAAAAGATAGCTGCATGAGGGGCTGGCTGGATTCAAGCAGCCACGGATGCTCTCGTGTAAATAAAGTTTGTTTTATTTGGCTAGGAAGCCTCCCAGAGCATGTTTCTACAGCCTCACTCCTGTAGCGCAGGGTGCTGAGAACACAAGGCTGGTACGTGCACAGCTTTGCATTTTCGGTTAGTTCGCTGGTGGATTATGTTTGCTCCCTGTGGCTGATGTTTGTAGCATGTGGGGTTAGACCGTGTTTCACACGGGTACAATTGTAGCAAATGAATACAATTGCGAAGGAGGCTGTAATGGGACATGGCAGTGATCGTGTCACTTATGTCTCTCACGTTATCCCATCAGGTCATGGGAAGTGCGATTGTGGAAAATGTCAGTGCGATAAAGGCTTTGGTGGAACGGCCTGCGAGTGTGCGGATGCCAAAGGGCAGTGTGCGGAGTGGGTGAACGGTACCACTTGCAGTGGAAGAGGGACATGCACGTGTAACGAGTGTAAATGCCTAGCAGGTTATCAGCCTCCGTACTGCAAGGAATGCCCGGGTTGTCCATCTCCATGCCCGATCTACGTGTAAGTACCCATCTGAGAGCTGCCGGTTAAGACGTCGTCCGTCAGGAATCAAAGACTAATAATCTTAAACGTAGAGCCTGCAACATGGAGATGAACAAAAAACAGATCGGGGGCTGCTGCTGCTGCAGCTTGAGGTTTTGACTAATTCTGGTCGGAACCTACATTTTTAGAACGAGGAGCTCTGATTTACTTTTCTTTACCTCCCATATCTGGAGAGCTCAGCAAATTAAATATATTTTCACTGCTTCTGCAAATGCTGGACATCTGAAAATAAATCCGAAAATGCTATGATTGCACTGCAGGTTTGAAAGAAAATATTAATCTTTCAGATGGTGTCCTCTATTGCAAGTGTTTACTTAACTTTCTGGTCCAGGTGCTGATCAGTCAACCTTGGTACCCTCATGATTATTTCTGATTTTAACTTTCTTTTAAAATATGGAGCAATGCAAACATATTTACTGTAAAGCAAACGCATAACACCGAAACGATTCTTAAATCAAGGCAGGATAACCTGCTGGCTATCAGGAAATGCAGTCGCTGAGTGAATCTGACATTGTTTTGCAAACTCCAAATGAAAATGCCTCTGTTTTGGATAGATGGGTTATCATAATTTCATAACTAAATGAAGAGGGAACAGTTGTGATCAGTTCATTGTGGCTGTAGCACAATATTCAGCATATCACAAACCCTAAAACTGTTTCCAGCCATCAGTATAGATGTTGGGTCAAAGACAATGTGAAAGACGGTTGAAATTTCCAGAAACCTGAAGATTTCAACAGCAACAATAACTTGCCATTAAAGAGCACCTTCAGTGCAATAGAACATCCCTAGCTACTTCACAGAGAGTCACGTCGGAACTGAATGTTCAAGGGTGTTTGAGGGGAACTGAATATTCAAGGGCATTTGATATTTCAGAAGGATGGGAAGAAAGGACAAGAAGGTGGGGTAGCTCTGTTCATAAAGGATGAAATCAGTACAGTTGTGAGAAATGATCTTCGCTCGCAAGATCATGATGTAAAATCAGTTTAGGTGGAGATAAGAAAAAGCAAGGGAAAAAGTCACTGATGGGGATAGTTTATAGGTCCCTTAACAGTAGCTACACTGTAGGACAGACTATATATCAATAAGTAATGGGGGCTTGTAAGAAAGGAGCTGCAATAATTGAGGGCATTTTTAATCTTGTAGATTGGGCAAATCAAATTGGCAAAGGTAGCTTTGAGGATGAGTTCAAAGAGAGTATTCAGGCCAGTTTCTTTGAACAATATGTTCTTGAACCAACCAGAGAACAGGCTATTTTAGACCTGGTAACATGTAATGAGATAGGTTTAATTAATTATCACACAGTAAAGGATCCTATAGGCATAAGTGATCATAACATGATGGAATTTCACATTCAGTTTGAGGATGAGAAACTTGGATCTGAAACCAGTGCCTTAAACTTAAATAAATTACAAAGGTTTGAAAACAGAGGTCTTCAGGCTATTACAAAGGTTTGAAGACAGAGTTGGCTACAGTAGATTGGGATAATAGGTTAAAAGGTAAGATGGTAGAGAAACAGTGGTAGACATTTAAGGGGATATTTCATAACTTTCAATTAAGATATATTCCATTGAGAAAGAAAGACTACCTGAGAAGATTGCACCATCCGTGGCAAACTAAGGAAATTAAGAATGGAGTCAAATTGAAAAGGGAGTACAATGCTGCGAAGATTAATGGTAGGCTAGAACATTGGAAAAATTTTAGAAATCAGCAAAATATGACTAAAAATATAATAAAGAGGGAGAAATTAGATAGTGAGAGTAAACTAGCAAGAAATATAAAATCAGACAATAAGAGCTTCTACAAGTAGATAAAAAGGAAGAGAGTAGTTCAAGTAAATGTTAGTCCCATAGAGGATGAGACTGGGAGACCAGAAAATGACAGAGACTATGAACAAATATTTTGAATCTGTCTTTACAGGAGAAGACACAAAAAGCATCCCAAGAATAGCACAAAATCAAGTGGCGAAAGGGAGGGAGAAACATATAACAATCACAATCGTTAGAGAAAAAAGACTAGGTAAACTAGTAGGACTAAGGGCTGATGAGTCCCCTGGACTTAATGGATGGCATCCTAGGGTCTTTAAAGAAGTGGCTGCAGAGATAGTGGATGTATTGGTTGTAATCTTCCAAAATTCCTTAGAATCTGGAAAGGTCCCAGTGGATTGGAAAACTGCAAATGTCACATCTCCATTCAAGAAAGGAGGGAGACAGAAAGTAGGAAACTATATGCCAGTTAGCCTAGCAACTGTAATTGGGAAAATGCAAGGAATTCATTATGAAGGATGTAGTAGCAAGACATTTCAAAAATCATAATACAATCATGCAGAGTCAACATGGTTTTATGAAAGGGAAATTGTGTTTGCAAATTTATTAGAGCTCTTTGAGGATGTAGCAAACACGATTGATAAGGGGAACCTGTAGATGGAGTGTATTGGATTTCCAAAAAGCACTCAATAGGGAGCCACACAAAAGGTTACAATACAGGATATGAGCTCAGGGTGCTAGGTGTAATTTTTAAAAAAATTCATTTATGGGATGTGGGCGCCGCTGGCTAAGCCAGCATTTATTGCCCATCCCTACTCAGCCTTGAGTTGCTAGATCTGTTCGAAATCTATCTCATTTAGCACGGTGATAGTGCTAACATGATGGAGGGTATCCTCAATGTGACGACGGGACTTTGTCTCCACAAGGACTGTGAGGTGGTCATTCCTACCGATGCAGTCATAAACAGATGCATCTGCGGCAGGCAGGTTGGTGAGGATGAGGTCAAGTATGTTTTTCCCTCTTGTTGGTTCCCTCGCCACCTGCCGCAGACCCAGTCTAGCAGCCTTGTCATTTAGGACTCGGCCAGCTCGGTCAGTAGTGGTGCTATCGAGCTACCCTTGGTGATGGACATTGAAGTCCCCCACCCCAGAGTACACTCTGTATCCTTGCCGCCCTCAATGCTTCCTCCAAGTGGTATTCAACATGGAGGAGTACTGATTCATCAGCTGAGGGGAGGGGGGAGCACGATAATATATTAGCATGGATGGAGCATTGGCGAATGAACAGGAAACAGAGTTGGGATAAATGGGTCATTTTCAGGTTGGCAAGCTGTAAATAGGGGAGAACCACAGGGATCAATGCTGGGGCCTCAACTATTTACAATCTATATTAATGCCTTGGATGAAGGGACTGAGTGTATTGTAGCCAAATTTGCTGATGAATCAAAGATAGGTAGGAAAGCAAGTCGTGCGGATGATAGAAAGAGCCTGCAAAGGGATATATGGGCAAATATTTGGCATATTACTATCATGTGGGGAAATGTAAGGTTGTCCACTTATTTGGGAAGAATAGAAAGACAGAATGTCATTTAAGTGGAGAGAGACAATGTAATGCTAAGGTACAAAGGGACCTGGGTATCCTCATACACAAATCACAAAAAGCTATCATCTAGGTCCAGCAAGTAATTAGGATGTCAAATGGAATGTTGACCTTTAGTGCAAAGGTGACAGAGTATAAAAGCAGGGAAGTTTTGTTACAACTGCATATGGTATTGGTGAGACCACACCTCAAGTACTGTGTACAGTTTTGGTCTCCTTATTTAAGAAAGGATGCACTTGGATTGGAGGCAGTTCAGAGCAGGCTCACCAGACTGATTCCTGGGATGAAGGGGCTGTCGTATGAGGAAAGGTTGAGTAGGGTGGGCCTGTACTCATTGGAGTTTAGAAGAATGAGAGGCGATCTTATTGAAATGTAAGATACTGATGGGGCTTTGACAGGGTAGATGCTGAGAGGTTATTTTGCTCATGGGGAATCTTGAATTAGGAGCCATAGTTTCAATATAAGAGATATCCCACTTAAGAGGGAGATGAGGAGGAATTTCTTCTCTCAGAGAGTTGTTAATCTTTGGAATTCTCTACCCTGGAGGGGAGTGGAGCTGGGTCTTTGAATATATTCAAGGCTGAGTTAGACAGTTGATCTACAATGGAGTAAAGGGTTATGGGCAGGTTGGAGGCGGTGGGGGGCGCGGTGCAGGTAGGAAAGTGAAATAAAGGCCACAGTCAGATCAGCCGTGATCCTATAGAATGGTGGAGAAGACAGAGGGGCCAAATGATCTTCCCCTGCCACCATTTCTTATGTTCTTTGGTTCGAAGGGGATATTAGGACAGGTGACTAAAAGCTTGGTCAAAAAGATAGGTTTTAAAGAGTGTCTTAAAGGAGGAGAGAGAGCTGGAGAAACAAAGAAGTTTAGAGAGGGGATTCCAGAGCTTGGGGTCTGAACAGTTGATGGGACGACCTGCCAAGTTGGGGAACAATTAAAATCGGGGCTGCACAAGAGACCAGAATTGAAAAGTACAGAGCTGTTTGAGGGTTGTAGAGGTGCAGGAGGTCACAGAGCGAGGGAAGGGGCGAGACCAAGGATGAGCTTGAAAAAAAGGATGAGAATTTTAAAATTGAGGCAAGGCCGGACTGGGAGCCAATGAAGGTAAGTAAGTACAGGGTGATAGATGAATGGGCCTTTGTGCCTGTTAGGATAGGGGCAGCAACATTTTGGATGAACACGTTTATGGAAGTGGTAAACGGGGTGGCTGTTCCTGTGGAATTGAGCCACTAGCACCTTGTTGGGATAGTCCCATTCCCCTAAAATTAACTATTTCTTTTTGAGAGAACAGGAGTTGACAGTGTGGGAACTTGAGGCAGGAAAATGCCAATTTTGCAGGCTTTGAGTTAAATTTGAATGTCTTGGTTTATTCATGACACACTTCATGGTCCCACATCTTTGGCTTCTCCTGCCCTTTCAAGGCCTTGGGCTGAGCAAATATAATGAAGCCCATAAGACCGATAGGTTTGAGTATTTCAAACACTTCAGAGGTAACGAGCAGACACAGGTCAGTGACCCATCTTAGACTGGAAGGGAGGAGTGGGTGGTACATTGTTTAGAGTGCAGCTTGTGACCTCAGCATTTCTCTACTTATTTAACACAGACATTGTATTGAGTGCCTTGGATTTTCAAGTGGTCCATACGAGAAAAACTGCTCTGAATCCTGTAAGAATATACAACACAGGCTTGTGGACGATCTGAATGACCAGAATGCATGTAAAGAGAAAGACTCCAAGAACTGCTGGATGAACTTCTTGATGAAGGAGTTAGATGGGGTTTCACAGTATGAAGTGAAGATCAAGAAGGAGGCAGGTTTGTATCAATGTCTTTCCTTGTATGGACAAACTGCAACAGAGGCACACATGCATACACACACGCACACACGTACACACACACGCGTATACAGATGTGCTCAATATACCATTACAAGATGAGAGTTTTGAATTTTTTTTTTATACCAACGTTTGAGACTTTATTGGGTCATGGTGAACCTTGATCTCCAGTGGCTCTATAAATATAATGATGTGGTAAACATGCTAAAAATAGATTGGAACACTAGATGGTCCCTGGTTCAACCCTAGTGAGTAATTCAATTTGTTTTCTATCGAATTATGCAGAACTTATTGATCCTATTGAGCTCTTCAAACTCCTTGTAGTGTATTCCAAGCAAAAAAACTTCACGGGCAGTGGAAGACTAATGTACAACACATTTTGAATGTGTTCGAGTACTCAAGGATAAACCCATGCTTTCCCCTATATTACACCATTGCATGCAAACCTCTAACTGCATCACTTTGAAAACAGAATCGACGCTGTATTCGTCAGTGTGGTGCTAAAATGATTAACATTTGCTCTTGTCTTTCTCATCATCTTTGTCCCTTTTTATCTTTACTTAGTCTTTCTCCATGGCCCATTTTGGTTTTGGAATTTGCTCTGCTGCAGTTATTTAACAGCTGCTGTTACGGAGATGGTGCCATTACGTATCCCTCACGTTGGTGTAAATACTCTTAGATTATGGGCATGCTGTGCAAATACCGTATTGGTGGATGCCTGTGCATTATTTTTTCTTATTCTTTGACGGGGCATGGGTGTCACCAGCTAGGCCAGCACTTTTATTGCCCGTCCCTATTTGCCATTTAGAAATGGAAGCAGGAAGTGCCAATTTGGGAGGCTTTGAGTTAAATCTGAATCTCTTAGTTTGGCCGTGAGCTGCCTTCTTGAACCGCTGCAGTCCATGCGGTGTGGGTACACCCGCTGTGCTGTTAGGAGGGGAGCACCAGGGTTTTGACCCAAAAGCCTCAGATTCAGACTTCGGCTCTCAGGTTAAAAGTCCGTCAGGATGCTGCAGGGTGCCGCGCTGTGACTTGCAGTGCCAGAGCCAGCTTAATGGTGCAGCATCATTATTCCTCACCTGGACAAGGATGCAGGCAACCAAAGTAAAAGGGAGTGAATGTCACACATTATGTCCAGACGTGGAAGACATCGAATCAATGGTGACATCAGCCAAATACTATATAAAAAACATATTAATGAAAATAGCGCCGGAGGCTACCGCAGTTATAAAATGTTCACTTCTCACCAGTAGCCATGAGGTGTGGGCGCAAGGCGTCCGCTGGAGGAATTGCATTGGGATAAAATTGTGACCAATCATAGATTCCATGGGCACACGCACAAGGACTGCCCAAAGACATGACTCACCTCTTTGACCATATGTTTCCACTTCAGAATGTCCTAAGCCTCCAAATGTCATTGCTATTGTTGCTGGAGGAGTTGCTGGCGTGCTTCTGATTGGACTCCTCATTCTTATGATCTGGAAACTGCTGACCGAACTCTACGACAGAAGGGAGTACAAGAAATTTGAAAAGGAGAAAGCAAAGTCAAAGTGGAATGACGTACGTAGAAATGTTTAGTTGCACTTTGTGACAAACCTTAGTCATTGTCAAAACTGGTATGTCAGTCATGATCACCCATTGAAATGATTCTATGTAAACAGTACTTTGGGACTCTTGCATGGTAAATGTGTTCACATCTATCAATGTGTTATGTTTGTACGTAACACTTTTTCTGCAACACAAAGCACATTCTTTAAGCTGGATCTTTCTATTCATGTGACACCGGAATATATTAGAACAGCTGTTTTGAGTCTGGGCATAGCTGCAGGCTCTGTGCAACAATATTTGTTTTCTCACGCTGCTTTCTGGCAGCTTTTTTTCTCACTTTAAGTGGTGAACAGCGTAGGTTTTGAAAATTGTAGTGATTTTGTTGTACTTTAAACTTATTTTCTCCCAACGGGTAATAAATGTGACACAGCTGGCTCTGAAAGAGCTGGGGCAGACACAATGGGCCGAATGGCCTCCTTCTGCACTGTAGCAATTCTGTTTTCCCCCCAATCGAAGAAAGACCACTGGATGCCCAACAGCGATTTATAGCCAGCAAATTACTTTTGAAGTGTCGTCGCTGTTGTCACGTAGGAACCGTGGCAGTCAGCTTTTTGCACAGCAAGATCCCGCAGAGAGCAGTGTGTCAGCAAGCAGATAATCGGTTTTTTGATCATGTTGGTTGAGGGGTAAATACTGTCCGGGGCGCTGTAGAGATTTTCCCTGCTCTTCTTTGAAATGTTGCCGTGGGATCATTTATATTCACCTGAGCGGGCTGACAAGACCTTGGTTTTATCCGAAAGGCAGCACCTTCAACCATGCAGCGCTCCCTCGGTACTTCACTTGAGTGTCAACCTAAATTATGTGCTGAAGCCTTGAGGGGGAAAAGTAAACACACAGCCCATTGGCAAGACCGCTCGCACTGAGCCATGGCTTTATTTTAGTATCTGTTCATGGGATGTGGGTGTCTCTGGCCAGGCCCAGCATTTACTGCCCAACACTAGTTCCCCTAGTTCAGGGGGCATTTAAGAGTCAACCACATTGCTGGGGCCCTGGAGTCAGTAAGGACAGCAGATTTCTTTCCCTAAAGGGCATTAGTGAACCAGATGGGGTTTTTACAACAATCGACAATGGTTTCATGGTCACCATTAGACTTTTAATTCCAGATTTTTACTGAATTCAAATTCCACCATCTGCTATGGCGGGATTTGAACCCAGGTCCCTAGAGCATCAGCCTGTGTGATGCCAATACCAGAGACAGTACCACTATGCCATCACCTCCCTGTACCTTGCACTTTGTTGGCCGTGGTTCCTGTCCCAAAGTGGCAGCAACGATCAATACCTGCTCTCCCTTAGGGCCCGAGCATTGACAGGGCCACCCTGTTCAATGTTGCTTTCACATAAATTCCTGTGCTCCTACTTATAATTGAAAATATCCTCATCGGATAAGAAAGGGAAACTACATACCTATTAGTTTAACATCTGTTGTGGGGAAGCTATTGGAATCTATAATTAAGAACAGAGAAGGTTCTCTCGATTCCCTTCTGGGATTAAGGGCTTATTTTATGAGGAAAGGTTGAACAGGTTGGGCCTATACCCATTGGGGTTTAGAAGAATGAGAGGTGATCATATTGAAACATATAAGATCCTGAGGGGGACTTGATAGGGTGGACACCTGGAGGATGTTTCCAGTTGTGGACGAGACTAGAACTAGGGGACACAGTTTAAGAATAAGAGGACTCCCTTTTAAGACAGAGGTAAGAAGAATTTTTTTTTCTCTCTGAGAGTTATTAGAGTGTGGAATTCTCTTCCATAGTGGAGGCTGGGTCATTAAATTCATGCGAGACTGAGTTAGATAGATTTTTGTTAGACAAGGGAGTCAAGGGGTATGGGGTGCAGACAGGAAAGTGGAGCTGAGACCTCAACCAGATCAGCCACGATCTTATTGAATGATGGAGCAGGCCCGAAGGGCCGAAATGCCTACTCCTGCTCCTAAGTCCCATGTTCCTATGTTCCTAACAGAGTGACTGAACACTTAGATAAACTTGATTTACAGAAGAGCAACAAGAATTTTTAAAGGGTGGGTCATGTCCAGTGAATAAAATTGCATCTTTTGAGCAACTAACTAAAGCAGTAGACTGGCTAATGCTTATGGGATGTCATTTATATGGTTGATTTAATAGTTTATTTCCAAAAAACATTCAATAAGACTCAAAGAGACTTATTGTAACAGTCTCTATCACAAGGGACAAGATATTTGAGAAACTAATGGGACTAAAGGCAGACAAGTCGCCAGGACCTGATGGCCTGCATCCAAGGGTTTTAAAGGAAGTGGCTGCAGAGATAGTGGAGGCATTGGTCAAAATATTCCAGAACTCACTTGATTCCGGGAGGGTTCCAGCAGATTGGAAAACCGCTAATGTGACGCCCCTGTTCAAGAAGGGAGGGAGACAAAAAGCAGGAAACTATAGGCCAGTCAGCCTAGCATCTGTCATTGGGAAAATGCTAGAGTCCATTATTAAGGAAGAAATAGCAGGACATTTAGAAAAGCTTAACGCAATCAAACAGAGTGAACATGGTTTTGTGAAAGGGAAATCACGTTGGACAAATTTACTAAAGTTCTTTGAGGATATAACAAGCAGAGTTGATAAAGGGGAACCGGTAGATGTAGTGTATTTGGATTTCTAGAAGGCATTCGATAAGGTGCCACACAAAAGGTTATTGCACAAGATAGGAGCTCACGGTATTGGGGGTAATGTATTAGCATGGATTGAGGATTGGTTAACACACAAAGACAGAGAGTCAGGATTAATGGGTCTTTTCCAGGTTGGAAAGACAAAACTAGCGGAGTGCCACAAGGAGACCCAGGACCTCAATTATTTACTATCCATATTAATGACTTGAAGGAGGGGGCAGAGTGTAATGTATCCAAATTTGCACCTGGAGTACTGGGTACAATTTTAGCCCCCATATTTAAGAAAGGATATACTGGCATTGGAGGCAGTTCAAAAGAGATTCACTAGGTTGATTCCTGGGATGAAGAGGCTGACTTATCAAGAACGGCTAAACAGGTTAGGCTTTTATTCATTAGAGTTTAGAAGAATGAGGGGTGATCTTATTGAAACGTACAAGATTCTGAGGGGGCTTGACAGGGTAGATGTTGGGTAGATGTTGAGAAGATGTTTCCACTAGTGGGGGGATCTCGAACTAGGGGACATAGTTACAGAATAAGGGGACACTCATTTAAAACCGAGATGAGAAGGAATTTGTTCTCTCAGAGGGTAGTGAATGTCAGGAATTCTCTACCCCAGAGAGTTGTGGAGGCTAGATCACTGAAAGTATTTAAAGAGGAGGTAGACAGATTTTTGAAATATTGGGGAGTTGAGGGCTATGAGGAGCTGGCACGAAAGAGGAGCTGAGGCCTGGGCAAATCAGCCGTGATCTTATTGACAGGTGGGGCAGGCTCGAGGGGCCGAATGGCCTACCCCTGCTCCTATTTCTTATGTTCTTAAAATTAAAGCTCCAGGCAAATTATTGACCAGGTCAGGTGATTAGATAGGCGATGGAAGACAGAAAGGGATAATGGATATCTACTCAAATTGGAAGGAAATGACTCATGGTGACCCACAAGGAATACTGTGCCAGGGGCTCAATTATTCAATCTATTTATCAACGCCTTAGATAACACAATAGAGGGTCATTTATTCAAGTTTGCTGATGATACAAAGATTGGTGGCATAGTAATTAGTGTGCACAGCAGTAAAGAAAATGCAAAGAGACAATTGATAAAGTGACTCGGAAGATGGATTTCAATGCAGGTAAGTGTGAGATCATCAATTTTGGACCAAAAGGGGATCAATGCAAGTATTATTTAAATGGTGGAGGACCAAAGAGATTAAGGGGTCTATGTGAAACAAATCATTAAAACGTGGGCTGGGATTTCCCGGTCCCGTCAGCGATGCCTCGATTTGCCAACCAATCAGCACCCTTTGCTCCTATGGTGTAAATTGTCGTGATTGTTTGAAATTTGGCATTCTTGTGTTTGTCCTGATGAGTACATGCAAGGCGAGAAGCTTCGGCAACATGTCTCTCTTTCTCAGCAATATTCAAGTCTCGATCTTATTGAATGACAGGAACAGGTACAAGGGGCTTGACTGCTGTTCTCCTGATCCTCCGTTCCTATAAAGTCTGCCACCTTATTCAGACTAAAATTCCAAAACTCCCAGTTCACTTTTGACCGGGTGAGCATATTTTCAGGGCCTCAATTTTAACCCCAGGCCAATTTCGGCTGGTGAGCAGAGTTAGAAATTTACTTGCTGCACCAGAATTGAGGCCTGGGCAGGGTCCTCATTGAAATTTCATTTCTTGACCTTCCACACATACGGGCTAGAAGCTTCAGAAAAACGTAACATCATAGAATGATACAGCACAGAAGGAGCTTGTTTGATCAGTTGTGCTTGTGCTGACTCTTTCATAGAGTTAACCAATTAATCCCACTCCCCTGAAATTTTCTCAGTAGTCCTGCAAATGTTGCTCCTTCAAGTATTTTTCCAATTTCCTTTTGAAAGTTATTATTGAATCTACTTTCACCACCCTTTCAGTCAGTGTGTTCCAGATCTCAATAACTCGTTGGGCAAATATTTTTTCCTTGTCGCCCTTGTTTGGCCAATTTTTTAACCCTATGTTTTCTGGTTACTGACCCTTTGCCACTGGAAACTGTTTCTCCTCATTTAGTCTACAGACAATCATCATATAATCCTAGACATGGCTGTCTGCATCTACAACTCACCAGTCTTATTTACCACAGTCCATGTATTCACCTTCGTGCATGGTAACCCCCTAATTTAGACTTTATTATTTTCGCTCTTACACAGAACCCACTATTTCCTAACCTAGTACTATCAGCCTCTCTCAATATTCTTCGTACCTTGGTATCCCTCTCTAGTATTACGTCCTATACCCAAGTTTGTTTAATACTTTTCCCAATAGCACTTGCAAATCACCCCACAAAGAAATTGGGCCCCAGCTCTGTTTAGGTGCAACTTGTCTGTCCTGTACAGGTTCCATCTCTCCCAGAACTGACCCCAATGTCCCAAGAGTAGAAAGTCCTTCCTCCTGCACCATGTTTCCAGCCAAGCATTCATCTGCTTTATCCTCCAATTCCTATACTCAGTTGCGCTCGGTACCAAGAATAATCTGGAGATTGCGACCCTTTGAGGTCCTGTTTACTAAATTCTGACCTAGCTACCTCAGTTCTGACTGCATGACCACATACCCTCTTTATACCTGTGTTGTTGGTACTGATGTGGGCCATGATTGCTGGGTGCTCTGCGACTATTCAGTGCCATCCTTGATCCTGGCACCAGGGAGGCAACATGCCATCCTGGATTCACATCTACGGCAGCAGAAGTGCCTGTCTGTTCCCCAAACATTGAATCTCCTATTGCTGTTCCAGTCTTTTCGTGCCCGCCTGTACAGCTGAGCCAGCCATGGTGCCGTGGGCTTAGCTCTGGCTGCACTCCCCAGACGAGCCATCCCTTTTATCCGTATTTAGAACTGAATACTGTTTGGACAGTGAGATACGCTCAGGGGACTCCTGCATTACTTGCCTATTTCTTCTTGACTGCCTGGTGGTCACCTGTTCCCTCTCTTCCTGCACATGCTTAAGCTGTGGAGTAACATCTATAAAAGTGCTATCCACAAAGCTCTCAGCCTCACAGATGCGCAGCAGTGACTGCGGCCGCTGTTCAAGCTCCGATACCCAAAGCTTGAGCAGCTGTAGCTGACGGCACTTCCTGCACAGATGGTTACCCAAGGCACAAGCAATGTCCTGGAGTTCCCACATGGAACAGGATGTGCACTTCAGGGGTCAGAGTTGCCCTGCCATTCCTCTACCTATGAGATAATAAAACTTACTACTGTTATGACCACAACCAATGTTAATTGCTGCGCAAACCAAATCCCAGAGGGAAACTTGGCTTATGGGCCATACGCTTTTTTTTTGTATTCTGAAAACAAGAAGATCTTAGCAGCAAGAAGTCCAGTAATGCTTTTTGGATTTTAAAAATAAAAAATCTAAGTTTTATTAACAAGAATAAAAGAAAACTTAAGCACACATGATTACAGTTGTACAGTTAAACTTAGTCTTACAAAACATTTCCCCAAAAGACTCGCTACTTGGTCAGACCCACAAGTAAACACCTTTCAAGCAACACTCCTTTTTAGATGTTTAACTACAAAAATCCAGTAATATTACCCCAGGCAAGCTGCTGTAGCTTTAATAAAGGCACACCAAATGACCTCATCTCTCTTCCACTCTGCTGTGAAAAACCAAAACTCCAGAACAAGACTACTTGTTGTTGCCCAAGACCTCCCTGGCTTGACTGGATGGCTGATTCAAACTGCGTCTTCTCCCGGCCTGGAGCTACAGCTAACAGCTCCCAGCTCAGCTCCATTTCACAGCTACCTTAAGCTTTCCACAGTAACTCTAAAATACCTCTTTTTCCACTTTCATCTCAGGTTCCATTGTTCTCACCCCTCTTTGAAACTTAAATCCTACCAAATATAAAATCGTTCATGTTTCTATTTTGTCTGCTTTCAGGTCAATAAAATATAATATACCCTGTTCTTTTTATCTATGGAACTCCTGCAAGATGGAAAGATGCTTCTTGTTACCTCTGACTTCCCATTGATAGTCACGAACAAACTCTCAACTTATCTAAAAATACAAATGTTACATCCAACCTATTCACTTGTACCTCAGACCTAACGTCTCTATCCTTTCACGTTTTAAACCCCCCCAGACAACCTGCCTCCTTGTAACCTTTGCCCAGGTTAATTAAATCATTTACACACACTCACGCACAGACACATGGCCTTCTTTACAAAATAACACAACTTTCCCCAAAAATATTAAAAAGAATAACCTCCGTTTCTCACACTACTTAAAAAAAAAAGACTCACCAGGTACTCATGACTCCTCTGGTGCCACTTAAATATAGGAAGGTTAATTGAAATGATTTACGTATCCCTTTTAAAAAATCGAAACTTTTAATTTCCCAGCTATTTAGACTAACTTCCTAACTTTGAGAATGAAAAGCAAAACTACAATGCCCACCAGCCCACAGCCTTCCTGTGATGTCACTGTTTGTTCTTTTTCCTGTCTTGCCCTTCAGTGATCCTGACCTTCTGGTCTCTTCACAGTGATCCTGACCTGCTGCACACTCCTCCCAGTCTGCTTCACACTGATCCTGACCTGCTGCACACTCCTCCCGGTCTGCTTCACACTGATCCTGACCTGCTGCACACTCCTCCTGGTCTGCTTCACAGTGACCCTGACCCACTGCACACTCCTCCTGGTCTGCCTCACAGTGATCCTGACCTTCTGCACCTCCTGGTCTCTTCATAGTGATCCTGACCTGTTGCACACTCCTCCTGGTCTGCTTCACTGTGATCCTGACCTGCTTCACACTCTTGCCATTTATTTTTAAATTCTACTACCTGCTGTGGTGGGATTTGAAACCTTTTTCCCAGACATTAGCTTGGGACTCTGGATTACTAGTCTAGTGACATTACACTGTGCCATTATCTCCCCTGAGAAATTGTTATTCCCTGAATGGGAACTGAACTCGGGCCACAGCGGTGAAAGCGCTGAATCCTACCCACTACACCAGGGAAGATAAAGAACCTGCCCCCGTGCTCCACGCCCCTCCCTCCAAATTCCTCAGCACAACTCACGTCCTCCTGTCCAAAAGCCAGTCACTTCAGGATTAGCCAGTGGGGTCATCCTTGTTTCAAGGGTCTGATGATGACTTCTTATATTACACTTTAAACTCGATAGGGAGACAGAATGGAGATGCCATCACAATGGCCTCCCCAAAGAGGGAGCTCTACCATCTCCACAATCCAAATATTGGCGTGACGTATAAATGCGTTTACGTGCATGATTTTGAACACCACGTTCAAATTTCATCTGAACCTTCTTTGCTCTAAGTAGAATAACCCCAATTTCTCCATTCTCTCGTCATAACTGATGTCTCTCAATCCCACCACCATTCAAGTAAAACCACCTCTGTACCCTCTCTGCTAAGGCATGAGACATCCCAGCCATAGTATGGTGGCCAGAATTCTCCAGCTGGGGCCTTAGCAGTGATTTATAAAGATTCAGCATAACTTCCTTACTTCAGTATTCTATGACCATGTTAATAAAGCCCAAGAATCTTGTATGTTTTTTCAACAGCCCTCTGAGCCTCTGTCACCTTCAACTCCGGGTGCATGCACACACCCTCGTCTCTGTTTCTACATTTCCTTTCGAATTGTACCAACCAGTTTATATTGCTTGTCCTCATTCTTCCTACCAACATGCGTCGCTTCACACTGCAGGATGCTAAATTTCAACTTCTGTTTTTTTTGTATTCTTTCTGGGATGTGGGCGTTGCTGGCAAGGCCAGCATGTATTGCCCATCCTAGTTGCCCTTCATCTGAGTGGGTTGCCAGGCCATTTCAGAGGGCAGTAATGAGTCAAGCCCATTGCAGTGAATCTAGAGTCACATGTAGGCCAGACTAGGTGACAGCTTCCCTTCCCTAAAGGGCATTAGTGAACTAATTGGGTTTGTGTGACAGTGGGGTCCATGGGCACCATTCCTGAAACTAGCTTTCCCTGTTCATTCCAGATTTTATTAATTGAATTTAAATTCCACCCGCTGCCATTTGAAGCTGAGCGTTAACCTGGGCTTCTGGATTATGAGTCAAGTGACATTACAACTATGTCACGGTCTCCCCCCACCCCCACTCTCCCTTCTGCAAGCGACTGCCCGTTTCAACAGTCTTGCTCTGTCCCCCTGAAGCCCATGGTTGTCATCGTCGCCATTTACTGCATTTCAGAATTTCGTGTCATCTGCAAACTTGGACGTTATGTCATGTGTACCAAAGTCCAGGTCGTTAATATAGATGAAAAGGAGCAGTGCATAACCGCACAAATCCCTCCACTCTGAAGATCCGGACAACACAACTGCCTGCTTTCTGTCTCCTATCCGTACCTGTGCACCCAGTAATGTCCCTTTGACCCTGTGCGTTTTCAGTTTTGCTAACACATCTAATATGTGGTACTTCCATCGACTCTTCACTAAAGAACTTTTGCAGACTGTTGTAGATTATGCAAATCTAGAAATGGAAAATTCATTTGACTTAACGAAACTACAGAACACCATTGGTTTCCATGCAGATCATTGTGTGCATCTGAATTTGCTAATATACACTTGAACGCAAGTGGATATAATCACCGAGACAGTTGAGCAACCTTAGATATCCAGATGTTAAAAGTTTTAATGACCACAATTATTTTCTGTCTGGAAAACCTTGCTTCCAGTGGCCATGATTTTGTCACACCTTTTTGGGCAAGTTATCACTCTTTAATTATACCTGCTGGCAATGACAGCATTTCAGAACTTCAGTTTTGTATCCCCCCATGACTCAGCTACTCTTCTTCCTGAACTGCTTCAAATTTTCAGCTGGTGGGTGTGTGTTACAGTCCACTCAGGGAGTCCAAGTTGCTGTGGCAACACACACTTTTCCATGCATGCTGTAGTCCGGAGCTGTGGATAGTGATGACAGAGGCTCCAACGTTCTTTCCATCGTATGGCCGACCAGGAATCTCTCCCGCTCTCAACACCTGCTGTTGGCGTGCGTTGGAAGGATTTGCCGGTTGATAATCAACCTGTTTGGCCGCATTATGAACACACCTTCCTTAGCCATGAAGTCCTGGGATAGAACTCGAACCAGAGCTTCTGGCTGCGAGGCAGGAGTGCTACCCACTGCCCAACAGGTCCTCCAAATATTCGACTATAACTTGCTATACTTCAATTTGATGTTCTGGCAGAATGTATGACTTTAAAAGTGAGGGCTGAAGGCTATATACGTCATGCTTTACATCTATTATCTTATTGAATTCCGTGGGAAGCTCCTAGTTTTTAAAGCAAACCGGATTTGCATGATTAGCTGGAGGTGACCAAATTGGTCCAAAACGGGGGAGCGAATAGGATAGAAACTGTTCCATATCCAGCATCGTTTCAACCAACACAGGATTAAACGCTGTCCAACAAAAACCGTCAGGTTAGTTTTGCAGATTATTCTCCTGGGTCTGGCAAGAGGCAGTGAATGCAGCACAAACACCAGCCAGGTTAGGCCGAAATGGCTTGTTCCTATGCTATATACTCCACGTAATTCCGTATTATCTTCATTCAGCCACGTTTTAATTCTTTTCCTGTATTGCTTGTCTCCACCAGGCCGATAACCCACTGTTTAAGAAGGCGACCACCACTGTTCTCAACCCCAACTTCAACGAGGACTGAAGATTTGGATGGAGCTCGGAACAATTTAGCATGTTTCGCGTCAACCAAGCCTGTGTTTCTTTAGGACTAACTTTACTGCTTATCTTACGTATATTTTGTAATCCATGAACGTCAATTGTTTTGACTTGATAAAGAAGAGACGATGTTGGGGGGGGCCGGATCGGTGACATTTCAACCCTCAAAACTTTCCTCTGTTCCAGGCTCAGATCTTCCTCTCACAACTCCCAGCCTCCCTTGGCTCTTCTCAAACCAGCACCACCACACCCCCCACCCCTCTTCCCTCCCACCGAATTAATATCCAGCCCAATAAAACTTTACAGAAAAGCAAAGCGCAGGAGAAAATGATTCTTCTGAAGGTGCGCTGTATGTATGAGGGCTAGTTCGTTACTATTGTCTCCAGCCAGCGGCTGCGGTAACAGGGGAGGGAGGCCTGATATTAAAAGTAAAAAATTGGAGCAAAGTTCAAGCAATTAAAATCGCTATTGAATTCCAACGTGAAATCTCAGTCAGGATTGTGGATGCTAAATCTTAACGTTTTTGCCAAAATGCCAAGACCCAGACGCACAGGACCAGCCATTGATGCAAAATGACAGCATTTGCACCCAGTTGCTGGTGCCAATACCTGAGAACCCAGCGTCCAAGTATGGACACTGGTCTCAGATGCCACTTCTTCCCATTCCCAGTCTGGCTGCCAGAGCCTGATACCAGCGTCAAAGCAATTGCCTCAGGATCTGTTTTAAAAATCCGGTTTGCAGACTTGCCACAGTTTTGTGACAATTGCGCTTCTCTCTCCTGGCGTAGCTTGATGGCTGTTTTGTGATGGAATATAAATCAGTCAAAGAAAGGACGATTGAATTAATTCTATATTGTTGAAAAATAATACATCTGTATGAGTAAATCACTTAAAAAGCAGTTCTCTGCAACCGTGTTCATCTCATCCCAGGTACTTTCAACCACTTTTCTTTGAGAACCAATATCCCTCCCAGGTGAGTGAACAAATAGCTCACCTTAGGATTGTTCCAAATCACAACGATTTTAATCGATAGACACCGGGCAAAAGTAAAAAAGGGGTCTTGCATGAAATAAATGGGGATAGAATTGTAGCTTTTCATTGGCCTCAAGCAAGTATAGTGGTTTTCTTCCGCTAAAGATAACTACTGGCTATTATGGGTACTTCTGTTCATATAATAAAGCACTTGTTCTGGTATTTTTAATAGGTTCATCAATAATAGAAGCACAGCTGTCCCAGTTCCTGTATAATATGTTTTCAATTGCATCCTTACACAAGCTGTGGCAACCTAATTTAATTTTTTTTTTACTTCTTTTGTTTGTGAGATTAACATTTGCATGTAAGCAATTCCAGGTTAATGGCAATGACTGGTTGTCACTGCCACAAAACTGCTTCCATTGGTGCCACGCTAACTGTGACTTACAACTTGCACTCCTGTGCTGTGACAAGGATGTGGAGGTGCATCGGACACAACTCAACTCCTGCTGTTCAACTTATGGGAACAGCTTATGGTCGCCAAATGTTTTCGGGCATTTAAGGCAGCATGCATCGTAGGCTTTAAATTATTAAATTGAGATATAATATGATAGGAGAAACCTCAGAATTTTGCGAGTTGGTGTCCACGTTTAATCAGTACGGAGTTACAGACGCAGCAGGGAAAAGAGGTGTCGTAACTTACGTCCTCCATTGTGGAGTTTATAATTGCACTTTTGTACAGAAGCATGTGTGCCTAGAGTATTAGAGTCTGTGTGAAACTTCTCCTAATGACTGTTGTACAGGGTTCACAGCAG
Source organism: Cetorhinus maximus (assembly GCF_964194155.1). Taxonomy (NCBI): domain Eukaryota; kingdom Metazoa; phylum Chordata; class Chondrichthyes; order Lamniformes; family Cetorhinidae; genus Cetorhinus; species Cetorhinus maximus. The sequence goes on from NW_027596399.1 coordinate 24,083, forward strand.
AGGCAACGCCTCGCTAAACTTGTGAGCCCAGGCATGTTTTGTCTGATCTGCTCGATAAGTAAACCGCTGTACTGTGATACTGAGAGAAAGAGAGGTTCAGAGCAGCAAAGATAAGCTCCGTTCCTTTATCACCGACAACATCCACAACCTTGTCACTGCTGCAGGCTTAATTGCGATGTTCATTCCACTGAGGCCCAGGATGTGTCTGACCCCATATTCTCTCTACCACAAAAATAGCCCCCTTCAACCTCCATAATATTGTGCATCTTCACCCATCCAGCGCACTGTAATACAAATGTCCATGTCTTCACACCTCCATTATGCAGTGCTGTCCTTGCCAGCCTTCATGCCACTCCCCCCCCCCGCCCACCCCCCCACCCCCCCATAAACATAAGTTAATCTAAAACTCTGCTGTTCAAATCCTTAACCGAACTAAGTTACGCTGATCTATTAGATCACCCTCACTAACTTAAATTGAGTCCTGGGCCTCAACCCCTGAAATTTAATCATTAATTATATTTCACACCATTTCACCAATTCCTTTAACATGCTGCTGCCTCACTCTGATCTCACCATTCCCCTTGACTGTGGTCTCATGTAAATACCCCGCTCCACTCTCCCCAACTTTGGTGGCTGTGACCTCAGCCAGCTAGTTCCGACTCTCTTTAATTAGCTCCTTAACTCCTTCTGCCACTGCAGCCTTTCTGGCCTTAAGGTCCTCCTCAAAACCTTTTGGCTGTCCCTCTCAATCCTTTGGCTCAGCTTTTTTATATCTTCCTTATTGCCTTGTGTCAGACCTTGCTGTGTCCCTCCACGTTAAAGGCAAGTTGTCCTGCTTCTATATGACCATGGCATCCACCCATCTCTGTGCCTAGGATGTACGTAACATGACTATATGACCATTTGCTATTTCTCTCAAGTTTTATTTGTTAGCTTGTTGTGGAAATGGCGACAGCCCTACTTTAATGGATTCCTGAAATGGTCAGCTTTTGTGGTTTGGTGTGGGAATCATTAAAAGTGGATTCTTGAAGTGGGTTGAAATATAATCTCTGTTGAATTCCTCATTTAACTCTGACTGCTTGTTGACCACACTTCATGTAAACTGTTATAATGGAATATAAATCCCCAGCAATATGATGACTTGAATGTGCTAAAAAAAAAAGGATTAAGGAAATGAGAAACATTACTTTTCCACCCGTTCTGTGGATGGTAATTCTCAAGATTTTATCTGGTGCATGGGGGAGGCCTCCATTGTCAACGGCAGATTTGACATCTCCAGCATCTGCACTCCAAGTTGGATAAATCCAAATGCCACTGAAATCAAACATTTACCCTGGCGTATGCTACACAAAAGGCTTCGGGACATTGTTGGGCAATGAAAGCATTGAAACTTTGCTCAATACTTTATAATAATCAGACTCAAGAGGCTTGGAGATTTACAGAGTCATGGAGGAATTTGGAGCAAATAGTGTTTTAAAAAAAAGCAAAGAGCTTTGAGAACTTATTTTATTGTTGATCAAACCATGGCGAGCTTTAAAAATATTCTTGTTGGTTGTATAATATTGATTTAAAATTATTTTGTTTTTTTTTTAAAAACTAAAGCTAGTTTTTTAATGGAAAAAAAAATGGATGGACTGTAACTCACTGTCTCTTGCAATAAAGAAAAACATTGTAACTTGCTTGTCTTTATTTATCTGGTCCCGTGGTCAACATTCAATCAGCTGAAACAGAACTAGGAAGTGATTTTCTAAACACAGAACCCGATCCAAGATGATACATTCCAAGAGGGCAATGGAAAAGAGATGATATCACCTTCGGAAATGGACATTGTTGTGACCGGTCGCCGGGTGTGGTTAACTTCACGAACAGGGCCCCAGTTTTGTTATGCTCCCAGATGAGGAGGAACGAGTTGGCTCCCCTTCTTTATTCAACCCCGCACCGCACCCCCCGCCCACCCCGCCTCAGCTGGCCGCAACAAGGTTAATTTAAAAGGGATCCCTTACCCCTGCTTGTGGGCCATTTCAACCACGAAAGAATAAGATTATTAGTCACTAAAAGCCCGAGGACAAATAATAAAAATGCGATACGCGAACACACAGATCAGAAATGAGAAGTTGAGTCCAAATAAAAGTCCAAAAAGGTGTACGAATCAGTCTTTGGCTTGTCTGTGAGGCATAGATGGTGAAATGTTACGGCCATTAGGTTGGGTGATTCCAGTAGAGCTGACTTTGGCAGTTTAGCAGTTGGTTTGGAGACACTTGGTTTTGCAGGTTGGCTGAAGAAGCTGTCCTATTTCCTTTTGGATTGTGGCTTTGCTGACTTACCTCCAGCAACAGAGAGAGGGGGGAGAGACTTTGCCTGCAAGCTGCAGGGGTGACTAGTTGATCTTCCTGTGCTGTCACTCTTGCAGCACTCTAGCACACTAGCACTCACAGATCAGGTCTGCAGCTAGCTTTTTTTACCCATTTCCTTGTATATTCCTGGAAGGGAAGAAACAAACATGTCTTTCGTCCAGAGTCCGTTTTCTTTCAACTTGGACCATTTACACATTCTGAGATGTAACTCAACAGTAGATGGGTTTTGGATGGCTGCCGAGATGTGGCAATCTCTATTATCTCCGCAACCACAGGAGATTAAAGTTCAGTATTTTGCATTTGATTTTTTTCCTTTCAAGTGTCTCTGTGTCTGAAATAGGCCTTGACACCTTTTTAGGTGCGACTTTTCATGTTGTCTTGGGACGAGTCGGTCAAGTGTAATCCACATAGGAACTTTTCAGCAAGTGGTTACTTTACATTCTCAGCCATCTTTTGCTCAGTGTCTTTGCTTGTTTGTCTTTTTTTAAAGAAACACACGTCTTCCTTAAACAGTTCAATATGCCCATAAGTAATTCAGGGCTGTAATCCGCTGTCATGACAACATGGAGATACTTTGAAGTGTGTCTCCCCTTGACAATGCTTTAAAGAAGAGAATCATCAAAAGTAGGGGCCACGGAAATCATTGTGTAATGTGTGAACCGTGGAAATTAGATAAATAAATAGTGACTGTAGTTAGTTATTTTGTTCTTGAAGAAGTGCTGCAGGTAGAGCCCAAAATATCCTTACAAGGGCATTCTGACTTGCCAGAAAATAATCCAAATGGTTCCTTGTACTGACCCCCATGAAGGAAATATACTGTAACCTCTCCAGTCCAGAATGCTTGGGACCAAATCTATTCTGAATTTTGGAATTTTCTGGATTATAGAGTGATGTCGGAGTGCCTAACCACAAGTGTGTGAACAGCTTGGATATTTACCTGAAACGTTGCTAACAGAGATAACCATATCAGAGATAAAACATTAAAAAGCCGTAATAAAAATTGTTTTACTTATCCAAATATTGCACCTTCCATGTTTCCGCTCCCAAAGTACTGTACTAAAATAATGACAGAAAATGCCGGAAAAAAACTCAACGGGTCTGACAGCATCTGTGGAGAGAGAAACAGAGTTGGTGTTTCGAGTCCTTACGACTCTTCTTTAGAGCTACAGAGAAGTAGAAATGTGATGAAATTCGTACTGTATAAGGTGGGTGGAGCAGGTGAAGCCTGCTCCATTATTCCTTGTTTTATCCCCTTTTTTTATCACCCCTTTTTATCCCATTTCTGATTCCTTTTTTCCGTACCACCACTCACTTCCCCACACCCCACCCCCACAAGGGCCATCTGTTACTTGTTCATGTTTTTTTTTAAGAGTGCTGGCCCTTGTTCTACTATTATCATGTTCTGCTTTCTTACCTTGGCCACTATCAGCACCTTTTTTTTTTAAACCTTTTTCTGATTTCCGGCATCCGCAGTATTTTGCTTTGGAACTAAAATAATGTTTAGCTCTGCTCAAATTTCCAGACCACTGGTGTTTGGGAACAATAGATTTCCAAACTGGAGTGGTAACAGTGTATTCCCCATCAGGTACCGTGGAGAAAGGAACTTGTTCTGTGGATAAGTGCGTTTTTCAGTTTCTATTTATGGCTGTCTTTACTGTGCTTTTGGTAGTAAGAGCTCTGTGTGGTCTAGGCGCCTGCCATGGACTCATATCCTGCTCACTTGTGAGTGGATGAGGATGCAACGATTGACTAAGGGAAAACCTAGTTAAGACGTTGATTGTGACAGTTTGGGATTAACCAACCTTGATGAGGGTACCTGTGGTAATTATGGGTTATTTAGTGCGTAACATACCTTTAAGAATAATGCTCGTTAAGGAAGATCACATGATCTTGAGTACCCAATAGGAGAGTAGCGCGGGCTACCTCTGTGGTTAGTAGTGTAGAGAGGGGGTTTGAAGTGAAAGGACACATATAGTTGCTGCTGAGTACCTTTGTTAATAAACTTAAAGTTTCCACCTAAGAAGTGTCTGCTGATCGAATCTATCAATAGCACCATCTCGACCACCTCTCACAACAAACTGGCGACGAGGATCCGCAGGATCCAACAGTACCATAGTGAAGGAGTTAGAAATAGTTCACTTTAGAAACCTAATTAAATCAGCAAATGGGAATGTGTTAGAAATAGAATGCAGCCAGAGATAATTCTTGTTTAATTCCTGCAAGGGAGAAATAAGGTCAGGTCAGAATACAGGTTTAAATCCAATTTAAGAATGAACCTGTATTGGAAACGAAAGAATCCCAATTGTTTGGAGAGGATTATCCTCTCAGGGCTGAGAGCTCTACTTCTGCACCGAACACAGGGCAGGAATGTTTCAGCTTTACTGGGCTGTGGATAGCCTGAGACTTCAATGGAAGTAAAGCAGAAAGTGTTTTACTATTTTTGTAACAGGGAAGGAGCAGAAATACTAACCTGTGTAGACTTGGAAGAGAAACAACTTAAATTTTAAAAGGATGGGCTCAAATTGCTTAATTATCGCCAATTGCAGGCTAAATTTCACCCCCCCCGACTCCTCCCCACACCCCACTGTGGAATAAACCAGAATTAAAGCAGAACATGTCAAACTTAAGAACAAATTTAGCAAGTTCTGGAAGATCGAGTGAGAGGTCCCTTAGTTAAACAAGACAGGACCAGGATCATGGCAAACTTGAGGATATCAATCTTAATCGTCCAAGTCAAGACATGATTATTCTGTAAACTGACACTGTTATGAATATGTGCTTTCATGATCCTTGTGTTTTTTAGGAATATAACTTTTAGTTTGGGGATTGAAATTTTTAAATGTACTATAAATGAAGAATCCCGGTTTGAGATGCTGGTCAAACAGACCTTTCTGAGTCTTGGAGGGGGTGAGACGTCTACATTTGTCTCCATAAGGATTTAAATTATTCATGTGGGTCCCAAAATCAAAGAGATGTTTTGAAGGTAAAAATAATAATTTTAAATCTCTGTCTGGGATGTGCCAGGTGTGCTCTGATGTTATGGGGATAAATTGTAGGTTCTTTTGTAAGTTTTGGGTTTATCTGCGTGAGTTCTCTCAGAAACAGGCAGGTGGAACCTGGAAGCAGCTTTGACACAAGCAGAGAGGGGTTTGAGCTTGCCAGAGGCTGTAGACCAGTAGCAGAGTGCCGTCAGAAAACAAGAATGTTTTCCGATTTTGGAGTCAGTGGGCAAGAAAGCAGTGAGGCTCATGCTCGAGTTGGGGTGTCTACAATTGTGAAGTGTTGAAGGAGGGTTGGAGGGTCACCGAGCTAGATGCTGGTGGAAGGACTCCAGGAAACCTCATACCTCATAGAGCAGCGGGAACAGTGAGGAGAATCAAAGTCAATTCCTGAGAGCCTTTGGCATACCTTGGAGAAGTGAAGGTGTGACAGAATTAACAAACTTGATGGTCAACTTAAGATGTTAATTGTTAATGCTAATTAGCATTAATAGGCAAGCATAAGTAATAATACAGCTTAACACACAAAAGTCAAAAATGTGGCTGCAGTATTGGAATCATTTCCAGGATGCCAAGTGTAAACAACACAACCCTGAGTCACTGTGCTATTGGAAGCATGCCACACTGCTGCTCTCTCTAGATACTCAGACACTCAAACAACATAGTCTGAAAACTTTCTAAAATTTGATAAGTTGTTTTTCTGAAGAATGATGACAGCCTGTTTTAGTCTCTGTTGAATATTCTTTAAGTTGGTGACTATTAGCTCAAGCAGTTAGTCAGCCATCTGTGATCATAGGCTGAGTCCTGGCTTGGTCTGGGATTCCCTATTTTTTTGGGACAAAGACACTTCCAATTAAGGAGAAATTATACTGGATTGTGAATTTAATTATCTTTGATCAGTATTTGAAACAAAAACAGAAAATGCTGGAAAAACTCAGCAGGTCAAACAGCATCTGTGGAGAGGAAAACAGAGCTAACGTTTCGAGTCTGTTTGACTTCTTCAGAGCTCTGCTTTTTTCTGGCACCTCTGGAATATGGACAGAAGCAGAGAGTTGCTGAGAGACTTTGTTATTTGTTACATGAGATCGGCTGAATTATGACATTTTTATTACATGGTATAATGATTCTGTCACCACAAGACAGCAAACCCTGTGATTCATAATGAAATGAGTTTACATTTCTTTCAAAGGGATCAATTGACAGTAATTTCAACCTAACAGTAGCAACTCTTCCCAACATGGCCTAAGGGCACTTTTACTTGGCCTGCCAATTCAAAATGCTGACAGTCCCAGTGACTTAACCTTGCAGTTACGCATTAAAGTTCTCTTTAACAAAGGAGTAGGACCTAGTTGTTCTTAATTTAAAACTGCGAAACAGTATACTTAAACTAATAGCACAAACCCTTTGCCTGATCATGGCCTGAATTCAGATATATTGATGCACACATGACACCGAAACCCATCATCCTGTACAAGAGAAACATTCTCCTACGTTCCTGTCTTGTGTATATGCTGACCTAACCAGATGACTAATACAAACTAATGCTACTCCTATTAGAGACCATGGAGGCAATGAACATAGATGAACATGTACCTTTGCTTATTTCAGCTGTTGCCTATCAAGATACCAGCCAGCTGATTTTATGATCTGAACAGCCACATCTCCAAAGCCCCTTCAGCAGACCAGAGGGTGTGGGACACTTCACATGCCCTTGAGCTCCCAAAAGAAAAGGGGGAAACTCAGCTTCTCAAATTTCAGACATCACCACTTGGCAGCCAAGTCTGGTCCCACACCCCAGCAAAACCAATTTCTCTACATGACTGAATATTACCCACCCTCAATCAACCTTTCCTTGCAATCTCTGCCCCACCCCCAGCCCCAATCTCCATCTTTCTTTCTCTCAAGTCATTGAATGTGTTGTTGCCTTCCAAATCCATGCCCAGCTTACTCACAATTCCACATCTGAACCTCCCCAATCAGGTTCCCCTTCCTCCACACCTCCTGCCACAGCGCTAAAAGGGCCCTCGGTCAGACCTCCTCTATGACTGTGACTGTGTTGTGCTATTCCTTCTCAACATCTTTGCAGCCTTTGACAGAATCACCCACACCACCCTCCTCTGAAATTGTTCTTCAGTTGACTAGCTGAATAGGACGTCTGTCATGTGGCTCCATACTCACCTATCCACTCACAGCCGAAGCATCTTTGGCTATCCTTTCTCTTTCCCAACCCTGCACTATTGCCCCTGTAGTTTCCCAAGGACTTATGCATGGGCCTCTTCCTCACCTACGCCCTGGTCCTCAGCAACATCATCCATCTACATGGTGCCAGTATCCAGGTGTAGGCTTACAATACCTAGTTCTATTTCTTCACCACTTACATCAACCCCTCTACGCAACCGCAGGTCTGTCGTCCAGTTCAACTTCCTCCAGTTAAATATTGGGGAGTTCAAAGCAAGCGTCTTCGATGCCAGTGCAAACTCAAAATGAAGGATCACATTATTCCACTGTGCACAATCTCCACACATTTAATTCCTGTGTACCAGGTGATGTGGCCAAAGGAATATCCTCTTCTGCATAATCACCAGCTGCATGGAGTGTCAAAGTTTGCAATTGCATAAGTGCATGCAAGCCTTAACTGCTCTGGGGCTTTGTTGGATCCAGTGCCCTGGTTTGTTGGGGCTAAAGGATCCGTGTTGCATGTTTGTTTTGGGGTGACCAAGCTGGCACCAAGACAGAGAAGGACGGTAGACAGTTCTTGGAAGAAACACAGAAACTCAGCAGCTACACTTGTGTGCTTACAATTCAAACTCTGTCTTTTCTCTTCAGATTCTAACTCAAGACTACTGACTAGAGGTAGCCCGCGCTACTCTGCTATTGGGTATCAAGATGATATGATTTTACATTACAACACTTGTCTTCAGAATTAACATGAGGCCCATACGAATTAACAGACAAACTATGGTTGAACACCCAACAGTAAACATGAAAAGGCAGACGCAGTCCAGACAGGTCCCATGGATTTCTCAGCAATCCACCCAAACGTCAGAGACACTGTTAGTCAGCAAATCTCATTAAAACTCTTTCTCTTTCACAAGGGATTCCAATTCCGCACTTTCGAAGATCCAGCCTCAGAGCTCCCTCAAAGCCACTCCGACACCAACTGTCTCAGTGACTGTTCACGTCTCAGGGTTTCAGTCTTGTCTCCTGAGGCTATGTTCCCTGGATTCCCGAGTCGGCACTTCAGCCTTAATCACTGGCGCAATTTCAGCTGTCCATGGCCTCTCCCAGGCCCTCTCTACCTGGTACCTGCCAACACAGCTCCTGAGAGCTAAAGCACTTCAGCTGTGCTGAGCTAGCCACCTTCTTTTTACGACTGCTCCTGGCTAACTCCATCTGACTAAAAACTGACTCACCATTGAACCGTCACTGACCCTTGAACTGATCTGGGTGACCTATCAAAATGCTCCAAGAGGGTCCCACCCTTGTTGCTAGGCAGGAACAAATGTAACAAGCATTGGAAAATCCTGTACTTTAAATGTTACAGTCTCCACAGGCTTATACAGCACACATGGACACTGAAAAATGGATTTTGTCACTCACCTTAAATAGGTTAAGTGATTCCTCAACCTTGACCTATCATTGCCCCACAGAGTTTCCTCCTGCACTTTATGCTGGCTGGATGACAAGAGACAAGTTGGTGAGAGAGGGCCTAGAACAGGGAGCAGGAGTAGGCCATTCAGCCCCTCGAGCCTGCTCCACCATTTAATAGGATCATGGCTGATCTGATAGTAACCTGAAATCTGCATCCCGCCTACCCCCAATAACCTATCACCTCCTTGCTTACCAAGAATCTATCCACCTCTGCCTTAAAAATATTCAAAGACTCTGCTTCCACCGCCTTTTCAGGAAGAGAGTTCCAAAGACTCACAACCCTCTGAGAGAAAAAAATTCACTTCATTTGTTTTAAATGGGTGACCCCTTATTTTTAAACAGTGAACCCTAGTTCTAGATTTTTCCACAAGAAGAAATATCCTCTTCATATCCACCCTGTCAAGACCCCTCAGGATTTTATATCTTTCATCAAGTCGCCTCATACTCTTCTAAACTCCAGTAGATATAAGCCTAGTCTGCCCAAACTTTCCTCATAAGACAACCCACCCATTCCAGGTATTAGTCTGGTAAACTTTCTCTGAACTGCTTCCAACGCATTTCTTTTCTTCCTTAAGTAAGGTGACCAATACTGTACACAGTGCTCCAGATGTGGTCTCACTAATGCCCTGTACAACTGAAGCATAACCTCCCTACTTCTGTATTCAATTAGCCTTGCAATAAGTGATAACATTCTAATAGTTTTCCTAATTACTTGCTGTACTTGCATACTAGCCTTTTGCGATTCATGCAGTAAGACACCCAGATCCCTTTGCATTTCAGAGCTCTGCAATCTCCCACCATTCAGATAATATGCTTCTCTTTTGTTCTTCCTGCCAAAATGGGCAATTTCACATTTTCCCACATTATAGTCCCCTTGGTTCAAATCACTTCCACTCCTCACTCATTCTGTCCCCTCTGCCAGCCAGTGCTCTACATGCTGCCTTGCAACGCAAAGGTAGAATTTACACCTGCCTCGATACAGCTGGTGCAGCCTTTGGTGGGTCCCTCACGGGCTTCAGAGCTCTGAGGATGCCAGACAAGGGCAACTCAACCATCAGGGTCTGGGCAACCTTGACTTGACTTCTTCTGAAGCCCTAGGGATTTGCACAAGGCGGAAGTTGCGCCATCTAACATGATAACTCCAAGCCCAGTGAGACACTGCTTGGCATGTTGAGGAAGCTTCCCATCTACGTTGGAGATCCTGTGGGCCGTGAGGGGCCTCCAGTGAGCTGCACCTTCCTGCTGTTCCCCTCCATTCTGCAGAGCTGCAGGACTATGAGCAGCAGGCTCCTGCTCCTGTTACTGGTCACTTTGGTTCTAACCTCAGGTCCAATGTCACCCAGCGCAGACTGATCAAAAAGATCAGTGCTCTGAGTACTGTGAACAAACCCTTTCTTGCAAGAGCAGCGAGTTCTGAGCGTGATGAACACCTTTTCCCCAGCATGGCTTAACACCGCTCCCCCCCATCATTTGCTGTTGTATTTTCCCTTGCTTTCATTGGTGAGTTCCTGGAAGACTGGGAAATCCATGGACCCAAAGTTAAAGTAGAAATCCCACACCAATATTGCCCTAAATGAAGGATTCAGATACTGAAATTGGCAACCTGCTCCTGCTGAGGGAGTTGTATGCAAGTAGCCTAAACCTATTGGAATGAAATGCAGAAGTCAATAGGATGGGCCCGGCTTTCCAACTTGCTCTCACTTCTCCCTTATTTAACCACCCTAACCTGCGCCCAGCCCCACCGTGATCTGTCAGGTTAAAATTCCTCCTAATGTTTCTGTTTATTCATTTTTATAAAAGTGAGGCTCAGTAGGTCTGCTTACAGACTTGGTTGTCCAACCACATTGCTTCTGATACAAAAACAGAAAATGCTGGAAAAACTCAGCAGGCCCCTGGCAGCATCTGTGGAGAGAGAGAGAAATAAAGCTAACGTTTCGAGTCAATCTGACTCTTCTTCAGAGCTAAAGAGAAGTAGAAATGGGATGGATTTTATACTGTTGAAGAGGGGGCGGAGCAGGTGGGGGAAGATAGAAGGTCAGGGATAGGTGACGGCTAAGGAGAGGTTGACAAAGATGTTATGGACACAAGACAGAGGGAGCGCTAATGGTAGCGTTAAAGACTAAAGAAGGTGCTGATAGTGGCATAGAGGTAAGAAAGCACAATGTGTTAATAGCAGAACAAGGGTCAGCGCTCTGTGAAAGCAAAACATAAGAACAAGTAACAGATGACTCTGTGGGGAGGTTGGTGAGGGGGTGGGGGGGGGTTGGGAAAAAAAATTGGATTAAAAAAGGGGTAAAGATGGAAGAGACAGTTCATGGTCTGAAGTTGTTGGACTCACTGTTAAGTCTGAAAGGCTGTAAAGCGCCTAGTCGGAAGATGAGGTGCTGTTCCTCCAGTTTGCGTTGAGCTTCACTGGAACAATGCAGCAGGCCAAGGACAGACATGTGGGCAAGAGAGCAGGCTGGAGTGTTGAAATGGCAAGCGACAGGGAGGTCATGGGTCATGCTTGCAGACAGACCGAAGGTGTTCTGCAAAGCGGTCACCCAGTCTGCGTTTGATCTCTCAATGTAGGGGAGACCGCATTGGGAGCAGTGAATGTAGTAGACTAAATTGGAGGAGGCGCAAATAAAGTGCTGCTTCACCTGAAAGGAGTGTTTGGGCCCTTGGACGGTGAGGACGGAGGAGGTAAAGGTGTTGAACCTTCTGCGATTGCATAGGAAGGTGCTGTGGGAAGGGGATGAGGAGTTGGAGGAGTGGACCAGAGTATCATGGAGAGAACAACTTCGATTGAATGCTGACGGGGGGGTGGGGGGAAGGTGTGTTTGGTGGTGGCATCATGCTGGAGTTGGTGGGAATGGCGGAGGATGATCCTTTGAATGCAGAGGCTGGTGGGGTGAAAAGTGAGGACAAGGGGGACCCAATCATGGTTCTGGGAGGGAGGGGAAGGGGTGAGGGCAGAGGTGCTGGAGATGGGCCGGACACGGTTAAGGTCCTGTCAACCACAGTGGGAGGGAACCCTCGGTTAAGGAAGAAGGAAGACATGTCAGAAGCACCATTTTGGAAGGTAACATCATCGGAACAGCTACGATGGAGGGAGAGGAACTGAGAGAATGGGATGGAGCTCTTACAGGAAGCGGGGTGTGAGGAGCTGTAGTCGAGGTAGCTGTGGGATTCAGTGGGCTTGTAACGAATATTGGTAGACAGTCTATCACCAGAAATGGAGACAGAGGTCAAGGGAGGGTAGGGAAGTGTTGGAGATGGACCATGTGAAAGTGATAGAGGGGTGAAAATTGGAAGTAAAATCGATAAATTTTTGCAGGTCCAAATGAGAACATGAAGCGGCACCAATACAGTCATCGATGTACTGGAGAAAGATTTGTGGGAGGGGGCCTGAGGAGGGCTGGAACAAGGAATGTTCCATATACACTAAAAAAAAGACAGGCATAACTGGGGCCCATGTGGGTACCCATAGCCACACCTTTTATTTGGAGGAATTGAGTCAAGTTTAAGGAGAAATTGTTCAGTGAGAGAACAAGTTCAGCCAGACGGAGGAGAGTGGTGGTGGATGGGGATTGTTCGGGCCTCTGTTCAAGGAGAAAGCAGAGAGCCCTTAGGCCATTCCGGTGGAGGTGTAGAGGGATTGGACATCCATGGTGAAGAGGAGGCGGTTAGGGCCAGGGAACTGGAAATTGTTGATATGATGTAGGGCATCAGGGGAATCGCAGATGTAGGTTGGAAGAGGCTGGACAAGGAGAGAGAGAACGGAGTCAAGATAGGAAGAAATGAGTTCCATGGGGCAGGGACAGGCTGATATGATGGGTTTACCAGGACAATCCTGTAAGACCATAATAAGACCATAAGACATAGGAGCAGAAATTAGGCCATTTGGCCCATCAAGTCTGCTCTGCCATTCAATCATGGCTGATAAGTTTCTCAACCCCATTCTCCCGCATTCGCCCCGTAACCTTTGATCCCCTTACCAAACAAGAACCTATCTATCTCGGTCTTAAATACACTCAATGACCTGGCCTCCACAGCCTTCTGTGGCAATGAATTCCATAGATTCACCACTCTCTGGCTGAAGAAATTTCTCAACATCTCTGTTTTAAAAGGTCTTCCCTTTACTCTGTGGCTGTGCCCTCGGGTCCTAGTCTCTCCTACTAATGGAAACATCTTCCCCACGTCCACTCTATCCAGGCCTTTCAGTATTCTGTAAGTTTCAATCAGATCCTCCTCATCCTTCTAAACTTCATCGAGTATAGACCCAGAATCCTTAAATGTTCCTCATATGTTAAGCCTTTCATTCCTGGGATCGTTCTCGTGAACCTCCTCTGGACCAGGGCCAGCACATCCTTCCTGAGATACGGGGCCCCAAATTGCTCACAATATTCTAAATGTGGTCTGACCAGAGCCTTATAAAGCCTCAGCAGCCTGCTTTTATATTCTAGTCCTCTTGAAATAAATGCCAACATTGCATTTGCCTTCCTAACTACTGACTCAATCTGCAAGTTAACCTTAAGAGAATCCTGGACTAGGATTCCCAAGTCCCTTTGCACTCCAGATTTCTGAATTCTCTCCCCGTTTAGAAAATAGTCTATGCCTCTATTCTTCCTACCAAAGTGCATGACCTCACACTTCCCCACGTTGTATTCCATCTGCCACTTCTTTGCCCATTCTCCTAACCTGTCCAAATCCTTCTGCAGCCTCCCCGCCTCCTCAATACTACCTGTCCCTCCACCTATCTTTGTATCATCTGCAAACTTAGCCAGAATGCCCTCAGTTCCTTCATCTAGATCATTAATGTATAAAGTGAAAAGTTGTGGCCCCAACACTGACTCCTCCGGAACTCCACTAGTCACTGGCCGCCATCCTGAGAAGGACCCCCTTATCACCACTCTCTGCCTCCTGCCAGACAGCCAATCTTCTATCCATGCTAGTACCTTGCCTCTAACACCATGGGCTCTTATCTTACTGAGCAGCCTCCTGTGCGGCACCTTGTCAAATGCCTTCTGGAAGTCCAAGTAGATAACATCCATTGGCTCTCCTTTGTCTAACCTACTCGTTACCTCCTCAAAGAATTCTAACAGATTTGTCAGGCATGACCTCCCCTTGATGGAACCATGCTGACTTTGCCCTATTTTACCATGCACTTCCAAGTATTCTGAAATCTCATCCTTAATAATGGACTCTAAAATCTTACCAACGACCAACGTCAGGCTAATCGGCCTGTAATTTCCCGTCTTTTGCCTCACTCCCTTCTTAAACAGAGGGGTTACATTAGCGATTTTCCAGTCCTCTGGGACCCTCCCTGACTCCAGTAATTCCTGAAAGATCACCACTAATGCCTCCACTATCTCTTCAGCTATCTCCTTCAGAACTCTGGGATGTAATCTATCTGGTCCAGGTGATTTATCCACCTTCAGACCTTTCAGTTTTCCTAGCACCTTCTCCTTGGCAATAGCCACCATATTTACCTCTGCCCCCCAACTCTCTTGAACTTTGGGGATGTTACTCGTGTCTTCCACCGTGAAGACTGACGCAAGGTCCCTATTTAGTTCCTCCGCCATTTCTTTGTTCCCCACTACTACTTCTCCAGTGTAATTTTCCAGCGGCCCAATGTCCACTTTTGCCTCTCTCTTACCCTTTATATATCTAAAAAAAACTCTTGCAATCTTCTTTTATGTTACTGGCTAGTTTACCCTCATATTCAATCTTCTCCCTCCTTATTTCTTTTTTAGTTCTCCTCTGTTGGTCTTTGTAGGCTTCCCAATCCCCTGGTTTCCCACTGCTGTTCGCCGCATTGTATGCTTTCTCTTTAGCTTTTATGCTGTCCCTGACTTCCCTTGTCAGCCATGGTTGCCTCGTCCTCCCTTTAGTATGCTTCTTCTTCCTAGGGATGAATTTTTGCTGTGTCTCCCAAATTACTCCCAGAAACTCCTGCCATTGCTGTTCCACTGTCTTTCCGGCTAGGCTCATCTCCCAGTCAATTCTGGCCAGCTCCTCTCTCATGCCTCTGTAGTTGCCTTTATTCAACTGTAATACCGTTACATCTGATTCCAGCTTTTTCCTCTCAAAGTGCAGGGTAAATTCTATCATATTATGGTCACTTCCTCCTAAGGGTTCCTTCACCTTAAGCTCCCTTATCAAATCTGCCTTATTACACATCACTAAATCTAGAATTGCCTGTTCCCTAGTGGGCTCCACCACAAGCTGCTCCAAAAAGCCATCTCGTAGACATTCCACAAATTCCTTTTCTTGGGATCCACTACCAACCTGATTTTCCCAGTCTACCTGCATATTGAAATCCCCCATGATCACTGTAACCTTGCCTTTCTTACACACCTTTTCTATCTCCTGGTGTATCTTGTGCCCCACATCCTGACTACTGTTCGGAGGCCTGTACATAACTCCCATTATGGTTTTTTTTACCTTTGCGGTTCCTCAACTCTACCCACACAGATTCTACATCATCTGACCCTACGTCATTTCTTGCTATCGATTTAATTTCATTTCTTACTAACAAAGCAACCCCATCCCCTCTGCCAACCTGCCTATCTTTTCGATAGGATGTATATCCTTGGATATTTATATATCCTGTATTTTGGATATTCTGTTTGTGGATTTTGGGAAGGAGGTAGAAGCGGGCTTTCCGAGGTTGAGAGACTGAGGTTGGAAGCTGTGGAGGGAAGATCTCCAGAGGAGATGTGGTCAGTGAGTGTCCTGGAAACAATGGCTTGATGGTTGGTGTTGGAGTCATGGTCCGGGGGGGGTAGGAGGAAGTGTCTGAGAATTGGTGCTCAGCCTCTGCGAGGTAGAGGTCAGTACGCCAGACAACAACAGCACCACCCTTGTCAGCGGGTTTGCTAACAAAGTCAGGGTTGGACCTGAGAAAATGGAGTGTGGCAAGTTCAGAAGAAGACAGATTGGAGTGGGTGAGAGGAGCAGAGAAATTGAGATGGCCGATGTCACACCGACAGTTCTCAATGAAAAGATCAAGAGCAAGTCAGAGGCCAGAGGGAGGGATCCAGGTGGAGGGAGAATACTGGAGACGGGTGGAAGGATCTGTTGAATGGCGAGAGGACTCCTGCCCAAAGAATTGAGCACGGAGACGGAGGTGACGGAAGAAAAGTTCAGCATCATGTTGAGCCCGGAATTCATTGAGGTGAGGGCGTAAGGAGATGAAACTGAGACCTTTGTTGAATAAAGAACGCTCAGCATCAGAGAGGGGAAACGTCAGAGGGTGTGGTGAATACACAGCAAGGGCTGGGGTTATAAGACGGGATGGGGTCAGAGGGACGGGAAGGGGTGGAGGGTCCCGGGATGGGTGTTGGTATCAATAAGTTGTTGGAACTTCTGCTAATTGGCACTGGTTTGTGGTATTTCTGATGACACTTCACTAGAGGTTGAAATTATGAAGGGTCTGATCGAACTAGATGGGGAGAAACTGTTCCCACTCATGAGATCGAGAGGGCACCGATTTAAAGTAATTGGCAAAAGAAGCAAAAGCGGTATGAGAAAAAAAGCTTTTTCACGCAGTGACTGGTTAAGGTCTGGAATGCGCTGCCTGAGACTGTGCTGGAGGCAGGTTCAATCGGGGCACTCAAAAGAGACTGTTACATGAAGAAGGAAGAATGTGCAGAGTCACAGGGAGGAGGCGGGAGAATGGCACTGGGTGAGTTGCTCATTGGGAGAGCTGGTGCGGATACAGTGGGCCGAATGGCCTCCTTCTGTGCTGGAACCATATTGTGACTCTGTGGGAGCTGTCAGATTGATGACAAACCCGGGATAACTGTCGACAGCCCAATATGAACATCTGCGTTCACTGAACCAGCTCTTTGTAACGATACAGGAATTCAGGGAATTGCTGTCTCTAATGCTGCCACCTCATGGATGCCACCAACAGCACTTCCCGGATTGCTGACCCACAAGTACATTTGAAGACGCTTTGAACTTTAGTGTTTGTGGAAAACATCAGATGATGTCAGAGAGAAAATTGACAATTTTTTTTTAAGTAGAATGAATCATGGGACATTTAAATAAAGCAGCAAAAATTGCTCAAACATTATTTAAATAAAGAAAAAAAGATTGGCATTTCAATAGCACGTTTGACAAAGAGGCATAGTGGTCTTGTTACTGTTCTTGTTCCAGAGACCTAGGGTAATGTTCTGGGGACCTGGCTTTGAATCCCACCACGGCAATTAATTCAATTATGACCTGATGAAAACCATTACCAATTGTTGTAAAAACCCACCTGGTTCACTAATGTCCATTTAGGGATGAAAAAATCTGCTGTCCTTACCTGGCCTGGCCTCCATGTAACTCCAGACCCACACCAATGCGGTTGACCCTTAAAATGCCATGGGCAATAAATGCTGGTCTAGCTGGTGATGCCCATGAATGAATTAAGAAAAAAAAAATCTCAGGACATTCTGCAGATCTTTACGGTAAAATAAAGTGTTTTTCTGAATTGTTGTAATGTAGAAAATGTGGCAGCCGATTTGTGCAAAGTGAGGTCCCACGAGCAGCAACGATGGAATAACTAAATAATCCGTTTTAGTAATGTTGCTCGAGGGATAAATATTGAACAGGACGCTTGGGAGAGGAAACTATTTACTGAGCCATGGCCACATATTTTACTGCGGTCTTGGCTGCCCAGTGATTTTCTCGCAGTCAGAAACACTTTGCAAAAAGACAAGATAACAGATGCCAAATTTACTGAGCTGTTATTAAGAGGAAGTGCATTGCCCATTGCAAAGTCTCACATCGTCCGCTGGCAAAGAGAGAGAGAGAGCTCGAAGCAGAGAGGATGAACTCCCATACGGAATTGAATTGCAAAACATTGAGGACTTTAAAATGGGAATTTGATGAGGGCAGGAATTGGGTGCAGAAGGGGGGAGGAGGAGTGAAGTAATTTAAACCAAGGGACATCAATAAATAAGTAAATATAAATATGATCAGAGTAATTCATTACATCTAAAATTAAATAAGCAGAGAATATCAATATTAAAGACATTTAAATTGCATTAAATAAAAATTGGGTACACAAATAAAAATTAGGACCTAAGAGGATACTATCATGTTGGTAGATAGACTTGCAAGTAAACGATGGGAGAGCTGAGACCTGTGCCTGTAATTCTTGCTACTGCTACTTATTGGCCTTGGGTAATCAAGTGTGCAGGGAGGGAATCTGTCTACTCGAGCTCAAGCTGAGTTTCTGAGGAGCGGTTGGATCACTGCAGAGGGTACAGGAGACTGAGAATTTTCTGGGTCACGCATTCCTGGAGGTGGTCACCCTGCACCCACGGTGACTTCAGGAGGATAGTTAATGGTTGGCCATCCGGCAGGGTAGGAAAAGGCAGGGATTGTAGGCAACCCCCGCCAGTGTGGTCCTCACAAACTGGTTTTTGTCGCATAAGGATTCGGTACAGGAGGGGTTAACCTGGGACTGAGTACAGCACCGCCCACTGGTGATGTAAGGAGGCATCTGACCTAGAGCTTAGGTCAGCACTCTGGAGCTAGGTAGCAACATGTAAGGAAGGACATGCCGTAGTATCCTCTCCATACCTGTACCTGCTACTGTAAATATCTACGTAGTTCAGTAACGGTAATAAAGACTTCTTGGTAACTTGTACAAGACTGCTTAACGGTGTCTAGGCAGCACACACCACAGGTGGCGACAATCCAACAATACATGGTGGCAGCTGGAGATCAACATCCTCGTCCTCTGTAAAAAGACTGAGGAAATCAAGAAAAGGAAACCAGCAATCAATTTCTGCTCTGACAAAAATCTCGCTTAAGAAGCAAGAAGCTGAGAAAATTCAGCTGAAAAGCTCCAGAGACAGAAGACCCTGGTAGCAAAAAAAAAGGCAGGAGTTAAGCTAAAGTCTCCACTGGAGCCCTGTAGAAGTAGCTTCAACAAAGCAGAGCTAGCAGCCGGCAGCCCGCAGGGTGAGATACAACCTTCTTAAAGTTCCAGGGAAGCCAGTCCTGTGAACTTTTTCTTTTAAAAATCAGTCAGGCGGGAAACTCAGTTGCACGTTCGTCGCTAGCCCGACCTCCGACTTGGCGGCCCCTCCACGTGGCCCCTGAGTCCGGAGCGCAGCAGAAGATTAAAAAAAAACCCATTGAACACGCAGAAACCCCTGTCTAACGAAAGCCTGCGTGCCTTGCAGAATTTTCTGCCTCCCGGTCAGCAAGACTTCTGCCCACCCGATCCGGACCCGACCCACGCGAATATCTTCTCCACAGCCATGCTGGCGGCGCCATTTTGAAACCCCCCTATCTCTTAAAGGGACACGCACACTTTAAAGTATTTTCAACCATGCATCATAATTCCATTACACCAAATCCAACAGGACACCTGGCATCCTTGAGAAGGGATTTTTTTCACATTATTTGACTGCATCAGGCATTAGCAAGAAGATCAGAGCCGACACCAGGATAAATGCTTCTTTAACTGGTTTGGTGACCTTGCAAATCATGTCGTCCTAATGTAGGGCATTGACGAATTCGACATCAGTCTCAGGGAACTGTTAACAGCCTTTGATGGATATTTTAATCTTCAAGCTGAGGAGAATGCTGAGCTTGAAAAGAGCCATAAAAAAAAACGAAAGGAAAAGCAAAAGACGAAACCTAAGCAAACCACACGAGGGCGCCGATGAGGCACCACCCCCCCCCACAACCATCATTGCCCAAAACCCCAGCCAAGTTATCCGAATGGGGGACCTTGGGCCATGAAGACTGAGGTGATTACTTTCTTGACGACCTAGACAAGCCAAAACATATCCCTTTAAGAAAACGAGGAGTTGGCAAAGGCCTTGAAGACTACTTTGGAGAAAGCTGCGTTGGAGCTGTCAGCAATGACCAACATGCTCACTGATACACAGCTCCAGAAGGCGAGAGCGGAACACGGAAATAAACGTTCGAAAGAGCCGCAACTCGCCCTTCGAGAGCAGATTCAACATAGTCCATTACCCTTTGGCAACGTAACGAAATACAGAACACCCAGGGCAACAGGACAGTGGAACAGGCTCGGTGAGACTCTGCTAAATTACAAGGAGACTCAAAATGAAGTCCTGGAGCCCCACAATGGAAAGGAAAACCCGTCAAAGGACTGTCGCACGCTGCTAGGATCCCTCAGGTACCCCGTTTGTCCCTCGGGAACATTATGAAGTGAGGCAAAATAAATGAACTATCGACCCAGTTTTCACGGAAGGCTGGGGAATGTTCACTATTCCGGGAGGAAGCCGAGAGGCATGACAATGAGACTTGGAGCGCTGAAGGAAACGGTTGCACCTCTGGAAGGAACCTTGGAACAACATTACGTTCCCAAAGAGGCCGACGGACAGCTGAAGATCAAGAACAGAGAACGGCAAGCGAAGGCTGAAGTTCTCACTAAAGAGCGTGAGCTCTTGCAAAACCAATTGGCGGAAGAGCAATCACAGAATGTGCCCTTGAAAGGTCGCATCGAGGAATTATACTCCACCGGGGAAGAACCGATCACTGGAGAGAACACTTCACAGGGCAGAAAGCAGCCCTCAGTCGTAACCCAGCCGAAGCAGCATCCTCCCAAAGGCTCAACCACAAAACCATATTCAGGTGTTGACGTCGTTTGTAATCTCTCTTCACCGATCGCAGAGATCTGTTCTTCTCCTTTTTAGGTCCCCGAACCGAACCAAAGGTCAGACCAACCCACAGCGTAGGAGGTTACCACAGCCCCTCTGGAGGAGGTGACACCAGAGCCGGAGAGACTTCCGGCAGAGGCTCCGCCTCCACCAGCCACCACAGTGCAGTCGGTTGAGCTGGTGGCCTACACACGGCCCCAAGCAAGTCCCCCGCAGTGTGATGGAACCACAGAGTCCACTGGAACCAGGTAGCAGCCCGACGCAAACGCTACCCAACAAGGGTGAACCACCTCTGCACTCTTCTTCCATCCACAGGACGGCTTCCACCCCCTCCCCCCCGCAACCCCAGAAGATGTCCAGACCCCGGAAAAAGTGCAGGAGGACAGAGAAGGGACAGTCGGACGGATACCACTCTCGTCCTCCCAGAAAGAAACAACCACCACTCACGGTGCCAAACCACCACCGCAGCACCCTGACCGACAAGGCATGGTGCAACCCTCGCCAATGGAAGAAGTGCATGAAGCCGGGGCCTGCTCCCGACTCCAACCAACGATCCACCACCAAGATCAACAGCCCCTAAATCCTACCCCTCCCCTGAGGGGACGGAAAATGAGATGTGGCAGGGGTTCAAGACCTCCAGGCTGCCTCAAACCTTGATTTCAAAGAGTTGAAGGGGGGAGATGGGGCAGTGTGAACTCTGCGAATGCATGCTGTTAATGTTGCAATGTTACTCACAAAGTAGTCTAGAGCTAGAATGGCTATAGTTGCGACGCCAAAGTTAAGTACACAAGCCTTTTAATAACACAAGAGTTGAATCAAACTGTAAGTAACTATTGTCATTCTATAGCTAGGGGATAGAGACTGGGGGGCAGGTGCAATAGAAGGATCTGAGACATTAAGGGTTAACCTGAGTACAGTACCGCCCACTGGTGATGTAGGAAGGTACCTGACCTCGAGCTTAGGTCAGCAGACTAGTGCTAGGTAGCAACATGTAAGGACCTGCCATGGGATCCTCTCCATACCTGTACCCTCAATGTTAATGAAGACTTCTTGGTAACTCCTACAAGACTGCTTAATGGTGTCTAAGCAGTACACACCATAGGTAGTGACAACCCGGCAAAACAGTTTTCAGTGCTGAATACCCATGTAGTTCACTCAAAGGCCTGCAAACCACAGCAACATTGGACTGCACAGGGATACAGAAAAGCATACAAATGCAGTGATCAACCCAAAGTTCAATCATTTGGGGAAATGGTGGTATAGTGTAGTGGTAGTGTCACTGGACTAGTAATCCAGAGGCCTAGGCTAATACTCTGGGGGCATGGGTTCAAATCCCACCATGGCAACCAATGGCATTTAAATTGAATTAATAAATCTGGAATTTGAAAGCTAGCCTCAGCCCCCTTTAACCCACTAATTCCTTTGGGAAAGGAAATCTGCCATCCTTACCTGGTCTGGCCTATGTGTGACTCCAGACCCACAAGAATGTGGTTGACTCTTAACTGCCCTCTGAAATGGCCGAGCAAGCCAAGCCATTCAGTTTGAGGGCAGTTAGGGATGAGCAACAAATGCTGACCTTGCCAGTGATGCCCAAGCCAGGAAAGAATAAATAAATTAAAGTAAGGGGGATAGACAGGTGTTTAACCACTGAGATGAGTCTCGCATAATGTGTTGCCTCTCTGGTGGGGAAGAGTGGTCATAAAGAAAAGTACTGCAAATGCTGGAAGAGTCTGAAATAAAAACTGGAAAGCATCTGTGGAGAAAGAAAAATAGAATTAATGTTTCATCAGGCCACTGACCCAAAATGTTAACTCTCTCCACAGATGCTGCCAGACCTGCTGAGTATCCCCAGCATTTACTGTTTTAAACACTAAATGGTACAATTTTAAAGGGGGTACAGAGAGACCTGGGTGCGTACATCTCTGAAGGTGGCAGGACAAGTTGAGGTCATTGTTTTTAAAAAAAAGCACCCTTGCCTTTCCAAACAGAAGAATAGATTACAGAACAATAAAGTTATGTTAAATCTTTATGGATTACTGGTTGGACCTCCAGCTGGGCTATTGCGTTGAATTCTGCAAACTCCACTTTAGGAAGTATGAAAGCTTCAGAGAGGCTGCGGAGCAAAGTTTTTTTTTATTCATTCCTGGGATGCAGGCCAGCATTTATTGCCCATCCCTAAATGCCCCTTGAGAAGGTGGTGGTGAACTGCCTTCTTGAACTGTTGCAGTCCGTGTGGTGTAGGTACACCCACTGTGCTGTTAGGGAGGGAGTTCCAGGATTTTAACCCAGCGACAGTGAAGGAACGGTGATATATTTCCAAGTCAGGATGGTGAGTGGCTTGGAGGGGAACTTCCAGGTGGTGATGTTCCCAGGTGTCTGCTGCCCTTGTCCTTCTAGATGGTAAAGGTCGTGGGTTTGGAAGGTGCTGTCGAAGGAGCCTTGGTGAATTCCTGCAGTGCATCTTGTAGATGTACACACTGGAATGAGAGCAGGGGTACGGGACTTCAGTTACATGGAGAGCTGAGGGAAGCTGGGGTTGTCCTCCTTAGACCAGAGAAGGCTAAGGGGGAGTTTAATAAAGGTGTTAGGATTTTGATAGAGTAAATTAGAAAAAAACTGTTTTTAGTGGCAGGAGGGCAAACAAATGACACAAATGTAAGATAATTGGCATAAGAATTAGAGGCAAGCTTGTTTTTATAAACATAAGGAATTGTTATGATCTGGAATGTACTTCCTGAAAAGGTGGTGGAAGCAGATTCAATGATAACTTTCAGAAGAGAATAGGAGAAATATTTGAAAGGGGAAATTCTTACCAGACTATGGGGAAAAGGCAGGTGAATGGATCGAATTAAATAACTCTTTCCAAGAACTGGCATAGACACAAGGAGCCAAATGGCCTCCCTCTGCTGTCTCATTTTATGAACAGCATTGCAGAGATTTTGAAAAAGGCATTTGTACACTTGAACATAGGAACATAGGAAATAGGAGCAGGAGTAGGCCATTCAGCCCCTCGAGCCTGCTCCACCATTCAACTAGATCATGGCTGATCTTCTCACTCAATGCCATTTTCCCGCACTGTCCCCATATTCCTTGCTATCTTTAATGTCTAGAAATATATCGCAGTATCACAGTATCTTTACAGTTCAAAAGGAGGCCATTCGGCCAATTGAGTTTGCACTGGCTCTCTGAAAGAGCATTCCACCTAGTCCCATTCCTCTGTCTATCCCCATAACCTTGCACATTCTCTCTTTTTAGGTAGCAATCCAATATCACAGGAAACATAGAAACATAGACAATAGGAGCAGGAGTAGGTCATTCGGCCCTTCGAGCCCGCTCCGCCATTCAATATGATCATGGCTGATCCTCTATTTCAACACCATACTCCTGCGCTCTCCCCACACCCCTTGATGCCTTTAGAGTCTAGGAATCTATGTATTTTCTTCTTAAATATATTCAGTGACTTGGCCTTCACAGCCTTCTGTGGTAGAGAATTCCACAGGTTCACCACCCTCTGAGTGAAGAAGTTTTTCCTCATCTCAGCCCTGAATTGGCTACCCTGTATCCTGAGACTGTGACCCCTTGTTCTAGACCCCCCCAGTCAAAGGAAATATCATCCCTGCATCCAGTCTGTCCATCCCTGTCAGAATTTTATACATTTCAATGAGATCCCCTCTCATTCTTCTAAACTCCAGTGAATACAAGCCTAGTTGACCCAATCTCTCCTCATACGACAATCCTGCCATCCCAGGAATCAGTCTGGTGAACCTTCACTGCACTCCCTCTATGTCATGTACACCAAAACTGCATACAATATTCCAGGTGTGGTTTCACCAAGGCCCTATACAGCTGCAGTAAGACACCCTTGCTCCTGTACTCAAGTGCTCTCGCAATGAAGGCCAACATACCATTTGCCTTAACTGCTTGCTGCACCTGCATCCTTGCTTTCAGTGACTGGTGTACAAGGACACGCAGGTCCCTTTGTACATCAACATTTCCCAATCTATCACAATTGAAATAATACTCTGCCATTCTGTTTTTCCTACCAAAGTGGATAACTTCACACTTATCCATGTTATACTAGATCTGCCATGTATTTGACCACTCACTCAACCTGTCTAAATTGCCTTGAAGCCTCTTAACTCCTCCTCATCGCTCACATTCCCACCAAGTTTTGTGTCATCAGCAAACTTGGAAATATCACATTTGGTTCCCTCATTCAAATTATTGATATATATTGTTAATAGCTGGGGCCCAAGCACCGATCCCTTTGGTACCCCACTAGTCACCGCCTGTCTTGAACATACTCAATGACTGAGCCTCCACAGTCCTCTGGGGCAGAGAATTCTAAAGATTCACCACCCTCTGAGTGAAGGAATTCCTCCTCATCTCAGTTCTAAATGGCCTACCTCTTATTCTGAGACTGTGTCTTATGGTTCTAGACCCTCCAGCCAGGGCAGACATCCTTTCTGCATTTACACTGTTGAGCCCTTTAAGAATTTTTACGTTTCAATGAAATAACCTCACATTCTTCTAAACTCTAGAGCGTGTAGGCCAAGTCTCCTAAATCTCTCCTCATAGGACAATCCTGCCACCCCAAGAATCAGTCTGGTGAACCTTTGTTGCATTCCAGGTAAGTCAAGTATATCCTTCTTTAGGTAAAGAGATCAAAACTGGACACAATACTCCAGGTGCAGTCTCACCAAGGCTCTATATAATTGCAGCAAGACTTCTTCACTCCTGTACTCAAATCTTCTTGCAATAAAGGCCAACATACCAGTTGCCTTCCTAATTGCTTGCTGCACCTGCATGTTAGCTTTCAGTGACTGATGACCAAGGATACCCAAGTCCCTTTGGACATCAAAACTTCCCAAACTCTCCCCATTCAAGAAATACTCCGCATTTCTATTTTCCCTACCAAATTGGATAACTTCACAATTTTCCACATTATATTCGATCTGCCATGTTCTTGCCCACACGTTCTTGAAGCCAGTAGAAGGTTTCTCTTTAAACCGGAATAACTCAGTGGAAAATGGCCTTCTAATTCAAGGGTCACTCTGGCAACAGGCTGAGAATAAGCCAGTCTGTCCGCAACCTTGCGGTCACAGTTGATTCTGAGATGAGCTTCTGACCTCATACCCATGTCATCACTGACTGCCTATTCCCGCACTTGTGACTTCTCTCCTGTCTCAGCTCACCTGCTGCTGGAACCCTCTTTTCATGTCTTTGTTACCTGGAGACTCAACTATTCCAATGGACCCCTGGCTGGTCTCCCGCATTCCACCCTCTGCAAATTTGAAGACACTCCAAGCTCTGCTGCCCGTGTCTTAACTCACAGCAAGTTCCATTCCCCTCTCGGCCCTGTGCTCACTGACAAACACTGGCTCCGGTCAAGCAACACCTTGAGTTTAAAATTCTCATACATGTGTTCAAATCCCTCCACGGTCTCGCTCCTCCGTATCTCTGCAATCTCCTCCAACCCCACCACCCTCTGAGATATCCGCGCTCCCCTAACTCTGGCTTCCTGAGCATTCGGGATTTTAATTGCCCCACCACTAGTGGCCGTGCCTTCATTTGCCTTGGCCTTAATCTCTGGAATTCCCTCTCTACGCCTCTCTGCCTCTCTACTTCGCTTTCCTCTAAGAGATTCCTTAAAACCTACCTCTTTGACCAAGCTTTTGATCACCTGACCCAATATCACCTTATTTGGTGCTTGGTGTCATACTTTGTTTGGTAATGCTCCTGTGAAGTACCTTGGGATGTTTCATTACCTTAAAGGCGCTACATAAATGCAAGTTGTTGTTGTTGTATTTACTCTTGCTCCAGTGGCAAACTGGAAGACCAATATGCTCCAGGCAGCGGATTACTTCCCAGCACTTAATGCTGCTCCATTTCCGTTCTGAAGCCTGCTGCAGTGGATATGGTCAGGAGTCATCTCAAGAGAGAGGTGTTGCCCTATCCCAGTGTCTGACACATCGCAGTGGTGGATTTAGAGACCATCCACCTTCTATCGCAAAACTAGAACAAGGAAAATACAAGCATTAGTCACTCAAAACTCCACCTCGCTACCAAAGGCTGGCAACAAGTGAGAATACTTTGAATGCACTGAAACCAAACAGAATATTGTAGAGCAGCGATGGGCAATCTAGGCCTGTGACTGGGCCACAAGGTTGAAATCGGGCATGTGCACTAACCATGGCCCCATGAATAGGAATTTGCGGGGCCGATTGCCGATTGAACTGTAGCAGCACTTTGATTGGACGCAGAGGGAGCGCATGGCTCTCACGGTCAATGTGGTGCGCACCTCACTTCACGTGCCCTTGCTTAACGTGCGTATCGCTTTAGTAATACCGGTAGGAAAAAAAACTACGCGGTTGGAAACCAAAGGAATCTGGCCACACTGCGCATGGGCAATGGTCAACAAAACGTCTCGCAGGCCGCAGTCTGATGGGCCGGATGTGGCCCACGGGGCCACAGGTTGCCCACCACCGGCATAGAGCTTTCTTTCCACACGGAGAATCTTAGCTGAAGGCACAGCTAGCATCCCGAAGGTGCAGCACCTGTGTGTGGTACATCTTGGGGATGACAATTCCCATTTCCACCTGAGTATTCGATCGTCTCACCTGCTCTCCTTATTTGAGGACTACAAGCGAACGAGAACAAAATACTTCGTTTCCTGACTTAAAGGGACTTGCAAATGTGCAGTTGTGCAGTGTACTATTTTAAAAATCAGGAACAGGCCAAACTCCATCCACCTATTGGTCCAAACAGACAGTTACGTTTCAGGAGTTTTGATGATTTGATGGAAGAGGAATTTTCAGTAGCTTATGGTGTCTCACCTGCAAGGCCTCCTCGAGGAAACTGAGCTCAGGAGACACAGACTCCTGGGCATTCATGGCAGGGAACCTTCCAGAAATGCCAGTCGAGCCACATGCAGGCAGCAGCACTGATTGCTTCACTCTCACTTCCAGGACTGCTTAGCTGCTAGTAACTAATAACTAGAGGTTGATAAGTTAAATTTAGCACTCCAGAGGTTAAATCCATAGGATGCACACTCAGAATTTGTCCAGGTTGGTGTTTATTTGCATTCCACAGCAGCTTGAGATTAATGGAGTTTGTTAATCATTCCGGCAGATGTTTACCCATGTTGTGATGGATTCATGTGAAGCCTGGGTGATGAATGAAGAGCAGATGCTAGGAGGGCAGTCGCTGGTTTAATTGGCAACTCCGGTGGCGAGCGTAGTCAGCCAGGTCGGAAATCAGACAGGATGAGAACTCCTTTTCTATTCTTGGTTACCACAAGGATGCACCAGCGTCATCAACCCAAATCGAAAATTAAGTGAACAGAAGTGCCCCTTTTTAAAATGGGCACGAACAAAAAGCACTCGATTTATATAAAGGGAACTTATAAAATTAATTAAGAAAACCCTCACCATCGACGATGGACTCCAGTCCCTTGGGTACCCACTGGGTGCGGAAAGCCTTGCAGGTCGTTGTGAGCAAATGCATATTACTCCTCTAGGGAAAACTTCTTTCCTATATTTAACCCATCTAGTTCCATGGATTTACTTGTCAATGAAGCGAGGTTACTGGTGGAATAATGCTTTGTTAATGTTCTGTTACCAGGAGTGTCATAAACAGATTGAAGTTTATTGTCAGCTTGATCTTGTTTTGTCAAGTATTACATGAAGCAATGCCCATTTGTTGATTTACTGCTGCCCTTATCTCACTAGTGTTCATCAGTCAACCTTCTCAAGCTAGTGTGTGTGAGGGGAGCTGATGGTGTAGTGGTAATGCTGTTTAGCTAGTAATCCAGAGGCCCAGGCTCTAGGGGCATGAATTTTATGGGATGTGGGCATCGTTGACTAGGCCAGCATTTATTGTCCATCCCTAATTGCTCCTTGAGAAGGTGGTGGTGAGCTGCCTTCTTGAACCGCTGCGGTCCGTGTGGTGTAAGTGCATCCACAGTGCTGTTAGGGAGGGAGTTCCAGGACTTTGACCCAGCGACAGTGAAGGAACGGTGATATATTTCCAAGTCAGGATGGTGAGTGGCTTGGGGAACTTCCAGGTGATGGTGTTCCCATGTGTCTGCTGCCCCTGCCCTTCTAGATGGTGGTAGTCGTGGGTTTGGAAGGTGCTATTGAAGGAGCATTAGTGAGTTCCTGCAGTGCAACTTGTAGATGGTACACACTGCTGCTACTGTGCGTTGGTCATGGAGGGAGTGAATGTTTGTGGATGGGGTACCAATCAAGTGGGCTGCTTTGTCCTGGATGATGTCAAGCTTCTTGAGTGTTGTTGGAGCTGCATCCATCCAGGAAAGTGGGGAGTATTCCATCACACTTCTGACCTGTGTCTTGTAGATGATGGACAGGCTTTGGGGAGTCAGGAGGTGAGTTACTCGCTGCAGGATTCCTAGCCTCTGACCTGCTCTTGTAGCCACAGTATTTCTATGGCTAGTCCAGTTCAGCTTCTGGTCAATGGAAACCTCCAGGATGTTGATAGTGGGTGATTCAGCGATGGTAATGCCATTAAATGTCATGGGGCAATGGTTAGATTCTCTCTTGTTGGAGATGGTCATTGCCTGGCACTCAACACCTGAAATGGCCGAGCAAGCCACTCAGTTCAAAGGCAGTTAGGGTTGGGCAACAAATGCTGGCCTTATCATTGCCACCAAATCCCATGGAAGACTAAATAAAACGTAAAGACATATGAAAGAACACAGTATCCAGTTCATGTAACATAGGATTGCATAGTCCAACACCTGGATCCGCTAAATATAATTAGATACTGGATAGTGAAGGCAAATTCCTAATGATAAGGGATATGGGATCTGCTTACAGGAAAGATAGCGGGTGCTGAAGCTGTGTATGCCCAATGCATACCCAAAGTTTATACCACAAACTTGAATTTGAGGAAACATAATGGAATGAGGGGTGACCCAGCTCTATTGCTCTCACAGTTGGGTTGTGAGGTTTCAGAAATGGGGCCTCTGGCAGGTAAATAATTGGGCAAAATCAGTTGGGAAGTCTTCGGCCTATTCACTGTTTGAAGATATGTGAACCTTGTTCAATCCGTGTCCAAATGAACCATAGCTGGTCCAACAGATAGAAAACAAATCTTCCTTTTCAATAGCGTAGGCCCTTGTGAGATTGCTTACAAGTGCTTTTGGAGAAGAACCAGCATTAACTGCACAGACTCTCCCATGAGAGAGCCGGTAAGGAGAATGTTTCCAGGCAGTGAGTAGCATTACTTTCCCGATGAGGGAAAGAAGGTTTATGCCTGCCGATGATCAGGAGTGTATTTACTTCAGGCTTTCCAAGGACGTCTCATCTGGCTTTTGATATTGGAGCAAATCCTGTCCAAAATAACTGACATGTACTGGACTGCATTAGCGTTAGAGTGCGGCTTTTAAAAAGCCAGATCTGCCTGAATACAGCAGCAACAGAATTGTGAACTAGCAGGTAAGTAAGGCACTGTGCTTGGCTCCCTCACCTGACTATCAGCTAATTCGATCGCACATCTCGTGAATCTCTTGCTGCCAATGGAACAGAGCCAAACAGTACAGCGGGCCTCAGGAAAGAAGATTATGCAACTTCACCGTGTCTCATCTGCAAGCCCTCCTGAAGGAAGTTGAGCTCAGCAGACAAAGGCTCTGGGGTGTTCATGGCAGGATACCTTCCAGATGTTCCACATGGAGGGAGCTGCACTGATCGTCAATGTTCACCCCTCGGGCTGAAGACCAGTTGCTGCAAGTTCATTTACCTCACTCAGGGGAAGGGAGAAAATTGGGAAATCTATTATGACAGAAACTGATGAAAGAAAGCATGTCCCAGGCACTGATGTAACACTTTTGACTTCATAGCCCATGCATAATGGCACAATAAGCGGTATTAAACGCTCAATACCTTTTCACAGTCGGTACATACAGGTCACAACTGACTCAGAGCTGAAAGGCTGTCTGTAAAAGTAGAAATGTGTATGGCAGCTGGAATGTGCTGGTTAGCTGAGAGATCGCAGTTTCACAAAGCCTTAAATAACAATTTTTGTGTTGGTGATGAATTAAAATCCATGTTGTACAAACTTGCCAAGGCCCTCTTGTGAAACGTAACA
Organism: Cetorhinus maximus; assembly: GCF_964194155.1. NCBI lineage: Eukaryota > Metazoa > Chordata > Chondrichthyes > Lamniformes > Cetorhinidae > Cetorhinus > Cetorhinus maximus. Next base: position 54,818 of record NW_027596399.1, read on the forward strand.
AGTGCCAGAGGCGCGAGTTCCTCCTCCCGGCAGCTACACTGGACATCCAGGTGGCTGCTCTTCTTTCTGTGCTCACCAGAGAAACTGCCCTTAATAAGAGTGCCTGACCTTAAGATAAGAGCGGGGTCGGACCTGACTGGCATTTGGTTGCAAGGCTGCCTGGGGCTGTGAGGTGTAGTGGACTTGGCTTGCCACCAGAGGCTGATCAAAGCTGCGTGCACTTAGCTTGTGCTGCCTGGCCATTTGGGAAACACGTGTTCCTCTCCACTGTTACCAGAGGCGGTGCAGGTTTTCAGCGCTCTGCCTGTGGCTCTTGTTGCTGACGGTGATGCCAGGCGTCAGAGGATTCTGCTTTCCTCCCAACCGCTACACATCCCCCTCCTGCTGGTTATTGCTCTGCAGTACGCGTTGGACAACCTTGCCGCTTGTTTTCATTGATGGCCCACTGAGAATCTAGATCACTTTGCACCCCACCAGCCTCCGCGTGGGACTGTAGAACTCGAAACCCAAACAGACCAGCCATGATCTTGTTGAACAGCGGAAGCAAGCTCGAGGGGCTGAATGGCCTACCTCTGCTCCTATTTTGTATGTTCGTACAGGTCATCCTCGGCCATTTCCGGTGCGATGCCATTATCAAACACATCTTCCCCTGTCCTACCCTTTCAGCATTTATTTCTTTTATGTATAATCTAGATTGTGTACTTTGTGACAATTTTCATGCTATGTCGAGTGCCTGTTTCTCTTTCTAATCATTACACCTGTTACTTGCAAAGTTATGACTTGTGCAGTTTATCTCCATGACATTTATATCTCCCAGTCACATGCAGTGTATTTCTGTTAATATGTTTTAGTGCCACCCCCACTAGGGCTATCTGTACCTTGCTTGTCCTGCTTTCTACCCTTAATTAGCACATTCCTTAGATAATATCACCACCTTCAACACCTCTTTGTCCTTTTGTCTGTGACATCTTTTGGTTATCTCCACCTATCACTGGCCCTCTATCCAGCTCTACCTGTCCCACCCCCCCCCCCCCCCCCCCACCCCCTTAAACCAGCTGATATTTCACCTCTCTTCCATTTTTACTTAGTTCTGTTGAAGGGTCATTCGGACACGAAACGTTAACTGTGTTCCTCTCCGCAGATGCTGCCAGACCTGCTGAGTTTTTCCAGGTATTTTTGTTTATGTTTTAGTGTCAGTTTGGCATTTTTTTTTTTGCAAAAATATACATTATTCATAAAATATCTAAAAGAACATTACAAAACATTTCAAAATGGTTGTTACAGAAAGTGCAATGGTATTTAAATTGTCTACATACCTCATGTTGCACTCTCAGGTGCTTCAATATAATTGTGATACACGCAATATTCACTGTATACACTCAATGTGAGTCATACAGCCCGAGGGGTCGATACAATTCCCAGCCCCTCGGTGCACTATGGCAGAAAGGTCTTAGACCGAGACCTTTCCCCATTGGGCCTTTGTGGCGGCTGCCCCAAGCTTTAGTGCATCCCTCAGCACGTAGTCCTGGACCTTGGAATGTGCCAGTCTGCAACACTCGTTTGAGCACAACTCACTCACTGGAAGACCAACAAGTTTCGGGCAGACCAAAGAGCGTCTTTCACCGAGTTGATGATCCTCCAGCTGCAGTTGATGTTTGTCTCGTGTGTGTCCCTGGGAACAGCCCGTAGAGCACAGAATCCTGTGTCACAGAACTGCTCGGGATGAACCTCGACAGAAACCACTGCATCTCTCTCCAGACCTTCTTTACAAAGGCACAATCCACAAGGAGGTGAACAACGGTCTCTTCCCCACCACAGCCACCTCGAGGGCAGCGTGTGGAGGGGGTGAGACTCCTGGCGTGTAGGAAAGATCTGATGGGGAGGACCTTAGTGTCAGTTTGGCATTGTTGGTGGAGCTCACTTCTGGATCAGAGGTTGTGTTCGTGTGCTACTCCAAGGTTTCTGCCCCTTAATCTAGGCGAACATTTCACTATGTTGAGTGCTGTGCTGCCTTTCTGACCAGATGTTAAATGGATGCTCTGCTTTCCCATGTGGACAGAAAGCATCCCAGCAGTCCCTTTGATGAGTGGTTGGGAGTTCTCCTGGTGTCCTAACCACCGCCAAAAACACAATCTAGTTATTCATTCATATATGCTTTCTCAGGCTTCGCTGTGAGAAAATTTGTCCACAGAACAGTTACTGTAGTTCAGAAGTAATTTGGCGGTTGTGGACTGCCTGGGGATGAGATATGTGCTATATAACTTTTTCTATTCATTCATGGGATGTGAGCTTCGCTGGCTGGGCCAGCATTTATTGCCCATCCCTAATTGCCCTTGAGAAGGTGGTGGTGAGCTCCTTTCTTGAACCGCTGCAGTCCCTGTGGTGTAGGTACAGCCACAGTGCTGTTAGGGAGGGAGTTCCAGGATTTTAATACAAGGGTTTTCCTTTCTTCCAGCCCTCTTTTCCCCCCCTTCAGCAAACCTTAACACAATCCTTTTACAACTCAACCCCAATTCTGACAAATGCAGAAATATTGTCCTTTTTGGCTTACATTAGCTTTAATCTAATGCAGATCTGATCGATTCATTTGTCTCTTTAAATCAACAATAGCCCACTCAAGCACTTTTTCAACTCAATAAACTTTTAAAACCTTATAAAATGTATTGTCTTTTCAGGCTATTATGAACCAGGTAGGAGACATGTTCAGCAGATCATCGATGGCAGACACTGAAGACCTAAACCAGCAAAGATTGCTGACATGTATCTGTAATTCCTCTTTAACATTCCATGAGGTCTTTACGATATTATAGGTAAATTGTCAGGAAATAGGAAGAAAATCTACACTTTCATACCACATCAGTAGTGTTGGTTCCGTCACTAAGGGCACTTAGAGTAGGTGGGAAGCGGATTCTTATCCTTGGTCATATTGGATTCCTGAAGATCCTTCAGACTCGTGATCTCCATTAATCTTGGTTTATGCGTTCCAGTGAGAACCACTGATCTGAAAATTACAGTGAAAGGCTAATTTTACGGAGGCTATCTTGACAGCTGGGGAAGGCACAAGGAGAATGCTGAAGGAATCACCTGCTTTTATGCTTAGTTTGAAACGGTTACTTATATCATATCACACGTAGCTTATACTTTTGCATTTGTATCACTTAAGTACAAGCAATTTTTTCAGCCTGTAGAAAGATAATTTTCTGAGTGATTGACTGACTTGGAGATTGGACCAGAAAGTGTGGAGGAGCACAGGGGTTAAGATCCCCATGTAGACAAGTCACAAATAGACAATTCAGAAGGTACAAAAATGAATTAAAATCCAGCAAGTGGAACGCGGGCTGTTATTTTAAGGGGATTGAAATACAAAGGAGAGGAGGTTATGCATCATTTGCATGCAGCCTTGATCAGGCTGCATCTGGAATACTGCATTCAGTATTCAATTCTGGACAATGAGTTCATTTTTGTGGGGGTTCGGGTGGGGGGTGGGTGGGGGGCGGGGTTGGCGACAAATTTTGGGGATGCTTGGTGCTGTAGGATCAAAATCCCCTCCAACTGGGAAATTCGTGGAACATAATTTCAAACCCACGGGCATGTTTTGACCTCGTGATTGGAACTATAAATTTCAAAAAGCTGCAGTCAGCAGTACAGGGCTGGGCAGCAAGGGGTTAATTCAGACATTTAGTGAAAACACAGTGACTCATGCAAAGGGTTTGGACATTGACTAACCTGATCAAGAAGCCTGATTACTCAATACAATGGCACCAAGGACATATCATCAATACAATACACTCAGGGAATTATTCAACCACAACAGACAATAGTACTGGAACAGAGTCATTCAAACCCTCATTAACTTTGGAGCCAGGTGCTGTTACTGTGCCGCCTCAAGCAGCAGGAGAATTGCTCATACAATGAGAACTGATAATATTCGTCTGGATACATCTTCCATGGAAAACCCTGTATTGTTTCAACCAGCAGGAGCTGATGACATTTGTCTGGACTTTGTGTGGAATCAACTAAAGGAGCAAATTGGAACAAGAGGAAATATGTTTTGAAATGTCGGAGTTAACTTATTGTAAAGGAAGAGCAAATCTGAGGTTTTGGGTTGCAGTGGGACGAAGGGTCGAGTTTGGTCACCTTGACTCAGGCCTACAATCAACACGGGACAGACCAGCCGTGTTGGGGATTGTAATTTTCAGCCAAATTGTAGTGATATTGGTCGGAGGGTTTTGTGAAAGTTTGGGGGAAAAACTAGGTGTTTTTTTGCTGGTACCTTGTAACTTGTTTCAGCCATATCTTGGTAATATTGGTCTTAGGGGTTTTTTTTTTCTTAAGGTTTCAGGACAGGACATGGTGTTTTGCCTGTGTTTTTGTAAGTTTTAACTGAGTCACGATGATTTTGTGTCGGGTACTGGGAATAGGTTGTTTTAAATTTTGTGTTTTGTGCTGCGGACTTGTGGGTGATTCAATAAAGCAATTGTGAATTATTAGGAGAAGCTTGCCTTGCTGGTCATTCTGTTCGAGCCATGCACTTGTGAATCTGACGTCATGAACTTGAGTGTGGGGAGGGTCCCTGAGGGAAAAGGGGAACCCCTATAGTACTAACTGGCCTACCCAGAGCCCTTGCCCCTGGTGCCTGCCATTAAACTGTCTGTTTCCTGCCCAGATATCGTCTGATCTGCTGTGTTTTTCAGGTATTTCCTGTTTCCATTTACAGATGATAGCTGACACACTGGGAGTTTCCAGAATGTTCTAGTTTTCTTCTCAGATTTCAGCCCCGCGGTATCTTGCTTTTCCACCTGGGAACCAATTCAAATTCACCCACCTCCATTTTTGGTTATTTTATCTTCACCAAGTTTGGGAGTACTGTGCCAAGTTCTGGTCTCTGTATTACAAAAAGCTTATGGAGACACTTACGAAAATATAAGAAATATTTACGAGGATATCAGAGCCATGGGAGGTTATGACTATCAGGAAAGACTGATCAGGCTGAGGCTCTTTTCTCTTGAAGGACTGAGAGTTAGTCCGAAAAGGGTCGTTAACTTTGTGAAGGCGTTCAATAGAGTAGATGTGGAGAAGATGTTTCCATGACTACATGAGGAAGAAAGGACTGAAGGATGTGCTGGTGGGGTTTAGATTAAATATTTCTAATATTTATTATTTATTATATATAATTAAATATTAAATGAACTTACAACACAGAAACAGGCTGGTGAATTAAGAACCAGGGGACACATTCCCATAATAATTGGCAGGCCATTTAGGACTGAGATGAGGAGGAATTCCTTCGCTCAGAGGGTAGTGAATCTTTGGAATTCTCGACCGCAGAGAGCTGTGGAAGCTCAGTCATTGAGCATGTTCAAGAGAGAAATTGTTAGATTTCTGGATACTAATGACATCAAGGGATATGGGGTTAGTGGGAAAAATGGTGTAGGGGCAGATGATCGGCCATGATCTGTTTGAATGGCGGAGCAGCTCACTGGGCTGAATGGCCTACTCCTATGTTCCATTGGGCCCAACTAGTCCATGCCAGTGTTTACACTCCACTGAGCCTCCTCCCAACCCACTTCATCTCACCCCATCAACATATCCTTCTGTTCCTTTCTCCCTCATGTGTTTATCTAGCTTTTCCTGAAATGCATCTATGATATTCACCTCAATAACTCCTCTGGGAGCGAGTTCCACATTCTCTCCACTCTCTGGGTAAAGAAATTTCTCTTGAATTCCCCTGAATGGATTTATGAGCAACCCTCTCATCTTCGTGACCCCTAGTTTTGGACTCCGCGCAAGTGGAAATGTTTTTCTTTCAGTCTAACCTTCATAATTTTACAGACCTAGAATCATACAGCACGACACAGGAGGGGGCCATTCGGCCAGTTGAGTCCATGCTGGTTCTGTGCAAGAATAACTCAGTGTTATTCTCCCACCTTTCACCCTGTAAATGTTTCTTCTTTAAAAATGATCTAATTCTCTTTTGAAAGTCACAATTGAATCTGCCACCACACTCTGAGGAAGTGCATTCCAGATGCTAACCACTTGCTGTGTAAAAATGTTTTTCCTTGTATTTTCGTGGGGGAATGGCACTAAGTCAGTTGCTCATGCACAGAACTGTCATGGACTCAACTGGCCTCCTTCTGTGTAAAAAGGTTTTTCCTTGTGTTGCCGTTACTTCTTTTGACAGTCACCTTAAATTTGTGCTCTCTGGTTATTATTGATCCTCCCAGTGGGAACAGTATTATATCCAAACCCCTCATGATTTTGAACACCTCTATCAAATCTCCTCTCAATCTTCTTGCTCAAAGGAAAATAGTCCCAAGTCCTCCAATCTATCTTCATAACTGAAGTTCCTCATAACTGGAATCTTTCTCGTGAATCTTTTCTGCACTCTCTCTAAAGCCTTCACATTGTTCCTAAATGTGTGGGTCCCAGAATTGGACACAATACTCCAGTTGTGGCCGAACCAGTGTTTTATACAGGTTTAACATGACCCGCTTGCCATTGAACTATCAGGTGCCCTCTCATTCTAGAGAAAAGGCCGTAGCCTGTTCAGTCTTTCCTGATGGTTATAACCTCTCGGTTCTGGCATCATCCTGGTAAATCTTCCTTGCACATTCCCCAGTGCCTCTGTATCTTTTTTAAATATAACATGGACACCAGAAATATTTACAGATCCTCAAAGTGTGCTCTAATCCAAGTCTTGTGCAAGTTTAAATGCTAAGATAAAAGCAAAATACTGTGGATGCTGGAAATCTGAAACAAAAACAAAAATAGCTGGAAAAACTCAGCAGGTCTGACAGCACCTGCGGAGAGGAACACAGTTAACGTTTTGAGTCTGAATGACTCTTCATCAGAACTAAAGAAATATAGAAATGTGGTGAAATATAAGCTTGTTGAGGGGGGTGGGACAGGTAGAGCTGGATAGAGGGCCAGGGATAGTTGGAGGCAAAGAAGAGATTGCCAAAGATGTCATAGACAAAAGGACAAAGGGGTGTTGACGGTGGTGATATTATCTAAGGAATGTGCTAATGGTGACATTAAGGGTAGAAAGCAGGACAAACAAGTGGCAGATGGCAAGTGTGGGGGTGGGGTGGGGAGAAGGGATCGAAATGGGCTAAAAGGTGGAGATAAAACGATAGATCTAAATAAATTTAAAAATAGGTGGGAAAAGAAAAATATATTTAAAAAATAAATTACTGGAAAAAGGGGGATAGGAAAGGGGGTGGGGATGGAGGAGAGAGTTCATGACCTGAAGTCGTTGAACTCAACGTTAACTCCGGAAGGCTGTAGCGTGCCTAGTCGGAAGATGAGCTGCTGTTCCTCCAGTTTCCGTTGAGCTTCACTGGAACATTGCAGCAGGCCAAGGATGGACATGTGGGCATGAGAGCAGGGTGAAATGGCAAGCAACAGGGAAGTCTGGGTCATGCTTGCAGACATGCTTGCAAAGCGGTCACCCAGTCTGCGTTTGGTCTCTCCAATGTAAAGGAGACCACATTGGGAGCAGTGAATGCAGTAGACTAAATTGAGGGAAGTGCAAGTGAAATGCTGCTTCACTTGAGAGGAGTGTTTGGGCCCTTGGATGATGAGGAGGGGGGAAGTAAAGGGGCAGATTTAACACCTTCTGTGGTTGCATGGGAAGGTGCCATGGGAGGGGGTTGAGGTGTAGGGGGTGATGGAGGAGTGGACCAGGGTGTTCCAGAGGGAATGATCCCTGCAGAATGCCGCCAGGGGTGGTAAAGGGAAGATGTGTTTGCTCGTGGCATTATGCTGGAGTTGGCGGAAATGGCGGAGGATGATCCTTTGAATGCGGAGGCTGGTGGGGTGATAAGTGAGGACAAGGGGGACCCTATCATGGTTCTGGGAGGGAGAGGAAGGTGTGAGGGCGGATGCGCGGGAGATGGGCCGGACACGGTTGAGGGCCCTGTCAACCACCGTGGGTGGAAAACCTCGGTTAAGGAAGAAGGAAGAGATATCAGAGGAACTGTTTTGGAAAGTGGCATCATCAGAACAGATGCGAAGGAACTGAGAGAATGGGATGGAGTCCTTACAGGAAGCAGGGTAGTCGAGGAGCTGTAGTCGAGGTAGCTGTGGGAGTCGGTAGGCTTGTAATGAATACTGTCCAAGGTCCCAAACACTCCTTTCAAGTGAAGCAGCATTTCACTTGCATTTCCCTCAATTTAGTCTACTGCATTCGTTGCTCCCAATGCGGTTTCCACTACATTGGAGAGACCAAACGCAGACTGGGTGACCGCTTTGCGGAACACCTTCGGTCTGTCCACAAGCATGACCCAGACCTCCCTGTTGCTTGCCATTTCAACACACCACCCTGCTCTCATTCCCTCATGCCGGTCCTTGGCCTGATGCAATGTTCCAGTGAAGCTCTACGTAAACTGGAAGAACAGCACCTCATCTTCCGACTAGGCACTTTACAGCCTTCCGGACTTAACATTGAGTTCAACGACTTCAGATCGTGAACTCTCTCCTCCATCTCCACCCCCTTTTTCCAATAATTTATTTTTAAAATATATTTTTCTTTTCCCAACTATTTTTAAATTCATTTCGATCTATCGTTTTATCTCCACCTTTTAGCCCATTTCGATCCCTTCCCCCTCACCCCACCCCCACTAGGGCCATCTGCCACTTGCTTGTCCTGCTTTCTACCCTTAATGTCACCATTAGCACATCCTTTAGATAATATCACCGCCGTCAACACCCCTTTGTCCTTCTGTCTATGACATCTTTGGCAATCTCCTCTTTGCCTCCACCTATCACTGGCCCCCTATCCAGCTCTACCTGTCCCTTCAATTCCACCTCATTTCTACATTTCCTCAGTTCTGTTGAAGAGTCATACGGACTCGAAACGTTAACTGTATTCCTCTCCACAGATGCTGTCAGACCTGCTGAGTTTTTCCAGCTATTTTTGTTTTTGTTTCAAGTTTAAACACAACTATGTTCAATTTCCCCATGTCAGCAACTCACCCAACAACTTCTTCCAACCTCCCTCCACAACTGTCTCTCAATGAGAGGAGAGAAGGGGGCATTGCCTCCCTGGGAAACTCGCCAAAGCACAATAACCCAGCGCAGGCGGGAATCCCGGATCAGGCGCGCTTCCCGCCTCCCGTTTGTTTTCTCCCACAGCGCCCGCTCCGCCTCCAGCGCCAATGAGAGGGCGGCTGGCCGGCAGCTCCCTCGGTGATTGGGTCCCAAGGCGCGTCGCGACGGACCAATGAGAAGGTGCGCCATGCCAGGCGGACCAATGACAATGTGCGCAATGCCGGATGGACCAATGAGATGCTGCGCAGTGCTGGACGGTTTGCTGGGGGGGGGGGTGGGGCAGAGGCGGGGTGGGGCGGGTTGGTCGGGCATTTGGTAGCCAATGAGAGGGGGAGGGGGCGGGACACAGCCATGTTTAATTTTTCTCTGGCGTTGCTGGGAAGCGCGAGGTAATTGGCGGTTGGGCGGTGCCAGCCTGCGAAGAACGGGTGGGCGGCGCCAACATCTGTTGACAAATGGGCGAAGATGGGGGGGGGGGCGGTGCGAGATGATTGGCAGGTGGGGCGGAGCCATCCGGATGATCGGCGGGGGTGGGCGGTGCCAGCCAGCGAGCCATTGGCAGGTGGGCGGCGCCAGCCCGTGATTGGCGGGTGGGCGGCCCCGGCGAGCGATGAGCGGGGCGAGATGGGTGGGGGGGGCGGTGCCAGCGTTTGATTGACAGCGGGGCGGGGCGAACCAAGCGGGATGATTGGCGGGAGGGCGGTGCCAGCGTTTGATTGACAGCGGGGCGGGGCGGGGCGGGGCGAACCAAGCGGGGTGATTGGCGGGAGGGTGGTGCCAGCGGGTGATGGACAGTGGGGCTGGGCGAGCGAGCGGGAGGATGGGCGGGAGGGCGGTGCCAGCGGGTGATGGACAGCGGGGCTGGGCGAGCGAGCGGGATGATTGGCCGGAGGGTGGTGCCAGCGGGTGATTGACAGCGGGGCGGGGCGGGATGATTGGCGGGAGGGCGGTGCCAGCGGGTGATGGACAGCGGGATTGCTCGCGCCTGCGCTCTGTGTGTGTGTGGGGGCGGGGTGGGGTTGTCCTGGGCGGTTAGGGGGAGGGGGGTTGGGGAAGGGAAGGGTTGTCGGTGCGGCGTACTGGCGCCATGGCAGCGCCGAGCAGGAGCAGGAGGAGGGCGGCAGCGGCGGCGTGAGCCGGAGAGAGAGAGAGAGAGAGAGAGAGAGGTGGTGTGGGAGCGGAGAGCCGAGCCGAGCCGGGCCGGGCCCGGGGTAGGGGGCAGGTTGCCATCCATCCATGGCCGGCATGGAAACAGCCAGCCTCCCTCGCGATGTGAAGGTGAAACTAGCCGAGCTGGAACTGGAGCTTTCGGAAGGTGAGAGCCTGTCCCCTCTCTCTGTGTGTGGGGATCCCCCGGGCGGACCGGCGGCACCGGGAGCGGGGCCGGGGAGGCGGCCCCGGGCGGGGGTGGTGTGGTGTGGGGTGGGGGGCACACACACTGCGTTCCCGATGGCACCGCGACCCCCATGTCTGGTCCGGCAAGCGAGGGACGCAGTCTCCCTCTCCCTCTCCCCTTCCCTTCCCTTCAGATGCCCTTGCAGCTTGCCAAGCATTGGATTGTGCTGCATGTGGGCTGGGCTGGGGAAGGTGGGGGGGGGGGGGGGTGGGGGAGGTAGGAAGGGGCTGAGAAGGGGCGGGGTGTGAGGAGGGGGGTGTGAGGGGTGGGGGGGTAGAAGCGGGGGGGTGGTGGGGGGGTGAGGAGGGGGAGAAGTGGGGGATGATGAGGGGGAGAAGTGGGGGAGAAGGGGGGGTGTGAGGAGGGGGGGTGTGAGGAGGGGGGGTGTGAGGAGGGGGGGTGTGAGGAGGGGGGGTGTGAGGAGGGGGGGTGTGAGGAGGGGGGGTGTGAGGAGGGGGGGTGTGAGGAGGGGGGGTGTGAGGAGGGGGGGTGTGAGGAGGGGGGGTGTGAGGAGGGGGGGTGTGAGGAGGGGGGGTGTGAGGAGGGGGGGTGTGAGGAGGGGGGGAAGGGGGGGTGTGAGGAGGGGGGTGAGGGGGGGGAAGGGGGGGTGTGAGGAGGGGGGTGAGGAGGGGGAGAAGGGGGGGTGTGAGGAGGGGGGGAAGGGGGGTGTGAGGAGGGGGGTGAGGAGGGGGAGAAGGGGGGGTGTGAGGAGGGGGGGTGAGAAGGGGGGGTGTCAGGAGGGGGAGAAGGGGGGGTGTCAGGAGGGGGAGGAGGGGGGGTGAGAAGGGGGGGTGTGAGGAGGGGGGAAGGGGGGGTGTGAGGAGGGGGGTTGTGAGGACGGGGGGTGTGAGAAGGGGGGTTGTGAGGACGGGGGTGTGAGGAGGGGGGGAAGGGGGGGTTGTGAGGAAGGGGGGAAGTGTGAGGACGGGGGGGTGTGAGGAGGGGGGGAAGGAGGGGTGGGGTAGGGGGAGTTTTAAATGCTTTAAATGCACAAAAAAGGAGGGGAAAAGAAATTTAGCTGCAGTATGGTTTGGAAGTTCCCCCAGCATGACTTATCTTTGGATGGACGGCTTTTCAGTTACTGCTTGCTTCAATGGGGGCAAAAGACACTGGAGCGAATAAGTGGGATCTTTAATTTTAGAGTTAGCCTTGCAGGCTGGCATGATTTGACAAGAATTACTTTGCCATTGTAGGTGACAGACTTTTTTTCCCCGCCCCATTTTTGGATTTTGGTCCACAAATGCCGACTTGGTTGCGACCCTGTTTATTGCTCACTTTTTTTTGTACTGGTTGTTGTGTGTTGAAATCATTTTACAAGCCTAAAACTGAGCTGATGGCTCGATTTTCAATATGCTGATTTAAAAAAAAAAATGTTCTCGATTTTTTTTCCGAATTCTGTGGGAGTGCTGCATTTGGTCAAATCCCTGTTAAAGATCCAGGGTTGCGAATTGCATACATTTGCAAACTCTGCCTCAAACAATTGCCTCCACCCCTCGTATCTGCTGATCTGCTAATGTGGCCTTTAACAGGTGATGTTTCTGAAGGATGTTCCGTGAATCAAAACTCAGTAGATTGCATTCTTGCTGTGTGTGTGTGTGTGTGTGTGTACAGCATAATAATGGACATCTGAAAGTAGTTGCAAGCCATTAATACAGAAGTCCCAATTCTTCAGCAGCGGTTTTCAAATGCAATTCTAAACCCCCCCCCCCCACCTCCCCACAAAATTGATTTACTGACTGTAAATAATTTCCCTGGTTGTTAATTCTATAGGATTTTTTTGTGTTTATGTTGGGATTGCTTTTGGTTTTGTGTGGGTATTGATTCTGTGATGTGCATTGAAGCTCTCATTGGCGTATTAATGGCTGCAGCTTTATTTAAGAATAATCTGCTATTGATGTTAGCTGGAATTTTGGATGGATTACAAGTATGTCACTGCTTTTGTATTTTTTTCTCTGTGGAATTTTTTTGATTTTGGCTTTTTCAAATTTGAAGCAGCTCAGAAGCACTAACTCTTTGAAATTAAGAAACCTAGGTATTAACCAACGTACAGATACACTTGTGTGTACTTGCTGATCAAATAGGATTTTGTATTGATGGAATTTCTTTTCCAAAGCTGCCTGTGCCTGTTTATAAGATCATTAGATGTTATCTGACTTATGCCGAGCCCTTAAGGTCATGACCATAAGAAATAGGAGCAGGAGTAGGTCATTTAGTCATCGAGTCTGCTCCACCATTCAATAAGATCATGGCTGATCTGATTGTAGTCTTAATGCCACTTTTCCTCTCTGTCCCCTGTAATCCTTGACTCACTTGACGATCAAAAATCTATCTAACTCGGCCTTGAATATATTCAATGACCGAGCCTCCACTGTTCTCTGTGGAAGAGAATTCCAAAGAGTAACGGCCCTCAAAGAAGAAATTCCCCCTCATCTCTCTCTTAAATAGGAGACCCCCTTATTTTTAAACTGTGTCTCCTAGTTCTTGATTTCCCCAACGAGAGGAAACATCCTCTCAGCATCCGTCTGGTCCAATTTTCAGTAAGATCATCTCTCATTCTTCTAAACCCCAGTGAGTATCTGCTGGACCTTTCCTCATAAGACGACCACTTCATCCCAGGAATCAGCTTAGTGAACCTTATCTGAACTGCTTCCAATATCAGTCCTTAAGTATGGAGGTCAAAACCGCACACTACTCCAGGAGCGGTCTCACCACTGCCCAGTACAGTTGTAGCAAGACTTCCCTACTTTAATGTTCCAACCCCCTTACAATAAAGGCCAACATTGCATTTGCTTTTCTAATTACTTGCTGTACCCACATGCTCACTTTGTGTGATTCATTCATGATGTGCTTAATTATAAATATATCATAAATTAAACTATCAAGTTAATGATGGAGATTAAGATGATACTTAGTTGGAAGAGTAAGAGGGGTGAGATTAATTGAGGAAAACTTTGAGGAGGTAACAGGCTTCAAGTTGAAATACATGGGGAGCAAAATGATTACAGCAGGGCCGTAAAGAGCGAGACTTCAGTGAGCAGAGTGGGGCAGTAACGATCGAGACTTCAGTGAGCAGAGTGGGGCTGTAACGATCGAGACTTCAGTGAGCAGAGCGGGGCTGTAACGATCGAGACTTCAGTGAGCAGAGTGGGGCAGTAACGATCGAGACTTCAGTGAGCAGAGCGGGGCTGTAACGATCGAGACTTCAGTGAGCAGAGCGGGGCTGTAACGATCGAGACTTCAGTGAGCAAAGCGGGGCTGTAACGATCGAGACTTCAGTGAGCAGAGCGGGGTTGTAACGATCGAGATTTCAGTGAGCAGAGCGGGGCTGTAATGATCGAGACTTCAGTGAGCAGAGCGGGGCTGTAACGATCGAGACTTCAGTGAGCAGAGCGGGGCTATAATGATCGAGACTTCAGTGAGCAGAGCGGGGCTGTAACGATCGAAACTTCAGTGAGCAGAGCCGGGGCCGTAAAGATTGAGACTTCAGTGAGCAGAGCGGGGTTGTAACGATCGAGACTTCAGTGAGCAGAGTGGGGCTGTAACGATCGAGACTTCAGTGAGCAGAGCCGGGGCTGTAAAGATCGAGACTTCAGTGAGCAGAGCGGGGCTGTAACGATCGAGACTTCAGGGGGCAGAGCGGGGCTGTAACGATCGAGACTTCAGTGAGCAGAGCGGGGCTGTAACGATCGAGACTTCAGGGGGCAGAGCGGGGCTGTAAAGTGCGAGACTTCAGTGAGCAGAGCGGGCCTGTAACGATCGAGACTTCAGTGAGCAGAGTGGGGCTGTAACGATCGAGACTTCAGTGAGCAGAGCCAGGCTGTAACGATCGAGACTTCAGTGAGCAGAGCGGGGCTGTAACGATCGAGACTTCAGTGAGCAGAGCGGGGCTGTAACGATCGGGACTTCGGTGAGCAGAGCGGGGCTGTAAAGTGTGAGACTTCAGTGAGCAGAGCGGGGCTGTAACGATCGAGACTTCAGTGAGCAGAGCGGGGCTGTAACGATCGAGACTTCAGTGAGCAGAGTGGGGCTGTAATGATCGAGACTTCAGTGAGCAGAGCGGGGTTGTAACGATCGAGACTTCAGTGAGCAGAGCGGGGCTGTAACGATCGAGACTTCAGTGAGCAGAGCGGGGCTGTAACGATTGAGACTTCAGTGAGCAGAGTGGGGCTGTAATGATCGAGACTTCAGTGAGCAGAGCGGGGCTGTAACGATCGAGACTTCAGGGGGCAGAGCGGGGCTGTAACGATCGAGACTTCAGTGAGCAGAGCGGGGCTGTAAAGTGTGAGACTTCAGTGAGCAGAGCGGGGCTGTAACGATCGAGACTTCAGTGAGCAGAGTGGGGCTGTAACGATCGAGACTTCAGTGAGCAGAGCAGAGCTGTAACGATCGAGACTTTAGTGAGCAGAGCCGGGGCCGTAAAGATCGAGACTTCAGTGAGCAGAGCGGCGCTGTAACGATCGAGACTTCAGGGGGCAGAGCGGGGCTGTAACGATCGAGACTTCAGTGAGCAGAGCGGTGCTGTAACGATCGAGACTTCATTGACAGAGCGGGGCTGTAAAGAGCGAGACTTCAGTGAGCAGAGCGGGGCTGTAAAGAGCGAGACTTCAGTGAGCAGAGCGGGGCTGTAACGATCGAGACTTCAGTGAGCAGAGCGGGGCTGTAACGATCGAGACTTCGGTGAGCAGAGCGGGGCTGTAACGATCGAGACTTCAGTGAGCAGAGCGGGGCTGTAAAGAGCGAGGCTTCAGTGAGCAGAGCGGGGCTGTAACCATCGAGACTTCAGTGAGCAGAGCCGGGCTGTAACGATCGAGACTTCAGTGAGCAGAGCGGGGCTGTAAAGAGCGAGACTTCAGTGAGCAGAGCGGGGCTGTAAAGAGCGAGACTAGAGCGAGCAGAGCGGAGCTGTAAAGAGCGAGACTTCAGTGAGCAGAGTGGGGCTATAACGATTGAGACTTCAGTGAGCAGAGCGGGGCTGTAACGATCGAGACTTCAGTGAGCAGAGCGGGGCTGTAACGATTGAGACTTCAGTGAGCAGAGCGGGGCTGTAACGATCGAGACTTCAGTGAGCAGAGTGGGGCTTAAATTTAAGGAAACAATCTTTTAATTAAAAACAAACAAGAAATATGGCAAGGGCGCTCAGCCCCGTGTGTTGTACGGCTTGCAGATGTGAGAATTCTTAGACACTCCTTGCAGTTTGGATGACCACATGTGCAGGAAGTGCCACCGGCTTGACCAGCTTGAGCAATGGTTTTTGGAGTTTGAGCATCAGCTGGAGACACAGCGGTGCATCCATGAGGCTGAGGGTTACTTGGAAAGCATGTTTTTAGATGTCGTCACTCCGCAGCTTCAGGAAGTGCAGCCAGAGAGGGAATGGGTGACCACCAGTCAGAAGAAGGGAGGCAGGCAGGCAGGTAGTCAGGAAAGCCCCAGAGCGCACCTCACTCAAGAACCGTTTTTTCTGTGTTGGAAAATGGCAAGGCTGATGGCTGCTCTGGAGAATGCAGCCAGAGCCAAGTTCATGGCACTGTGGGTGAAGTAAGAGTGCAAGAGCAATAGTGGTAGGAGATTCAATAGTGAAGGGTGCAGGCAGGCGCTTCTGTGGCCGTAGACGTGACTCCAGGATGGTTTGTTGCCTCCCTGGTGCCAGGATCAAGGATGTCACAGAACGGCTGCAGGGCATCCTGAAGGGGGAGGGCGAACAGTCAGAAGTCGTGGTTCACATTGGTACCAGTGACATAGGTAGAAAGAGGGATGGGGCCCTGCAACAAGAATTTAGGGAGCTAGGTAGCAGATTAAGAAGCAGGACCTCAAAGGTTGTAATCCTTGGATTACTCCCTGTGCCACATGCTAGTGAGTATAGGAATAGGAAGATCGAGAGGATGAATGCGTGGCTGACAAGATGGTGCAGGAGGGAGGGCTTTAGTTTCCTGGATCACTGGGTCTGTTTCTGGCGAAGATGGGGCCTGTACAAGTTGGATGAGTTGCACCTGAACCAGAACAGGACCAACATCCTTGCGGTGAGGCTTTCCAGTGATGTTGGTGTTGGGGGGGGGTTTAAATTAATTTGGCAGGGGGTGGGATACAGAGTGGAGGTACAGTAAGGGGTGATGCACAGCCAAATATAGAAGAGAAACTAAGTCAAGGCAGAGCAAATATAGACCTGTTAAGGCACAAGGGAATAATGCAAGGCTGGATTGCTTCGATTCTAACGCAAGGAGTCTTACAAGTAAGGCAGATGAATTGAGGGTGTTGATTAGCATGTGGGAATATGATATTGTTGCTATCACAGAGACACGATTGAGGGAAGGGCAGGACTGGCAGCTCAATATTCAAGGGCATAAAATCTTCAGGTGTGACGGGGGGGGTTGGATGGGTATAAAAGAGGCGGTAGCATTGCATTATTGATCAAGGAGTCAATTACTGCAGTAAGGAGGAATGGTATTTTGGGCTCCTCAAATGAGGCTATGTGGGCAGAACATAAAAGCAAAAAGGGGGCAATCACTGCTTGGAGTGTACTATAGGCCTCCAAACAGTCAGGGTGAGAGAGAGGAGCAGATATGTAGGCAAATCTCAGGGAAGTGTAAAAATAATAGGGTAATAATAGGGGATTTCAACTTCCCCAATATTAACTGGGATAGTCTTAGTGTGAAAGGCTTAGAGGGGGCGGAATTCTTAGTGCATCCAGGACAGCTTTTTGAGTCAGCACATAGTAAGACCTACAAGAGAAGGGGTGGAACTGGACCTAATCTTAGGGATTGAAGCAAGTGATAGAAGCGTCAGTGGGGGCGCGTTTCGTGGATAGCGACCATAACACTCTAAGATTTAAGTTAGTTATGGAAAAGGACAAAGATGAACTGGAAATAAAGGTCCTGAATTGAAGGAAGGCTGAATATGATAAGGCAGGATCTGGCCAAAGTAGACTGGGAGCAGCTACTTGTAGGAAAGTATACATCAGACCAGCAGGAGTCATTCAGAAAGGAAATAGTGAGAGTTCAGGGCCAACATGTTCCTGTAAAGGTGAAGGGTAGGACCAACAAGTCCAGGCAATCCTGGATGTCAAGGGATATAGAGGATTGGATAAGGAAGAAATAGGAGGCTTATGGCACACACATGGCTGAAAACAGCAGAAGCCCTAGACGAGTATAGAATGTGTGGGGGGGGTAGGGGGCTACTTAAAGTAATTAGGAGAGTGAAGAGGGGGCAATGAAAAAACACTGGTGGGCAAGATAAAGGAAAATCCCAAGGCATTTTATAAGTATATTAAGGGCGAGAAGATAACCAGGGAAAGAGTAGGGCCCATTAGGGACCAAAGTGGCAATCTGTGTGTGGAGCCGGAGGACATAGGTGAGGTTTTGAATGACTACTTTTCACCTATGTTCACTATAGAGAAGGATGATGTACGTGTAAATATCAGAGAGGGGTCTGTGATATACTTGAACAGATTATTGTTGAAAGGGAGGAGGTTTTAGTGGGCTCAAAAGTAGCCCAGATGAGATGTATCCCAGGCTGCCATGTGAGGCAATGGAGGAAATTGCATGGGATCTGACACTAATTTTCATACTCTTTCTGGCCACAGGAGAGGTGCCAGAGGACTGGAGGACAGTGAATGTGGTACCATTATTTCAGAAGGGTAGTATGGATAAACCAGGTCACTACAGGCCAGTGAGTCTAACATCAATGGTAGGGAACCAATTGGAAAAAATTGAGGGACAGGATTAATTTCCACTTGGCGAGGCAGGGATTAATCAGGGATAGACAGCATAGCTTTGTCAGGGGGAGATCATCATGTCTAACAAATTTGAATTTTTCGAGCAGGTGACTAGGTGTGTAGATGAGAGTAGTGCAGTTGATGTAGTCTACATGGACTTCAGTAAGGCTTTTGAAAAGGTCCCGCATGGGAGAATGGTCAAGAAGGTAAGAGCCCATGGGATCCAAAATTGGCTTAGTGACAGGAGGCAGAGGGTGATAGTGGAAGGTTGTTTTTGCGATTGGAAGCCTGTGATGAGTGGTGTACCACATAGATCGGTGCTGGGACCCTTGCCATTTGTAGTGTGCATTAATGATTTAGACGTGAATATAGGCGGTATGATCAATAAGTTCGCAGATGACACAAAAATTGGTGTCGTAAATAGAGAGGAGGAAAGCCTGAGATTGCAGGATGATACAGGTGAGCTGGTAAATTGGGCAGAGCATTGGCAAATGGAATTTAATCCTGAGAAGTGTGAGGTGATGCATTTTGGGAGGACTAACACAGCAAGGGAATACACAATGAATGGTAGGACTCTAGAAAGTACAGAGGATAACGGGGATCTTGGTGTACATATCCATAGATCCCTGAAGGTATCAGCACAAGTAGATAAGGTGATTTAAGAAGGCATATGGGATACTTGCCTTTCTTAGCCAAAGCCAAGAATATAAGAGCAGGGAGGCTATGTTGGAGCTGGAAAAAACGCTAGTTAGGCGACAGCTGGAGAACTGTGTGCAGTTCTGGTCACCACACTATAGGAAGGATGTGATTGCACTGGAGAGGGTGCAGAGGAGATACACCAGGATGTTGCCTGGGCTGGAGCGTTTCAGCTATGAAGAGAGACTGGGTAGGCTAGGGTTGTTTTCGTTAGAGCAAAGAAGGCTAAGGAGGGACCTGATAGAGGTATACAAAATTATGAGGGGCATAGACAGGGTAGATAGGAAGAAACTTTTCCCCTTAGCGGAGGTGTCAATAACCAGGGAGCATAGATTTAAGGTAAGGGGCAGGAGGCTTAAAGGGGAATTGAGGAAAAACTTTTTAACCCAGAGGGTGGTAGGAACCTGGAACACACTGCCTGAGAGGGTGGTAGAGGCAGGAACCCTCAACATTTAAGAAGCATTTTGATGAGCACTTGAAATGCCTTAGCATACGGGGCTACGGGCCAAGTGCTGGAAAATGGGATTAGAATAGATAGGTGCTTGATGGCCGGCACGGACACGATGGGCCGAAGGGCCTGTTTCTGTGTTGTATAACTCTGACTCTCAGAGATAGCCTGATGAGTGTTAACCTCAACCACTTGTACCAAGTACTGTGACCATGGTGACAAAGTGCATTGATGTACAACTTGGGAAAGGGTAATTTTTGCAAGTGGCTTCTCTTTTTTTTGCATTGTTTTTAAGCCTGGTTAAGTATAACTGAACGACACAGTGAAAAGATGCTGTAATTACAGTTTACTTTTGAGGGGTATATGGGTTCAAATGATAAAGTGACAACTACGCCGTCATCTCCCCCCCCTGAGGAAGGGGAATGTGATGATTTTGAAAGGAAGAGGCAGTCTCTTGAGAGAGGGAACTGTTTTCAGAATTAACTTGGGAGTTGAGGATGAGAGGGGTGGCATGCTGGAAGATAAATTGAGTGGTTAGAATCCAAAGAAAATATCTTTATGATGACATGGGACCAAGGACCACTGACATTTTTTTCTTAATTCCTGGGATGTGGGCGTCGCTGGCAAGGCCAGCATTTTTTTTGCACATCCCTAATTGCCCTCGAACTGAGTGACTTGCTCGGGCCATTTAGGGGGCAGTTAAGAGTCAGCCACATTGCTGTGGGTCTGGAGTCACATGTAGGTCAGACCGGGTAAGGATGGCAGATTTCCTTCCCTAAAGGACACTAGTGATTGATGGTAGTTTTGCGGTCACCATTACTGAGACAATCTTTCAATTAAATGATTTATTAATTGAATTTAAAGTCCCCCCCCACAATCTGCCCTAGTGGGATTTGAACCCATATCCCCAGACTATTAGCCTGGGGTTTCTGGATTACTAGTCCAGTGACATTGCCACTATGCCACCATCCTCCCCCCTAAAGTGATGTGTTCTTGATGGCTGTTCTACCTGTGCGTCACTTTCACTTCAGTTCCTTTCTTTGCACCTGCAGAGACTCCTACGGCAGCTGAAGCTATTAGCTCCAAGCTTTGTCTTTGTTTCTGAGAAGGCATGCAGCTTTTGCCCCTCAGGATGCCATGGCACAGACATGGCTAATGACAGGGTTTCCTTCATACCCACGTTGTTCTGCGAATTGCTGCTGGCTTGCCAGTGGGAAGTCAGTGTGGAAATTGAGAGGGATTCTATATTAAGGTTTTTGTTTACAAGAAATATTCAGGGACAGGTACGGTGGAGTTAAATCAATTTGAAAGCCGTGTGATTTGCTTGTTGCAAAGACTTCGGTAAGATGCTTTTGAATCAACGGGAGCTTGAAAGGCTTACAGAAAAAAAACTGGCATAAGAATTTGATGACGTGTACAGGATCTGGGGACCAGACAATAAAAGAAAAATGAAATCCAATCTCAAATCACTGGTGTTACTGAAACTAATTGGGACTCAACATTAGACTGGAGTTGTAACAATTGAGCACAAGTGCAACTGAAGAGCAGATGAACATTCATCTAAAAATAACCCCCTTTTTATAATGAATGCGCTTTTTATTACCGTACTCTAAAGACAAATTTGTACATGGGTATGCCAGGATTGCACAAGATGTGGCATTCTTGTCATTCTATATGATCCAGATGATTCATTGGTGAGGAAGCTTCAAACAGCCCCTCCGGCTCTGGTTCTTTGAGACGGTGCCCACTGTGTGTAGGACTTTGAGTGGTGCTTCAACCTGCATTTGTATGTCCACGTTTCTTAGCGCATCAATTTGCATAAATGGGAGTTCACTGGAGTCTAATTCCTCTTAATCATTCAATATACCCCCAACCACTAGTGTTAAATCTATACCTTTCCTCATTACAGTTGTTTTCAACTGTATTCGATAATGTCGCTAATTAACAAAGAACTACTTTGCATCCATGAATGCAGAAGTAGCATTTCCTAAGAATTGCTTTCCGGTCAGATGTCGATGGGCTCTGCAAAGCCTTTGAAATTACCATTCATTATGAGACAAGTAATTTGCTAATTGGGATATATTGAAGTTTTGTTGCCTATCTGAAGCCATGTTGAAGAGCAGACATTTTGCTAACAGTTTCTGGTTTTCTCAGCAACATTCTGAAAACTTGATATTTTTATTTTGTAGGAGGAAAAACTTGCAGAAGTTGTGTTTTGGTATTTACCATGTGTACCCATTGATATTCCTGACTTGAATTTGTTACAGTTTAGACATTCAAGCTCCTCTACTTTTTTTCTGTTTAAAATTTTTGTCTGTCATTTTTATGACATAGTCACTGGCAAATTTTTTTCTGATCTTTTCTTTCTAGCCTCCTTTACACCAAATAAACTGCATCATGGAATGCACGTGAGAACAGTGGCTTAACGACTACAGATCATGAAATTAAATAGCTCTGGGTGAAGTTTGAAAATGGCTATTCATGTGGGAAAGGTCTTACCTTGTGACTAAATTAGGCAAAAGGAAAATCCTAAGTTTTAAGAATTATTCACATGGATGGTTGGCACAGTCTCACATTTAACTACGGCCTTCAAGAAAAGGACAAAGTTCCTTAACCTTGGTTCCCATACCCACAGTTGCTAGCAACTGTGAGACGCCCTATTTCTGTTCATTTATTTGAACACCAGACGGAAGCAGGTACTAGCATGGTGAATTTTCAAGATTGCCTTGAAAATAAAAGCCAAAGCACAGCTCAGGCAATTATTACAGCTTGTTTCTACGTTTATTTTTATCCCTATTTCTCTCCAGCGAGGCTCCCAAATAAAATATATTCTGACCATCAGCTCCTCGGACTGGTTGTTGGGACAGTTTTATATCCTTTATGGCTCCATTGCTTCCACAAATAGCTACTTGTGAGTCTTAGAAATCTCTCTCGCTTGGTTTTGAATGGGAGCTGGTTTTCCCGAAATTGCAATTTTAATCCTTCAGTTTGCTAGAATTAATAATTTGGCTTCGAGAGCCCACTACCGCCCATGGTCTTCACAGCATATTCAGTAATATAGTTCAGGGAGGCCTATACACCAGATCAGGTATGACCTTATTGAATGGTGAAGCAGGCTGAAAGGGCCGAATGGCCTACTCTTGCTCCTTAGTCCTTTGTTTCAGACTAGCTGGCAATGAGGTGGCCATGCATCTAGTTATTGCCTCAAATATTTAATATTGTAGAGTCTTATTCTAAGAGGTTTCTTTTCAAGGGGATTGAGATCTAGTTTTTTGCGATATCTAGTGTTCAGTGACTAGCGCTCTGCCCTTTTGCATTAAACAGAAAATTATTTTGTTGGTATGAAACCAAACATGCTTCGCACCAGATTTATATTCACAAACTCTTCTCAAAGTGTAGAATGGATTCCATCAGCTTAATGGGAAAGAAAAAAATGTGGCTTCAAAAACTTTAGAAAGAGGGAGTTTGCTGCACTGGCTGAAGCATGTGAGCCACCTGGGTGCGAGTGTTAGTCCTGGCCTGTGCTGAATTAGCTATTCTCAACCAGGACATTGACATCATGTTGTAAAGGTATCTGTTGCTTGTTGTAGTATCTCTGGGTGAGGGAGAGGAAAATTGGCCACGGAACATTCTCTGTAAATCAGTTCACTCCCACACACGTGTAGCTTCAGTCTAAATGTGTTCGTTTTTAGCTTCAGGGGAAAAGTCCTGTGTAGACATTTTTTTCCATGGTTGAATATATGGAAAAGTAAATGATGCACTCCAAAGCAATGCATTGTGCTCCTGAACTCATTGAAATTGTGCTTAAAATCACAGAAGCATTGATCAGTGTAGCGGATGGAATGGACCTGCCTGTGATTATAAGAAGGCCAACTTAATTCTTTTCATGATGTACATGTGAGCTAAAACTTGTTGCTGCTTGTGATTGACCAACCTACCTCTGTTTTTATAATGAAATCCATGACATGTTGGTGGATTGTACTCCCTTTCCAAAAAATCAATTTGAAGGGCTGCTTATTTTAGTAACAGATTATGCCATAACATTTTGGAGAAAAAATTTGAGCATTTATTGTTGAAAGGCACGTTCTCTGCAAGATGTTGGCCTTGAAGTAGCACACTCAGCTGTGGATCGAATGTTGTGGATTCAAACTTCACTCTTGAGCGCGTAATGTAGGGTGCAGTGGAGAGGGAATATCACACTTGGAGATGCTGCTAAACCGAGACCTCAGCTGCTTGCATAGATTATGAAGCATCTTGTTCTGTATTTCCAGCAGCTGAAATTAAGCAATAAATTCAGGAGAGTAGGGCATTAATTTTGTTTCTTTCGTACAGCTTGTATACAATTTGTGATGTGATGTAATTCCCCATAGACAAAAAACAACTGGAAATATGTCATTGTATTGACCATTGCAGCCTCTGTGAAAGTCCTGCTGCAGTGCCGTAAAAATATAGCTACAATATCTTTCTCCTCAAGAAGGTAATAAGCCACAGTAAAGCCTTTATGGAAATAAATGTTTCCCTTATTCTGAATGAGATAGAGGCTAGCAATAAAATGCCCCAATCTCTGATTTTTCACTTTGAGTGGCTGTATTCCATTGATGATTGTCCAGTGATCCCAGAGGACCAGGACATTGTATTTACCAGCCTAATCCCACTTTCCAGCATTTGGCCCATTCTTCTAGCCAGGGAAGGGACATAGCAAGAGCTCCTCAAATAGGCAGAAACATGCAAAGGGACAAAACATGTCCAAGGAAAAACAATCATTCTATTCTTGTGCTCTGAAATACAAGACGACATGTCAGAGAATAATCAATTGTGCCATTTCTCCTGCCATTGTGCAGG
Source organism: Cetorhinus maximus (assembly GCF_964194155.1). Taxonomy (NCBI): domain Eukaryota; kingdom Metazoa; phylum Chordata; class Chondrichthyes; order Lamniformes; family Cetorhinidae; genus Cetorhinus; species Cetorhinus maximus. Next base: position 78,959 of record NW_027596399.1, read on the forward strand.
TTATGGCGCTTGAGATGTGTATCCAGACACCACCTTAAACGTCTGTTTATTCCACTCCTACTTAGATACACCTTCAGAGTTTCTTCTAATCTTGTTTGATGTATGCATGTCTTTTTGTGCTCGTCATGTTTCCCAGTCAACTTAGGGCAGGTGAGCTGGTTACACTGGCGTTATTAATCCTTTCAAAATTTGTTAAAAAAACACTTTTGTTCTTGGAGGCAAAAAGGTGTCTGTTTTTGAATGAAACTGTATTCCAGAGCCTGCTTGCCTAAAATAAAAGCCAAAAGCGGATGCTGCAAGCCTGCAATAAAAACGGAAAATGCTGGAAAACGTCAGCAGGCCTGGCAGCATCTGTGGAGAGAGAAACAGCGTTCGCATTGAGCTGAACAATGACTCTTAAGTTCTGAAGAAGAGTCACATTCGGCTCAGTGTTAACTCGTGTTTCTCTCTTCACAGATGCTGCTAGTCTTGCTGAGTTTTCCAGCATTTTCCGTTTTTACCTCAATGTCTTGCATGTTTATGTAATTTGTAATGTCAAGCCTATTTGCTATTTTTTCCATTCCCATGAATCTTCTGTAAACAGTAAGCGTGGAATTCAATAATTTGCTGGATCAGAAAGAATTCCATTAGATTTGAGGCATTGTATGTTACTTCAAAAACCTTGATGAGTATTCTGTTGGATAAACATTTAATCACATCCTGAAAAGATTTCATATGTTCCTTTATGACTGATCTTAGACAGACAGGCAGGCAAAACTCCCTGATTTGTATCTTGGCCATTGTTTCAATTATGCATATTGTTAAGTCCCTTAAATTAACTAAAGCTCTTCTGTTTCCTCATTCATTTACTTGAATGTTCTGCTTTGTTCCAACTGGTCCAGGTGCCCTGTAACCATTCAATGCATTGGATTTCTTAATGCTTGGCTGACTTCATGTATATTGGATCATAAGCCAAATTGGTGTGGAAGTTTTCATTTGTCTTTTGTGAAGAAATAATTTAACACTCCTCAGTTTCCTGTTTTGATACACTGATTTTACTTATGATCCTTTGAAGGATTTATGTGGCCTTTAAAAAAAGAACTGTGACACTAAAAAGACCTTTTTTTATATCTCTTTCTGTTGTGACATTTTGACTTAACTTGACATCTCTTTTAGTTGTTTTCAGCTCCCCTATGTGATCACCCATTTCTGTTCTTTTTACTTTCTCCTGTTTTTGTTAAGTGGAGCAATGGATGAAGGTCTACTCTTAGTGTGTCTGTAAATGTCCCAAAAGTAATAGGTTCAGGCAGCTTCATCCTGACTTTCACAACATAAACTGCCCACAGATAGCAGTAACAGGCAATTTCATTTTGATATTGCAAGGTTTGCAGGTGTTAAAGTGGAAAAATTGTATTAGTACGGAGTAGACCAGGAGAAATGGCACAATTGATTATTCTCTGACATGTCTTCTTGTATTTCAGAGCACAAGAATAGAATGACTGTTTTTCCTCGGACATGTTTTGTCCCTTTGCATGTTTCTGCCTATTTGAGGAGCTCTTGCTATGTCCCTTCCCTGGCTAGAAGAATGGGCCAACAATATACACCAGACATTTGCCAATTCTACTCTTGGTTCAGATGCTGAAATGCACAATTTTGACTCAGCACAGGAACTGCTTCCAATAGTTTCGAACCTTTTACGTTTTGTGTATCAGTGAGACGGATGTGATGACAAAGTGAAGGGAATCGCTTTTGCCATTTCCACAAACAATTTGGTGGTGCTCCAGCAAAATGGGACTAAATAATTTCCTTACGCGATGGAATTGATAGCTTAGTGTAGGGTCAGATTTGTGTATTTCAATGTCTGCACATTGCCTTGATGCATCCTAAAGTCATGAAAGGTGCTATATAAATGCAAGTCTTCTTTATATATTTCTCTACCTGGCATTGTATTTCAGCTGTAATGCAGAAATTAAAAAATACAAAAGCAATACCTTGTGTAGTTAAAGTTTAATGGTGGTATGTAAATGTGGGTGTTGTAATATAGTGAGGGTTAAGCATGCATTTGCATGCATAGGGCTGCAATAGAGTATAACTATAGCACACAGTGTGATTATTTTTAATCTACACTAACCACAAAAATCTTGCAAAGGTATAATGGGAGCATCAAGTATAAAAATCAGTCAAGCTTTGCAACCGTAGGTTTCTATTTAGATTTTCTGAGATAGAGAGGAAAATGCTAAAAGCCCAATTTCAGATTTCAGTGCAACAAGCATTGAACTTATTTCACTAAGGAATGTTGGAGCCAAATAGCTGTGATACACCACTCAAGATGCCACTTAAATCACCTTTCACCATTTATCCATATTTTCTCCAATATTCTTCTCTGTTCTCTCTCTCCCCCAACTCCGATTTTATCCTCTCCTGCACTGATGGCGTTCACTCTTGATTGGGTATGCAGAAGAAACCCTCTTATACCTCTGTCAAATGGCCAAAACAATAATAATTCCACGCTGTTTGATAGGGGAAGGTATCAACGCAAGTCAACACCAATTGAGACAATCTGAGGTGCCTGTTTTGGTTACATACCATACAATAATGTTTTTTTTCCCCTCCATTCTTTCATGGGATGTGGACATCGCTGTCAAGGCCAGCACTTGTAGCCCATCCCTAACTACCCTTGAACTGAGTGGCTTGCGAGGCCATTTCCAAGGACAGTTCCAAGGAGTCAGCCACACTTCTGTTGGAGTCACATGTAGGTCAGACCAGGTAAGGATGGCAGATTTCCTTCCCCAAAGGACGTTAGTGAACCAGATGGGTTTTTACAACAATCAATGACAATTTCATGCTCACCATCACTGAGGCTAGCTTTCAATTCCAGATTTATGCCACAAACTCTGTGTTGTGGGATTTGAACCCATTTCTCCACAGCATTAGCTTGGACTTGTGGATTACTAGTTTGTGTGACATTACCACTATGCCACCATCTCCCCCACTTATCAACTATGTGATTTTTTTTACATTACAGAAGATTACATTTTGTACTTCTGATATTAATTTGACTTTGTGGATGTTATGATAAAAATGTGAAAAAGTTGAGTTGTTGATTTTCTTTTGTTTTGGATGCCCTTCCCCATTCCCCAATTTCGCCCCCCCCTTGCCGGCCATGGTAGAGAGCCACATTTGGTGATCCTGATAAAGAAATTGGAAGGCAGGAGCAAGGACTGTCAGATGTTAATCTCATTAACTACAAAGTAAGGAGAACTTTTTGAGGTGTTAAATTTATTGCCCATTTTCCAATGGGCCAAAAAGAAAAATCCCTTTCAATGGAAAGTATTTTCTCGGTCAGTTTTCTGTCCTGTGCTCCTGCATGGAAAACATTTCTGTAATAGCAGCTCAAACTCCTGCAGTGTCATGTTCAGTTTTGTTTGGATTATGATTTTGTTACGATCGTGGGTTTTTCACAGGGCCCTGATCAGTTCTCTATCTGTGCTGTAATTGATGGCTTATCCCTTTTTGCTTCTTTTGACTTATTTTTTCTTCCAATAAATGTTGAAATTCTTCAGGGGTTCTTCTCTCCCACATCTCCCACTGTCCCCATGGATTGAGCCTTAGCCTGACTCCTTTAAAAAAGAAACCTGGTTTTGAAACTGGACTGAAATCTCCTACCTTGTTATAATAATTTAGCTAGCCTTCATGTCAGTAACAGATATGATCATTATCTGAGGAGCAGCATTAGAGGTGAGCATCTAGGCCATAATTTGGTGGAACTTATTCTGGTCAAATGATTTCAAGGCCATGGATAAAATTGTCATCTCCTACCTGGGAAGCACTCTGAGGAGGTTTAGGTTAGAGGAACAGCAGTTCCGTCAAGGCAGAATCATACCATCATAGAATGAGACAGCATAGATGAAGGAGGCAATTGGCTCATTGTATCTGTGCTGTCTCTTTCATGCCTAATGAGTCTTACCCCATTGCTCTTTACCCATAACCTTGTAAATTGTTTCCCCTTCAAGTATTTCTTCAGTTCCCTTTAGAAAGTTATCTTCGTATCTGCTTCCACCGCAATTGGAGACAGTGTATTCTGGATCACACAAATTTGCCGTGTAACTTGTTTCCTCTTCCTGTTACCTGTAGTTCTTTTGCTGATCGTCTTAAATCTTTGTTCTCTGGTTATTAACCCATCTGCCATTAGAAACAGTTCCTCCTTAATCAGTCTATGATCATTCATACGAGCATATGAATTAGGAGTGGAAGTAGGCTATTCAGCCCCTCTAGCCTGCTCTGTAATTAAATGAGATCATGGCTGATCTGTTTGTGTTTTGAATTCCATTTTCCCAATTACCCCTGATAACCTTAGTTTCATGTTAGGTAAGGGAATCTATCTACCTCTGCCTTAAAAGCATTCAATGACCCCGCCTCCACTGCCTTCTGAGGCAGAGTGTCCCAAAGTCACACAACCCTCTGAGAGAAAGAAATTCTCCTCATCTCTGTCCTAAAAGGGCAACTCTTAGTTTTAAAACAGTGCCCCCTAGTTCTGGACTCACCTGCAAGAGGAAACATACTTTCCACGTCCACCTTGTCAAGACTGTCCAGGAACTTTTATACTTCAATCAAGTCGCCCCTCACTCTTTGAAACTCTGGAGACAAGCCCAGTCTGTCCAGCCTTTCCTCATAAGACAACCCACTCATTCCAGCTATCAATGTAGCAAACCTCCTCTGACCAGCCGCCAACGCATTTACATCCTTCCTTAAATAAGGAGACCAAAACTGCACACAGTATTGGAGGTGTGGTCTCACCAGTGCCCTGTATAACTGAAGCATAACACCCTTACTTCCTTCATGATTTTGAACATTCATCAAACCTTCTCAACCTCCTCTGTTCTAAGGAAAGCAATTCTAGTTTCTTCATATAATTGAATAATATCCTGTGCACCCCCTCTAACATCTTGATATCCTTTCTAAGTTGTGGTGCCCAGAATTGAACACAGCACCCCAACTGAGGCCTAACTAGTGTTATATAAGTTTAGCATAACATCCTTGCTTTTGCACCCTACACCTCAATTTATAAAGTCAAGCATACCATGTGCTCTTTTAACAGCCATCTCAACTTGTCCTTCCAACTTCAAAGATTTGTGTACATATACCCTCAGCTATGTGTTTCCCATATCCCATTTAAAATTGAATAATTTAACTTATAATGCCTCATTCTTCCTACCAAACTTGTCATGTCACACTCCACTGCGTTAAATTTCGTTTGCTGTGTGTGCCCATTTTGCCAGCCTATGTCCTCCTGAAGTCTGTGATGACCCTTCTTGCTATTTATTACATTTCAGTTTCATGTCATCTGCAGAGTTTGAAATTATCCCCTGTATGCCCAAAACCAGAACATTAACATGTATTATAAAGATTAGTGATCTTAATACAGATGCCTGGAGAATACCACTGTTTACTTCCCTCCAGTCTGAAATGCAGTATCATGGACATTACTGCTTGCTTTCTGTCCTCCAGCCAATTTCATATCCATGCTGCCCGTGTCCCTTTAACCCCCATGAGCTTAATTTTACTAATGAGTCTGTTATGTGGTACTTTATCAAATGCCTTTTGACAGTCGATTTATAAAGTATCAACTGTACTACGCTCACTAACCAGCTCTGTTAGTTCTTCAAAACACTAAACCAAGTTAGTTAAACATCATTTGCCTTTAACACATTCATGCTGACTTTCATTTGTTAGCACACTTTTCCAAGCACCTAGTTATTTTGTACATGATTGTTGTCTGTGAAAGTTTCCCCTACCACTGATGTTAGGCAGATTGGTTACCTGTCACCCCTCACCTTTTTTTTGAACACGGATGTAATATTTGCAATCCTCCAATTCTCTGGCATCTTTCTCATATCTTTTTATCTCCTCCAAATCTGAGGAATGGAAGGTGTGGCCAGAGCCTACCCAATTTTCTCCCTCACTTCTCTCAGTAACTGAGTTGCATTCTATCAATTAGCCTTTCTGCTTTGATTACTTCCATACTTTTAAATACTTTCTATTTACAAATTTTTACCCTACCCAATATTACTTGTCTCAAATGAAGACAGCTGCAAAGTGCTACCTATTTAGCACCTCAGCTGTGCCCTCTGCCTCCACATGAAGACCTCTTTTTTTAATCCAGAGTTAGCTTCACCTTCTTTTGCCTACCCTGGTAATATTTATTTGTCTATCAAAGACATTTGGAGTCCTTTTTATGCTGGCCAAAAGTCTCTTCTCGTAGCCTCCCTTTGCCCTCTTCTTATCTTCATTAGATCTCTGTATGCTCTGTCTTCGAGATGATGATTTGGGCAATGTTGCTGTCACTGCTAACATTTTTCTGGCAGTGAGAAGTCACAGTGACCTAGTGTTGCCAGTGAAGAATATGTTGGCATTACACAAGAGCACAATTTCTGGTTGTTTAAAAGATGCTAGAGAAGTTGAGTACATTTTCATATTGTTTTTAATAAATGAAGGGGAAGTAGCAAGGTATCACAAAGTTAATGCAAAAGCTTTATTTCTAAAGGTGCTGTTTGTGTAGTTGGCTGTACTCATGTTTATTAGGTTGCAGGACACCCATAAAATTCAGTTTTGTATATTTATCAAACTTGCTTATGCAAATGATCTCTGATATGCTTTGCTCATTCTGACTGAATTTCCTTATTCCACACCCAACTGTTGTCCTTAAGCTGACTGCAGGAATGGCTGTTGGGAAGCCAAGGGTAAAGTTTGAAAATCTTGGCTTTATAACACCGTCTCAAGCTAAGTATTGTTACTTTTGAAACAGTACTGTTGGGCAATTGCAGCTAAATTGCAGGTATTGTGCTTGCTGTGATGGTGCCTTACTTTATAACCAAATAAAGATCTGCAGGATCTTGCTTTGGTATGGGAGTAACAGGGTTGTGGTGTGGTGCTGGACAAGCAGACTAGAGGCTGAGTGTTCAAATCCACCAAGTTGGGAAATTGAGCTCAAATAAATATGCCAACTTATGGGCTCGCTCCACTGAATGACTATGAACACTGCTACATTATTGTTAACTCGATTGAAGCATTACTGTCCTCAGGTCAGGAAACCCTCCATGCTTACCAGTCTGGCCTGTATGTGGCTCCAGTGGCACACTGGCTGATTCTTTAATGTCCTCAGGGCAACCAGGGGTAGGCAATAAATACTGCTTTGTCAAGATTAGTCCCATCCCAAAAAGAAAGGAAAATATATAGAGATATGTGCCGTCGCAAATTCATAATAAATCTCCATGTGTCATGAAATTGAACCATCAGAAACTTTGAAGGATGGCAGATTGTCACCTCTTGTCATCCTTGGCCTCTCTACAGCCTTAGACAGAGTTAACCACACCATCCTTGTTCAGACCTCTCTTTGGTTGTCTAGTTCCTTGGCACTGCCCTTACTTGATTCCACTCTGGGTTTTTGATTGTAGCCAGAGCAACTTGAGCAATGGTTTCTCTTTCCATCCCTGCACTGTCATCTCCAGAACCCCATAAGGATTTAATTTGTTTTTCATTTCCACATTGCCTCTTGACCAACTTGATGCACAGGTGAGGTCAGCTTCCATGTGTACTATGTTGCCCAGCTCTACTAAGTTAACCCCTCTCTCGAACCCTTATGTCCTACATAATCAATGTTGATCCTTGGATGAGGTAGAGCTTCCTCCAGTCAACCATTGGGGCCATCGTCCTGCACTTTGCTGCAGATTCTACTGCCTTGCTACCAACTCCATTCCCCTCCCAGGCCGAACCATATTGATAACGACCACAGCATCCTGAGCTTTCAACCCCATATCCTGTCCATGACGAAGACCACCTACATAACATGCTTCTACCTTCGTACGCTTTTTCCAGAAATCTTTGTTCATTGTTTTGTCTCGTTCAAACTCCATTACTTCACTGCTGCCCCTCCGATGCAACTCCAATAACCTCCAGCTCACCAAAACCTGTTAGTTGTATCATACCTTTAAACAAGTCCCACTCGATTATCAATGCTGCCCTTTCTGAGCAACATTGGCTTCCAGTCTGCCTTCAAAATTCCTGTCCACTTATTTAAATCCTTTCGTGTCTTGGCCCCATCTCATCTTTAACCTACCCTACCAATGTAACTCCCAACTCTCCATTCTTCTCCACCACCCCCTCCACCCCCACCCCCATCCCCAACCTCCACCCCCATCCCCAACCTCCCCCAAGCTTTTCACTCCTTTGGGCTATACAGAATAGGTGACACAAAAGCCAAAACTATCTGCTGTGTTGAGAGGAAAAAAGGACAAAAAAACTTAGCCAATGATTTTTAAAATGTAGTACTGGATGACAAGGGTACCTGTCTGAAGTCTGCAGCCTGGTATAAGGCAGCTGAAGCGGTTTGTTGAGTCTAATGCACACAGATTTCTCCAGGCTTGACATTCCCCCTCCCCCCACAACCCCAAATTTGGGATAAGAGGGTCATTGAGTGCAAATGAGAAGATAAGTCCAGTATTCATGGAAGTGGCATAGTGTGCACTGAATTCTCTCTTGTTTCTCTATTGTATGTGTACTTCAAGTGATGCAATTAGTGTATCCGTTTTACTGTATGTTTTGGCTGCTGCCTGTGGTAACTCTGCTACTGTTAAATGTTAGCTCTTTCCTATTTTTGTGACAACTTCCTGTTGTAAAGCCTTCCGTGGCTCTACTTTTACCATTCAAACCTGAACAGACATTGTGCTTTGTTATGGCTGTGGCTTTTTCATTTTCATTCTTCATTTTTCATTAATAGTGAGAAAAGGTTGGAAATTGGGGTCAAGGTAAATCGAAGTCCCTAGGGCCAGAGGCATGTTGTTGTGTTGGCACTTTTAGCTGCATAACTTCACAAAAGCATTTATTTAATGAGATATTATGGCAGCCTAACCATTTAATCATCCAGCCTCTAAATCTAGTAAACACCAAGCTTGTTTTAGCAGGCTATTGACATGTCATTAAAAAAAAAAGATGTATTTGATGCTTTTTTGGCTTATTTGACTATAACCAATGTATTAATTTTGCCTTCAGACAAATTTACATTTAAACTGCTCAATGAGTTACTGATATAAATAGACATGGAGTGAAAATCACAAATATTTCACCTTGTATGCTCTACTGAAAGCCGAGTGACAAGTTTCTCTTTGCATCCCTGCACTGTCACCTCCAGGATTTAGTGCTTTTCTCATTTATATGTTGCCTCTTGACAACATGATGCACATATACGAGGTCAGCTTCTGTATGTACTATGTTGTCCAGCTCTACTTAGCTACCCTCTTGACCCTCTGTGTGCTGTCGGATTCTTGGATGAGGTAGAACCACTGCGGACGTCATCAGAGCTGCTGTCCTGCCCTTTACCGCAGACTCTCCTGCCTTGCACCATCTCTATTCTCCTCCCAGGCTGAACTATACTGGTAGTGACCATAGCACCCTGAGCTTTTAACCCCATATTCTGTCCATGAGAAGGACTGTCCATATCCACCTACGTGACATTCTTAGGCTTTGCTTCTACCTCAGTACGTTTTCCCCAGAAACCCTTGTACATGCTTTTGGCCAAAATCCATTACTTCGCTGCTGCCCTCCTGGTGCAGCTTCTATAAACTCCAGCTCACCAAAACCTGTTAATTGTATCCTATCTCTAACCAAGTCCCACTTGATTATCAACACTACCCTTTCTGACCTACGATGGTTTCTGGCCTGTTTTTAAAATTCTCGTCCACTTGTTTAAATCCTTTCACATCATGTGTTGTTGTGGATTAACATTCCTTTCTCAAAGCTTCTAACTGTCATATTAATATTGCTCTATTTCTTAAAGCTTGGAATCCATATGATGGTTGCTTTTTATGGCTCTTATGCTAAACCTGAAACCTTGATGTTCCAATATTTGTCTCATGAAGCCAATGGCTACTTCTGATTTATGTTCAAGCGTATCCATATTTGTGATTTAGCTGCTTGCTGATTGACCTCCCACCTGCCCAACCCCATATCATGCTCCATTTGGTGGCAAAAAGCCTGACAAGTTCCCAAGGGGTGTCTGTGGAAGATGTGAAAATGACCATTGCTAACACAGTTTCCACCCCTTCCATGTGGAACTGCCTTGTGCTTTCCTACTGAGGGCTGAAACTGGGAACATGGTACATGAGAAGATGTTCTTGTTGGCTTACATACTAGCATTCAGTGTCATAACATGCAAGTACACCTATGGTGCCTCTGCATTCAGTATATCAAAACCCTCATCAAACAAGGGACTGTTCCTTCTGCTATGCCTTTATGCATGTATTTCATCGAGTCTAGACAGATAATCCAGCAATAAGAAGACACTGCATTGTTAATCAGCATACTTTGAAGGAATTGTTAAATCGAGCCCCTGTCTGCCTGACAGAGAAGAATGATCCAATAGCTCTATGGAGTGGGAGGGGTGGTGGAGGGTCAGGTACAACAAAAGGGGAAGGGTCAGGTGGGTTAGAAGACAGGCAAGATTAAATAACAAAGATATCATGGAACAAAAGGCAAAAGGAGACATGGTTGTCTTAAAAAAAACAAAGCATGGATCCTGCATAAATGTTAATGGCAGAATAAAGAACAGCTCTGCCTGGAAGCAAAAACATGAAAACCCTCTCTTGTTCCCCCTCCCCATCCAGAAAACCAACCCCACCCACCGAGAGCTGTTCAACCTGGGTGTAACACCTGCCATTTCGCCTCTTTTCTCTTCACTGTCCAAGGCCCCAAACATTTTTTCCAAGTGAAGCAGCGATTTACTTGTACTTCTCTCAATTTAGTATACTGTGTTCACTGCTCACAATGATGTCTCCTCTACATTGGCAAGACCGAACACAGACAAGGTGACCACTTAACAGAACATCTCCGCTCAGTCCACAAGCAGGACCCTGACCGCCTGCTTTCTTGCCATTTTAAATCACCACCTTGTTCTCACACTCACATTTCTATCCTCAGCCTGCTGCAACATCTCGGTGAAGCTCAATGAAAGCTTAAGGAACAGAATCTTACCTTTCAATTAGGCATTTTACAGCCTTCAGACTCAATATTGTGTTCAACAACTTCAGACCATGAACTCCATTTTGATACTTTTTTTTTTGTTAAGCACCAGCATGTATCTTGTTTTCATGCTTTTGCTTTCAGACAAAGCTGTCCTTTATTCTGCAATCAACACTTACTCTGGTCCAATGTCTTTTTTTACTATAACAATTACACTCCCTTTGCCTTTTGATCCATGACATCCTTGTTACTTGATCTCTCCCGTCCTCTAACCTATCCCTGACCTTCCCTTTTGTTCTACATGACCCTCTCCCTCCCACTTTGTTCAACAGCAAAAAACCCATCACATTTCTACCTCTCTTTCCAAGTAAGAGTCATATTGGACTTGAAACATGAACTCTCTTTCTCTCCCCACAGATGTTGATGGACCTGCTGAGTTTTTCCAGCACTTGGTGTTTTTATTGAAAGGTAGTTATGTCGTAATGTAGGAAACATGGCAGGCATTTTGCACACAGCAAGCTCGCACAAACTGTAATGAGATAAATGACCAGATATTCTTTTTATTAAGTAATGTTGAGGGGCAAATATTAGCCAGGACATGGAGAACCCTCCCACCCCCGCTCTTAAAAGTAATGCTGTGGATCTTTTCACATCCACCTGAGGGGCAGCCTATTAATGTCTTATCAATTACATTGCTAAGGTTAGTTAACATCAATTACATTGTTAAGGTTAAAAATAGGTGATGGGTATTAATTGTCTTTGAGCACATATAAATGGGGGAGGAATCCTCTTAGTTATTGATTTTTGTTTAATTTATTGCCTTTTGTTTTACTAAAAGTATAAACAGGGGACAGCTGGGACACTGGGTTGGGTGGGAGTGGAGCTGTGAGACTGAATAAGTCAATAAACTCTTTCAATAAAAAAAAGTTCTGTGTTTTGGCTTCGGCTTCACCAACTGGCTTGGATCCTGTTAACATGGACAAGACCTTATTAAATATTGCATCCAAAAAATGGAACCTTCGGCAATGCAACAACCACTTAGTACTGTGCTAGAGTATCACTCCGGAATATGCCCTCAAGTCGCTGGAGCTGGGCTTCAACCCACAACTTTCTGACTCAGTGGCGTGAGAGTGCTGCCAGTTGAGCCTTTGCATTTGCATCCAGACATGTCAACAGAGGAAAACTCCAGGCCATAGATTCACCAGCCCCATACTTCCCAGTACAGTTTCCTTGTCAATATAATTTTAGTTTTTGTAATTAATTTAATTATATCCATTATGCACCATACATATACTCCAGTCTCATTGAAATATTACATTGCTATTTTCTTCAGTTATTATTTTAATTATTGTTAACATGGTAAATATGCACTTCCTGAGATTAGACTAGTCTGCTTCTATCAACACAAAACCATTGCTCCTTAGCCCATATTAACACTGCAGCTACTGTATATTCCTCTCAATCCTATACTTACAATTTGTTCATTCTGACGCAGTTCTGCTGTACCGTGGTATTATCCTCACCCTTCTGGCAGCTTAGCATTCACTATAAGTACACAGTAAACAACGGCTCGGCAGGTTTATTCATTACATGTGCTGCTATGCAAACGTTTTTCATAGTTTAGGTATTAGCTACTCTAGCAAGTTGGTGAAAACAGTGCCGACTACTTTACTGATTAATTTTGTTAAATGACTTCTGTACTTCAAAGACAACCAACTCTCTCCCAAGTCTCTATGCTTAATGCCAAGATACTGAATCTGGTAATAACAGGGTCAAAAACTGATTAAATAGCAGCTAAAAGACACAGCCCACTAATTCAGCAGAAACTAAACCTACACAATCTCTCCACATACAGCTATTTGCCGGAGGCGGTTTGTAAAAGGTCCACACTAGAAACTTCCCATGTGTGGGAGCACAATGCACCAAGCATGTGATTGTGGAAGGAATTCAATGGGACAGGACTCAAATGCTGACTCGCAAAGAGTGATCACATTTCAATTCAGCTAGGTCAACTTCAGCGATATTGCCTCGTGCAAAGATCTGTTAATGAATGCAATAAATCCACCTATCAGCATTCTGCTGTCTGTTCTGCGTCTATCAAGCTCGGATGCTAACACTGAAATTGCTGCATTGCAGATCGTATGCATACTGAACTCTATCCAGAGTGTTACAGGGTTAACCGTAGAAATGCCCGATTTTTTTCTTTCTCTCTTTCTCTCTCTCTCTGCTGTGTTTGTTAACCTTACAAAACTGAGATTTTTAAAAAAGGATACTTTTCAATACATTTCCTCCTTCGAAGCAGCTGGCTCTCGTAGGATAGCCACAATGAAAAGATACAATGCAGCTTCCTGTTGCTAAAGGAAATATGCTGATCTGCCGCCTCAGTAGTCAGCTGCAGATTAAAGTGCACAACTAGACTTTTGAATTAACATCATTTCTAAAAGTGTGAGATAGGGAAGATGAATCCAGACCAGATTCCTTTTCAAAAAGAAAAATGTAATTAACACTAACACTATGACAGTTGTTTAAAGACACTTCTCCCCTGACTATCTGTGAAAGATGTGCACAACTATTGTTACAAAATACAGAGAACTTATTTAAGCCACTTTTCATTTCCTGTGGTTTGATATTTGCGATACAGAACAGACTAATAAGCTTCAAAAGAAAACTGCGTTTTTTTTTTTCCCCTCAGTAGAAACAAAATGCAAATTAAACTTGTGCTAAGCAGCCTCTGCGCCAAAGAGTTGGGCTGTTTAGGGAAAAGAAGCAACCTGCGCCAGAATAGGAGAAAAAATGGCAGAAAAAAGCTGCAAACGGCTAGGCTAACAGGGTGCACATTTTGTCTTGCTACTTCCTTCTCCTCCCATAAAATTTCCTGAACATCCACCTCGATCGCCCAACTTTTAGCCAGTCCTCTTAATATCTCCTTGCCAAAAAAGGCTGAATTCAGCATCAAGTTGCACTTAAGACAGCTCCTCATACTGAGTCATTTCTGTCTGTTCTGCTGCCCGACCCAATTGCTCGTGATCGTGTTGCTTTGGTGTCAGTGAACAGCTTTGGTCCCCTTAACTGAGGAAAGATATACTGGCATTGGAGGCAGTCCAAAGAAAGTTCACTCGGTTGATCCTGGGGATGGAGGGATTTTCTTATCGGGAGAGGTTGAGTAGATTGGGCCTGTGCTCGTTGGAGTTCAGAAGAATGAGATGCGACCTTGTTGAAACATATAAAACTCTTAGGGGGCTTGATAGGGTAGATGCTGAGAGGTTGTTTCCCCTCGTGGGAGAGTCTAGGACCGGAGGACATAATCTCAGAGTAAAGGGTCGCCCATTTAAAACAGATGAGGAGAAATTTCTTCTCAGGGCAGTTAATCTGTGGAATTCTTTACAGCAGAGGTGCTGTAGAGACTGGGTCGTTAAGTATATTCAAGGCTGAGATAGATAGATTTTTAATCAGTAAGGGAATCAAGGGTTATGGGGAAAAGGCAGGAAAGTGGAGTTGAGGATTATCAGATCAGCCATGGTCTCATTGAGTGGCGGAGCAGATTTGATGGGCCGAATGGCCTGCTTTTGCTCCTGCGTCTTATGGTCTGATAGGTCATATTCCTGAACAGGTGATAACTGGTTTGTACTTTGAAAGAATACTCTTTGTTACAAGAGGATTTGAGCATAATAGTAAAGATGTCTTACTGTAATTATATAGAGCCTTGATCTCACCTGGAGTACTCTGTGCAGTTTTGATCTCCTTACCTAAGGAAAGATATACTTACCATGGAAGGTTCACTAAATTAATTCCTGGGGATTGTTCTATAAGCAACAACTAAATAGACTGGGCCTTTATTCTCTGGAGTTGAGAAGAATGAGAGGTGATCTCATTCAAACATACAAAATTCTTACAGGGCTCGACAAGGTAGATGGAGGAAGGATGTTTCCCCTGGCTCAGAGTAAGGGGTATGCCATTTAGGACTGAGATAAGGAGGAATTTCTCCACTCAAAAGGTAGTGAATCTTTGAAATTCTCTGCCCCAGAGGGCTGTGGAGGCTCGGTCACTGAGCGTGTTCAAGACTGAGATTGATAGATTTCTTCATATTAAAAAGATCAAGGGATACGGGAGTAGTGCAGGAAAATGGTGTTGAAGCAGAAGAGCAGCCATGATCTCATTGAATGGTGGAATAGGCTCGAAGGGTAGAGTGGCCTACTTGTCTTTCTTATGTTAAAGTGTTCTCACACAGTATGAACAAAGTGGCTGATAAAGTATTGGAAGCATAGAACATGGGGTTTCATTTGTTGCCCGAGAATCATATCCTGTTAACAGCGAATAAAATGATGGCAGTGCACAGAAAGATCCCTGGCAAGAAATGTATAAAAAAGAAAGAACTTTCTTTTATAGAGTGCCTTCCATCTACACCCCAAACTATTTCACAGGCAATAAAGTCCTTTTGAAGTCTAGTTGTAATTTAGGAATTGCAGCAGGTAATTGGATCACCGCAAGCAACGTTGAAATAAATGATAATCTGACTAGTGGAGTTGGTTGAGGGCTAAAAGTTGGCCAACACACTTGAAATATTCCCCTGCTGAAAGTGCCAAAGGACTGTTTATGCCCATCTCAGAGAGCATGCAGGGTCTCTGTTTTTAAACATCTCATTTGATACACAGGACCCTCGACAGTGTAGTGTCCCTCAGTACTGCGCTGATGTGTCAGCCGTTATAGACACTGAAGCCTCAAAGTGGGGCTTGAACCCACAGTCTCGTGATTCAGAAGTGAGAATGCCGCGGTTGACCCAAGATTAACCCCTCATGAGTTGTAAATATGACTTGGAGGTAACAGTGGTTTCAAGTTACTCTGATGTTGGCACTGGTGCCCTGAATCTGCCCTGTAATATAAATGGGGCAAATATTAAGAAATACTCAGCTTCACCAAATTGTAGCATAAGACACTGATGAAAATAAACAAAGGTGGCGCTTTAATAAGTTGTGTGAAGGTCAGAATTTAATAAGAAAATTAGCATACTAGCCACAGAAGTTGCATGGAGGCTTCTGTGGTGTAGCCAGTTATCAGTGGTGAAATTTTGAGATCAGTTGCTCTGACCTGTAATTTGTGTTTAGACTGACCAATTTCAAATTAACATTTAAAATGCCATGATTGTTTTACGGTGCAAGGAAATGGAAATTGGCAATGAAATGCAAGAAATGTTTTCTAGTTCATTAAGTGACATGAGGTACTGACTGAGGAAGCAAAGCAGGACTTGGTTGCAGGAGAAAAAGTGTAAGCAGGACAATCGTCGTGTTTTAGCTTGCGGTGATATCTACAGAATGATACCAGTTACAGCAAAAAGTCACCTGGTAAGCAGAAAAATAACCAGTGGTTGGAAAACACAGAGCTGTTGCTACAGGACTTCATTCGTGCCAGCTGGTTCACTGAACTGCCAGTACCATTCATCCTTGTTTACTTAAGAATAACACTGTTTGAGGATGCATTGTACTGTGGTTTGCCTTTACAGTTATCTGGGATAAAGTACTGTGATTGCACATGTGATAATCCACCAGTCTGCATGTTGACAATGTTCAGAGTAGTTTTTTTTTAATTCGTTCATTGGATGTGGGCGTCGCTGGCTCATCCCCAATTGCCCTTGTTCGTGGGGCATTTAAGAGTCAACCACATTGCTGTGGGCCTGGAGTCACATGTAGACCAGCCCAGGTGAGGACGGCAGATTCCCTTCCTTAAAGGACATTAGTGAACCAGGTGAGTTTTTACAACAATCGACAATGGTTTCATGGTCACCATTAGACTTTTAATTTCAGATTTTTATTGAATTCAAATTCCATCATCTGCTGTGACGGGATTCGAACCCGGGCATTACCATGCATCTCTGGATTACTAGTCCAGCGACAATGCCACTATGCCCTCGCCTATGGGAAATTTGTTATTGTGTGTGGAATGATTTAGGCTTGGTTAAATATTGGGTAAATTTCCTTTTAATAAGGCACCAACTTGCATTGGGAGAGGGATGGGTGAAGAGTGAGGGAGCTACATAAAATAAGTTTCTTGTATTTTTTTTAAATTGAGAAAGGTGGAGAGTCACATCAGACTAATTGGATGAATACAGTGGTGGTGTTGCTGGACTTGTAATCCATAGGGCCAGGCTAATGCTCTGGGGGCACAGGTTCACATCCCATTACGGAAGCTGGTGGAATTTAAATCCAATTAATAAAATCTGGAATTGAAAGCTAGTCTCAGTGATGGTGACCATGAAACTATCATTGATTGGTGTAAAAACTCATCCATTAGGAAAGGAAATCTGCCATCCTTACCTGGTCTGGCCTACATGTGACTCCAGATCCATAGCAATGTGGTTGACTCTTAACTGCCCTCTGAAATGGCCTAGCAAGCCACTCAAAAAGGGTAATTAGGGAGGGGCAACAAATGTTGACCTTGTCAGTGATGCAGACAAGCTACAAAAGAGTAAAGAATTCTTGGTTACCTCCTCTATTTTGCATAATATTGTGCTAAAATTGCAGAGATTGAACTTCAACTACTGGATTGGCTATTTATGTAATCAATAATGATGATTTTGAAGCTAATAATAATAATATGGTGAGGAGAAATTAAAATCTAACCATTTTTGGGATTTTAGTGATGACTCAGGATGAATGGACTGTGTTACTGGGCAGGATTTTCAGGTTACTGCCGTATATAGACACTATATTTACTTGCTGGAAAGGCTGAATAATATTTCGACCTTGTATGAATCCTATCGGCAAATCTATGGATCATCAAAGTTTCGGCATCATGTCTGCTCTCCAATCCTCCAAGGGGGATAGTGGAGAGAGATGGGTAGCAGAAGCAACTTTGTGATTGATTGAATAAGTTGGAAGTAAAAGATGGTCCAGTATTCATTATATTTACCTATTTATAGAGCACAATGCCAAAGGTGCAATATCTGATAATAAACTTACGTGGCATTATGTGGTACAATGTGGTTGTAGTTTGTTTAACTTGTTTTATAAATGATGGCGTGTAGTACAAAAATCACCAGCACAAATTTACAAATGCCGCGGGGCTGATCACGATCAACAGAATGATATGTGCCCTAAGTACACAGGTTGACTGAAGTGTAAAGCGTGTGGGCATTTGTTCTGGTCATGTGACAGGCTAGCAATGTGGATGTAACACTGTCTTGGGGGGAAAAGGAAAGCATTGTAATTGGGAGGGTGTTGGGGGTGGGTGGGTGGAATGGGTTCCAAGACCATGGACAACTAACCAAGGAAGGTAGCGATCAACGTCCTTAGAGAAAATGGGTGAAGAAGCATCATGACGCCTGCATGACTGCTTCCATTCTCTACAGTGAAAAATTGGATTTTATTGTGCCATGAATCGAGAAAAATGCCCTGGGTTGCTTCAAAAGTATAATAGGGGGAATGGGAAAAACGTAGGTGCAAATCAGCTGATAAATAACGCAGGGTAATGCAGGCCTCGTGACGCGAGTTGGAACAGATTAGAAGTTCCTCCAGAACGTGGAGGTGATTTCTATGCTACGCATTTTAAGTCATTGACATAACATAATGTGCAATCGTTGGCACACCTCAAAAATTTAGAGGCATGCTACGCGATGGAATTGTGCACGCCACTCACTGGGGCAGTGTAGAGGAGACAGTGAAATGCTAACTAAGTGTTTAGATTTTTGAAATATACGAAAAAAGAAAATGCAGGAAGCACTACAGCATCACAAAGCTGTGATCATTCAGCAGGTTTGGCAGCATCTTTGGAGAGAGAAACCGAGTTAATGTTTCAGGTGGTTGATCTTTCATGGGATCTGTCCAAAAATATAATGGAAAAGTGCAGGTAGGTACAGATCAGCTGGTGATGGTGTAATGAAGGCCTCGTGATGTGAGTTGGAACAGAGTAGAGATGAGTTCTGATGAAAGGTCATTGTCCTGAAATATTAACTGTTTCTCTCTCTCCACGGATGCTGCCAGACCTGAATGTTTCCAGCATTTTCTGTTTTTATCTCAGATTTTCATTATTCGCAGTAATTTTCTCCTGCTTTCGGAGCTCCATTGCTTGGCTGCAACTGAGTGTTAGTGGATAAACGATTGATACAACGTGAAGCCTGTAATGTTTTCCTGATTCCTGGCTTTTGAAATTTACACACTACTTCTGGATTTCCCCTTGTTCCCCTGTTTGAGAGAGGAAAAATATTCACAGTTCAATCTGAGAAGACCATGTGTTATGCAGCATTTACATGCTTTAATCATTTGAAAATTGATTTAGTACAGAGTTGAGCACTGAATTCATTTTATAATGCTGTGAGGTTGTTTATGGCTTCTGGAAGTGATAAAGCACTAGTCATTCAGGCATGCAGGTGCAGAGTTTTTAATAACTGGTTCATCAAGGCTGATGTGATCCAAAATTGAAGTAGCTATTCTCTTGGGCACTCTAAAAAAGGGAGTTCTTATATTAATTCGGATCTGTGGTCCATCAAAGTTTTTAGCTTTAATTGTTATTTACTTAATTTATATGAATTCCCAAGGAAAAAGACACAAGTTGAAAAGATTCAAAGGTAAGCACTGGCTTGAAATTTGAATGACTGATGTTACTGAGCTTAAAATGTCCTTTTTGTATATTGGAAAAAATTATGAAAGGTGCCATTATCCCAGTTTGCAATCTTTTTAAATTGTGCTTTAGCAGTGTGCGCACGCATCTTTTCTCTGTCTATTTAGACAGTGCTATTTGTTTACCTATCTGCTTGTATGGTTTATTCTCTTTTGGCAACTTGTAAAGGTCAGCATCCTTGACTTTTCTCTCTAAGCATTAGGAGAGCAACCACCAACAACTTGCATTAATGTAGCACATTTAACATAGGAAAAGGTTCCAAAAAACTTTGTGGAGATATCAACAGAAGGACAAAAATGGAAGATTAGCCAAAAAGATGATCCGAGTGATCACCAAAAGCTTGAGCAGAGAGATGAATTTAAAGAGTCTTAAAGGAGAGAGAGTCATTGAGTGGGGTTCAGGGAGGGAGTTTCAGAGAGTGGGGTTGAAGGCAAGACTGGCAATGTTGGGATTTGAGACCGGGAAGCTGAATGCAAAGAAAAAGGGCAGAAGCAAAGTAATATATAGTTCTTCAGGGGAGGTTTCTATGATTGGAAGAGGTTGGAATAGAGTGGGGAAATGGCCATGGAAGAGGTCAAACGAGGCACAAGTGGGGTAGGACAGTGAAGGAAGGATGGATGGATGGTTGGTTGGGAGTTCCTATTGGGATGAAAGTAACCAGTTGTTACACCTTTTTTTCATATCTTCCATGTATTTAGCTTGGCCATGCATCAGCTGTGAGATTATTTGCCCCTTTCAAGCTTTTGCCAGTTCTATTATTGAATGATTTTTTTTAGTGGTGTATGTGTGCAAATTGAAGATTGTGTGATTAGATTTTAAGGTCCCCATTATCAGATGTGACTAGTTTCATTAAAGCAGTGTGGTTGATAGTGACAATGCAGCAAACTGGCAATCTATAGCATTGCATTTTTGGTGCTCCAGTGTTTTATGCATAGTATTGTTGTGAATTCCTTACTTCGTTGACTAGATTGTTTAGGAATGTCAGACAGAAGTGGAACTAGCCTGCGAATAGCATAAGCAGTGTAACATTGAGAAATATAAAAGTGAAGACCTGTGAATGGAGCAGTTCAGGGAGAGATTTTTAAAGCTATATGCAAGAATGTTGAAAATTGGATTAAAATAGTTGATCTCCAAGGGAAAAAGACTTGTATTTATAGCATGCCTTTCACGGCCTCACAACGTGCCAGAACACTTTGCAACCAGTTAAGAAAAACCAAAGTGTAGTCAATATTGTAATGTAGGAAACTTAGGCTTAAGAGATTTGGCATCCTGATAATGTTAGTTCTATGTCAGAACTGCAGCCTTAATTGTAATTCTATATTGTAGTTTACTCAAGAAGTGAGCATTGTCTCTAGTTTCCTTTGCAGATGAAATTACTCTTGGTGGTTGCCAGCTTATCAGCGCTGGTGGGTTTATGGTTTATATTTTGTCTACTCCACTGGTCAAGGATTGGCACAAGATCATTATGTTTGCATTGGCTGATGTTATTTGGCCTGGTTTTCTTTTGCTGGGAAATGAAAACATTTATCCCTTGTCCCTGTTTGCATGCTTTTTCATTTGATCAGGATAATGTGTGCTGAAATTCAATTGAAACGACAATTAAAGATTAATGCGTAATCAACTATTATAAGGTAAATCCAATAATGTTTGTAGAAGTCATGTGATCTCTGTCATGTGATTGGATGTCACGGCATTTGATGTCACGTGTCATATGGTCGGAGCATCACTCACTCAAACCTCCAGTAATGCCTTCAACCAGAGTTAGCAGCCTTCCCCACCAGTATCTTGGGTACTGATGTGCCACCAATAGTCCCCACCCATTTCTCAGCACCAGGAGGTACGAGGTCCCAGACAAGGGCCTACGGGACATGACTTTCCCCACAGTTTGACTAGGATTTTTCAGGTGTTCTGGGCCTGCAACAGCCACCTTGCCCTGCACATTCTGCCACCATGGTAGGTCCCAGGGTCAGGCCATCCCTTCCTTGATGGAGAAGGACCATGAGATGACAATGTATTGGGAAACCCAATAAGAGAACATGAACTGAAATCACACATTTCTGGAAGGACTTCAGACTAGGCACGATCCCAATTGAGAGTGGAAAGGAGCAGCAGCGCTGCAGGAAATGCAGCCAATCCTAGAATAGTTGGCTCATTCAGTTTACTGTATATACATTGACCATTTTGAAATGAAGGACACCTGATGCAAGCCCTTTAGGTGACCTTAATTTCCAGGTTTCACACTGTTGGGAAGACCAAGCCCATTGTCTTTGGTCCCCGCCACAAGCTCAGTTGCCTAGCCACTGACTCTATCACTCTCACTGGCCATTGCCTGCCTAACCCCGCCATCCTGTTTGATGCTAAGCTGAGCTTCCACATTCCCTCTTGATCACCAAAAACCACTTAACCACTCTGCCATCATCTACTGAAATTCTCACCTGTGCCTTTGGTACTTTTTTTATTTAGACTTGAGCATTCAATACTGTCTTGGCCCACCTCCCACTTTGCACTCTATGTAAATTTGAGCTCATCTAAAACTCTGTACATATCCTAACTCTCAACAAGTCCCATTCACTCATCACTGCTGTACTCATAGACTTACAGTACCTTGATTTTAAAACTCTTGCCCTTGTTTTCCAGAACTTTGTCTTTCCTTGTCTCTTCAATGTCCTGCTGCATTACAGTTGTCCATGGTCTCTACATTCATGCGAATTCTGGCCTGTTGTGGATGCCTGATTTTTATTGGTGCAACATTGGCAGTTGGCCTTTTAGCTCCCTGTGCTCTGTAATTCCCCCCCCCTTAAATGTCTCCACTTCTCAAGATCTCTTTCTTCCTTTAAGATGCTCATTCAATCCTACCTCTTTGCCCCAGCTTTAGGTCATGTGTCCCAATATCTCCTATGTAGCTCAGTGTAAAGTTATGTTAATATTCCTGTGAAACACCCTGGGACTTTTTTTTTTACTATGTTGAAGTTTTTGGTTAAGCTTAAAACCACTAGAATGCAAGGAAGAGTATGTTAACAGTTGCTTGGTAGTACAGAACTTGAATATTGCTGAAAAGAGAGCCATTTTGCTGAAGCTTTTCATCTTGCACTCACCAGGACAAAGGCAAGACTGCTAAATTTCAAGCAATCCTCACAATTTAGATCACAGGAGGAAAGGGTGCTGATTGGTTGAGGCGTTGCCATGGCGAAAGCAACATAGAACTTTAGGCTCCCCAAGCTTCCAGGTGATTCTGAAGAAGTGCAAGGTTTGAGCATATTTTTGTTTGCAGAGAACAGGCCCCTGCGTGTGAATGTATGTTGTTTCTAGCAGACGAAATGAGCCATGTTACGAGCTCGACTGATCATCTTAAATTGTTTGTTAGTGTAGCTATTAGCACACTGCGCATTGTTCAACAAGTGCTGTCCAAGCGCGGAATCACATGTAACAGTAGACGTTCTGCTTTGGGCTGTGCAAATACTGGCCGGTTGAGTATGGTCTGCACTCTGCCTATTCCGAACAACCGAAGGGTGTATTACTAATAGCTTGCTTAACAAGGAAGTGAGCAGAGATGGCCTTATCTGTAATTGATACAATGGGACTAGCATGAGCACGTGAGATAGCAAGGTATAGGGGGTGGCTGTGAATATAGAGGCAGGGATTTAGGGAGGATAAGAAGTTGGTGAATTCGGAGGAGAGAAAATGATAAGACGAAGGTTGAAATATAGAAGAATGGTTGCAAATGTAATGCGAGCCTGTAAGGAGAGATGTAAGCAAATCTCAAGTTTCCACAGCGTAGAGAGAGGACAATTAATGGGGAAAACATGTCTGAAATATTAAATGGTTTGGACAAGGTAAATCCAGAAGATGATAATGTTAGACCAGATGCTGGAACTAGAAGTTGTAGTACAAACTAGTAAAATGTACATTTTATAAAAATCTAGTAAGTCACTGAACTTTTCCATACAATTGTCCATAAAAGTCTAGAATAATATGCCAGGCAATTGAGAAGAGGTAGAAACTTTAGGGATACTTCAATTTTAGGCTGGGAGATTTGGCCTACGACAAGAACAGATTTTCTTGAGTCCAATCACCTTTTCTCACCTGCTTAAGTTTTGTTGACATTTTTCATCATAAATACTGCTGATAGCTAATTATTCAGAAGGGATAATGTATCTATACTAAATAAAAGTGTCAATTCATTAATAATTTTGCTTTCTGTAGAGATGCCTACTGAGAGGCTTCTTTAGTAGAACAACGAACTTTATTTTCAGAGCTGCTGTTTTAGCTGCAGGCCTCCAGCAAGGCTACAATACACACTCTAGATGAGGAAAATTCCGCCCCATATAAGCTTCCTCGTGCTCGGTGCTGATTAGCTGTTCTGGCCATGTTACCATTACTCAGGCTGGCCTTAAAGCAACAATCACCACATTCCTCCCCCTTTAATTCCTTGTTTTACGTTCCTATTTACACATTACTTCATACGGGTGAATGGATAACAATTTCAAAAATCTTAGAAATAATCACACTGGCACTTTGTCATGAACTCAGATTATGGTCCAGTAATTACAAATCAAGTTGTTGAGGGGTTTTTCTGTTCCAGGTAGTGCGGCATAATACTACAGCCTGAGGCTCTCCTACAGGATCGACACTAACAGGAACTGTGATGACGGGTACCTCTTTTGGCACAGGCAATTCATCACTATTTGATTCAATGGAGACATCAGTTATGTCTTTAACAGGTCGATCAGTTACTTCGGTGTTTACGGGTTCGATAACATTCCTTGGTGGCAGCACTGACTTTGGAAGCATCTCCCTGCTCCTCAGGTGATCCATGTGTGTATGAACGATCCGGCCTTCCACATCTACTTGGTATGAAAGGGGTCCGGTCTCTCAGACAATAATCCCTGGGATCCAACTTGGACCACTATCGAAGTTTCTTACATATACGGCTTTATCTACCATAAATTTCCGGGCTCTACTATGCAAATCGTGGCTTGTTTTCTGATTACCTTGGCTCTTCTCTGATTGTACAACAACATGCCCAGAAATCTTTAAGTAAAGACTTTGTTGAACATCAATTACCTTTTGATTTCAAGATGTTCCTTTTTTGTCCAACCTCCTTTTGTGGAAGATCAGCCTTGACATTGTTGAAATGCAGAGTGGGCTTGAAGGGCCCCATCGCCTACTCCAGCTCCTATTCCTTAGTTATGCTTTTGGCTAAAAAGCATTGCTATCTTCTGGCAAACTCTGATTTCATAACTAGGTGCAGCAGTCATTCCACTTGCCCCTGATGGAATGTGGTGATGTAATGAAATATAGGTCCCCATATGCACTGGTTTGGTGAGACCTTTCATTATAAGTTAGACTGCTTACAAGGTTGCATGAATTGTCTGAAGACTGGCAAAAAAAAACACTCGCAAAGATTCAGAAGAGAGAGAGACTTGGAGCAGGGGGACAACAATTTATACTGCAAGAGATTAGTCGCTGATTGGTTGGCTGATTGGTGGAAGCGTTGACATGGAGAATCCAGTATGGAACAGTTAACTGCCCAGCTTTGTTCAAATTTAAACTGGGCATTAGCCAACCAGTCAACACTCTCTTCTCATGCAGTATAAACTGTAGTTCCAACATTACAGTTGGAAAATTCTTGTAGGCTGATCTGACGAGTGCAAGACAAAGCTTTGATAGTGTGTCTCTTTTTTCAGCAAGCTGTTCTGATGAGTGCAAGATGAAAAGCTTTGATAGCATGTCTCTTTCTTGAGCAATACTGAAGCTATAGAGTCATAGAGGTCTACAGCACAGAAAAAGGCCCTTTGGCCCATCGAGCCTGCGCTGGTCAAACAAGTACCTAACTATTCAAATCCCATTTTCCAACACTAGGCCCACAGCCTTGTATGCCATGGCATCGCAAGTGCACATCCCTGCAATCTCCTCTGCTCCAGGGAAAATAACCCCAGTCTATCCAATCTCTCCTCATAACGAAAACTCTCCAGCCCAGGCAACATCCTGGTGAACCTCCTCTGTACTGTCTCCAGTGCAATCACTTCCTTCCTATAATGTGGATTCCAGAACTGCATGCAATACTCTAGCTGTGCCCTAACCAGCGTTCTGTACTACCAAACGACTATTTGAAATTACTAATGTGGCTGCTTTTGCAACGTGGTAGTCACTGTTGAAAGTATGACATTGTGCAACATAATGCGTATTTTCCAGATATATAGCTGACCTTGCATTGTCACATATAACTGGTCCTGAAAATTAGTGAGTTTGTTGCATTTAGAGTCATAAAGTCATAGTTATACAGCACAGAAACAGGCCCATTGTGTCCGTGCTGGCCATCAAGCGCCTATCTATTCTAATCCCATTTTCCAGCACTTGACCCGTAGCCCTGTATGCTATGGCGTTTCAAGTGCTCACTTAAATACTTCTTAAATGTTGTGAGGGTTCCTGCCTCTACTGCCAGGCAGTGTGTTCCAGATTCCTACCACCCCCTGGATGAAAACATTTTTCATCAAATCCCCTCTAAACCTCCTGCCCCTTACCTTAAATCTATGCCCCCTGGTTATTGACACCTTTGCTGAGGGGAAAAGTTTCTTCATATCTACCCTATCAATGCCCCTCAAAATTTTGTATACCTCTATCAGGTCCCCCCTCAGCCTGCTCTGCTCCAAGAAAAACAACCCTAGCCTATCCAGTCTCTCTTCACAGCTGAAACACTCCAGCCCAGGCAACATCCTGGTGAATCTCCTCTGCACCCTCTCCAATTTTCCACAGTTGCTCAGACTTGGTGGAAGGAAAGAGTATCACGTGAACGATAAATGTTTGCAGTATATTGGATTTTTTCATAACATGTAAAATTGCAGGTATGGACATTATCTTTATATTGCAGCTAATAAAACGTAAATTGCAGAAATTCACTTTCCCTCGTGCTCCACATGACAGGGTTTACATGACTAACTGCAGAAAGCCTAAGTTTTATTCTCAATCATCTGCTCTTTCTTGAAATAAAAGTAAAGCAGTCCAGCCTTACAGCATTCAAGACTCTGCAACCTATCCGTGTTTTGAACCAGGAGACTGCAAAAAAGCAAAGTCTGTTGAAAACTACTTTTGGCTCTGGCTTTTGAAACTGCAATCTTGTGTGCGAGGTGGAACTCCTCCATTGCTTTCTTAATAATTGTGCATTTCACCTGGCCATTCACATCAGTTACATGATTCCAAAATAAAGTAAATTCTGAAATAGGGTTTTAGATCTTTATTGATCTGGATAATGACATGCATTGTTTGAAAATTATTACTTGCTGCTGTGCAAAATACTTGTTACCCACCCGGCTGAATGTTCAAGAATTACTGTATAAGTATCCTGTTTTTTATAAAAGGATATTCCAGTTAAAACGTGAAAGCTTGTTTGCATTGGTTGGAGTTCAAAGTGGATCATGGATATGACAGGACAGAAAGAGGGAGCAGATGAAATAGAGATGGAAGCTGGTGTACCTTTTGAAATTTCAAGTTATTTTCACGTTGGAATTTTGTGATGCCTTATCTTTTGAAGTGGGTTACTAATTTTCACAATATGAGGAAAACGTTTGTGTAATGCACATAAAACAAGCCTTGTTGTGGTTTATTTTTAATTTCGGGAATGATCCTGCTGCTTTGGTATGCAGTGGATGTTACCTCCTTGAAACCCATCAAGTCGTGCAAAGCTTGTGTTGAATTACTCAAAATATTGTTAACTCTTAGCCTGCTGAATAAACAGGAGCTGCAGTTGCAGAGCAGACTTGGAAACTAATCCTTAAAGGCAGGGTGTGTGGTAATGTTTCAGAGCTTGAAATTAACACTTGCTTGTTGGAAAACTAGTAATTTTAAAGACCACCCACATTGCAGAGACTGATCTCTTGAGCTAAGTGCAACCAGTTTGCAGCAGTTCATCTATTAATGTCAATTGATGGAATCGCATGCTGGTATCAGACACCAGGAAAGTTTGAATGTTAAGAGTTTGTGTTGTTATAAATTTATTCTGATGTTTAGTCATTTCGAATGGATTGGGGTGATAACCCAAAATGTGATCTAGCACTGGCTGTTATATCTGGTTTTTGTGACACTGGGTATCGTAATGATTTTAGAAAGCAGTTATGTGAATTGAGTTTCACCGATAACTTTGGTTACTAAGTTGCTGCTTTGTAAATAATGAGCCGTGTTTCACAGGAACGCTAACTATCTCACAGGAATTCTCGTGTCTTAGAGACTGTGTAGGTGAACAGATGAATCTGCGATTTGAATTTGTCTGTGAGAATCTTGCCAGCTGGGCAGCAGCCAGCGGACTTTGTGATCGCCTGTCATAATATTGGCACACATTGGCTTGAAAGGAAAGCAAAAGCAATCCTCTTGTGTAATGATGAATGCAAGATCAAAACTGGTTAACTAATTACCCAGATAGTGTTATATTTTTCCTGTGTTAAGATGTGAATCTCTACTGTGTTTGTTGAGCAGTGCCCAGAGGATCACATCTAGCACGTATTTATTATTGTTCTGGACTAAGGAAGGTCTCGGGTGCCCGTACAACCTCTATACCACCTTTTCATTTCTGACTGCAGCCTAAATTTCGGCTGTATGTGAGTAACCTGCACAGCACAATCAGATATTCAGCTAAATTTAGATACTTTGTCAGTTGATGTGCTGATGTTTTGTTCCAGTAAGTGGATAAGCAGTGCAACTAGTCAAGTGTGTGCTAATCAACCTCATATCCTGCATTATTGTCCAGCGCGCACAATCTGTAAATACTCAAGTGTAAATATGGTCGCAACAATAAACTTGTTTGATCATTTATCAAATGGACAGATCAAAATAAAAAGTTCACAACTTGTCAACTGCATCTTACTCGAGAGGGTTAACTTGAGAGTGTAGATGTCTTTGTGGATTGAAAGGATTTGAAGGAAAGATTCCTCCTTGTCTTCAGTTCTACAGTGCTCTCTACTTCTGTAAATACCATGAGATAACGTCTGGCAATGATGCAAGAATATTATCTCAATCAATGGTCTTTCTCCCCAAATAAAACCAGGCAGATCTGGATAGATAAATTAACAGAGATGTTGAAGTATGTTTACTTGGGGAGACTGTCCTTTCAGCCATTTATATATTTTATAAAAAGAGCTCTGTTTAATCATTTGAGGACATGTATTTTACTAATATTCCTTGGCATGGATATGAAAGGATGTACATGGTTTTACATTACCATCACAAGCTACTTACTAATGAGGGAGGTCATTTGTTGTAGGGTAGATTAAATATATTCCTATTTGGAATTAAAACATGCCTCTGAAATTGCTAGTGGTGATGGAAAGAACAGAAGAATGCAACAATGTTCTAACATCAGTGCAAGTGCCAATATCAGTTTAAATTGTAATTTGCTCATCCTCATAGTGTCCCAAAGCATTTCATAGCCAATGAATATCATTCAAAATGCAGTCACTATCATGTAAGCATATGCAGCAGCCAGTTGGAGGAATTAGCTCATCTATTCTTTGTTTTTGTGAGGAATGTTTGTTATGACACCAGATATGGCACTGCAGTCTTGTACGTCCACAAGAGCAGGCAGGCAGGGCCCATGTTTAACATCTCATCTGAAAGGCAGCATGGCCAACAGTGCAGCACTCCCTCCAGTTCTGCTCAGTAATGGATTATATGCTGAAGTCCTAGAATGTAGCTCACATCCACAACTAGAAGTGTTTATATATACAGAACAAGAAGATGCATCAAGTCCTTAAATGCTTGCTACTGCCGGAATTCACCTGCGAGGACCAACCCTCCCTTTACTGCACCTCTTGCAGTAGGTGAAAAAAAACCTGAGCCTATGAAGGCTCCCTTGGCCTTTGTCCCAACACTTGTCTTTGATCATAGCATAGGGTGATGGGAAAATACTTGTCTTCCTCAAACTGTCCTGCCACTGCAACCCCACCCAAGTCCCAAATACACACACATTGTTCAAATCTACTTACAAAACCTGCATGTCATGGGTGATATCCTAATTTTTGGTGTTTCGATCCTCTTTCACTACTTTTGAGGGTTACACCATAGAATCTCCACTTGCATCCTGTGACATTGAGAGCAGCACTGCAAGGAAACTTGGAATGTTTCAGGTTTGTTTTGAAGTATAGTCTTTGTCAGCAGAATTCGGTTGAATGTGATGTGATAGCCGCATGTGGCTAATTGTGTTTTTAATCAGTACATCAAAAATGATAGCATCGGGGATACCTACACATGAGGTGCCAACCTGATGAAGCTACGGCACAGGATTGTGTACACGCCAAACAGTGGAAGCAGCAAATACTATCGACAGAGCTGAGCGATTACACATTCAGTGGAACAGATGAAAGTTCTGTCGTCCTGCCATATTCAGTTATGAATATCCTTATCATGATGATGGAGCCCAGCACATGAATGCTGAAGTGTGCAACTATCTTCAGCTAGAAGTACCAAATGGATTATTCATCTGCGTCTCCTGCTGAGGTCCCCACATGCCAAAGTTCAGCCAATTAAGTTCACTCCACGTGATGTCATGTGATATGTCAAGAAATGGCTGAGCACACTGGATACAGCAAAGGCAGTGAACCCTGATAATATCCCGACTGTAATGCTGAAGACCCGTGCTCCAGAACTAGTCACGCCTAGTCAATCTGTTCCAGTATTGCTGCAACACTGGCATCAATGTGACAAAGTAAAAAAATTCCCAAGTACGTGCCGTGCTCAGAAAGCAGGACATATCCAATCCAACCAATTGCTGCCTCATCAGCCTAGTCCCTCAATCATCAGCTAATTGATGGAGGGTGTCACAATGCTATCAAGCGGCATTTACACGCTAATAACCTTCTCACCGATGCATTTTTGATTCACCAGGACCATAGCTCCAGACCTCATTACAGCCTTGGTCCAAACCTAGATCTGAATTGCAGAGGTGAGGTGAGAATGATTGCCCTTGACAACAAAGCATTTGACTGAGTGTGGCATCAAAGAGCTCTCATAAAATTGAAGTCGCTGGGAACTGGGGCAAACTCTTTGCTGGCTGCAGCCATACCTAACACAAAGGAAGATGGTTGTGGTTGTTGGAGGCCAATCTTCTCAGTCCCAGGACATTGCAGGTGTTCCTTAAGACAGTGTCCTAGGCCAAACCATTTTCAATTGCTTTATCAGTAACTTTCCCTCCATCATAAGGGTAAGAAGTGTGGATGTTCACTGATGATTGTACCGTGTTCAGTACCATTCAGAGCTCAGATAAGAAGCAGTCTGCACTCACATGCAGCAGGACCTGGGCAACATTCAGATTTATGCTGATAAATGTCAAGTAACGTTGGTGCTACACAAGTGCCAGATATTGACCATCTACAACAAGGGAGAGTCTAACCACCACCTCTTGACTTTCAGTGGCACTACCATTGCTGAATCCCCCACCATTTTACATTCTGGAGATCACCATTGACCAGAAACTTAACTGGATGAGCCACATAAACAAACACTGTGGCTATAAGAGCAGGTCAGAGGCTGGATATTCTGCAGTGGTCAACTTTGCGCTTCCTGCAAGGCACAAGCCAGGAATGTGATGGATTACTCTTCATTTGCTTGGGTGGGTGCAGCCCCAACAACACTGAAGAACCTCAACAGCATTAAGGACAAAGCAGCTTGCTTGAGTTTCACCCCTTCTACCACTTCAAGCATTCACAACCAGAAGTGTTTATAACAAGATGATGCATCAGGTCAATCACCAATGACACGCCATGGCTGTAGTGTGTACCATCTGCAGCAACTCACTGAGCCACCGTCGACAGCATCATCCAAACCTTATGATATCTTCCACTAAGAAGGGCATGGACAGTGTGTGCATGTGAACACCACCACCTGCAAGTTCCCCTTGAAGTCATGCACCAAACTGAGTTGGAACGATATCGTCGTTCCTTCACCGTCATCCCTACCTAACAGCACTGTTGGTATAGCAACAGCATGTGGACTGCAGCGGTTCAAGAAAGCAGTTCGCATCACCATTTTTCCCCAAGGGATTTAGGAATAGGGAATAAATGCTGGCTTGATGCTGCTACTCCTATCCCATGAAGGTATATATGTATAATAAAAAAAGTAGCCACTAGCCACATGCGATTAATTGGAAGCCCAGATGTGTTTAGTTGCATTTTTGATTCGCATATAAAAATGAGTAATGGACATCATCGTTGGCCATATAATCTCAGTGCCCATTCTCGCGCTGCCTGCATATTTACTTCATTCTTTTTGGGCATTTATAAAAATGGTAAGGCATAAAACGGTTCTGGAGCATCGACATGCTCAACCATCACCTTGATGAAGTCAGTGCTGCTTGCAACTGCTGGATAAAAAAGATTCAAAGTTATACTGATGTTCTGTGTCTGATTTGGTCAAATAAAATTTTGCATTGAATGTTGATTATAAGTAAATATATGCTGAAGCACTTTTATCTGAGCTATGCATAAGGTGTATTCTACTAAAATTAGTGGATGCAGCTAAAATGGTGTCACCTTAGACATGCCTATGGGCAGTCACTGCATTCTATTGACCAAAACTGTGGTGGAGGCAGTGAGCTGCAAGTTAGCGCAACATTAATTATACCTAATAAATTAATGCAGAGTTGTAGGCCTTGTCCTTGAAGGTATGACTTGCAGTGTTTCCTATCTGTGTCCCAGAATTTCAAACACAAGTACAATTCTGGTGTTGCAGATAAAATGCAAGGCAGGAAGTGGAAAGTAGTGATTAGCAGCATCCAGGAAAAGTACTGTCTTCCTTTTAAGGAATGACAGGCAACTGTTTTGAAAACTCAACTTAGAGTTGCAGTGAAAATTTTACCTTTCTGTAGTTGTATAATTGTACTGTTACTTGACTATTATTTGTAGTTGTATAGCTTATGCACTAGTGGTACTGGGTTTGTGATGAATACAAGTTTGTTCTATTTAAATATTGTTATGAAGGTGATTAACTCAGTAAATTTGCTGTTGGTGCTTCATTTTGCACTGAATTTCATGTTTCTGTTGCAACTGAATAAATACATGCTGTTTGAATTGGTGCTAATTTTGAGCTAAGTACCAAATTAATGCCAAACTGAATATGGTTCTGAATTGATAATTCGTTTGTACTTATGGGATTGATTTCTTCATTGTCTAGTTGTTAATATTGACTCCATGCTTTTTTTAAAGAAGACTTTATTTCTGTTGGATTATAATTGCACAAGTAATTGTGGGGAGGCAGTGGGGTAGTGGTATTGTCACTGGACTAGTATTCTAGAGACCCAGGGTAATGAGTAATGGACGGGTTTGATTCCAACCACGGCAGATGGTGAAATTTGAATTCAATAAAAATCTGGAATTTAAAGCCTGATGAGGACCACAAAACCATTGCCGATTGTTGTAAGAACCCATCTGATTCACTAATGTCCTTTAGAGAAGGAAATCTGTCACCCTTACTTGGTCTGGCCTACATGTGACTCCAGACCCGCAACAATGTGGTTGACTCTTAAATGCCCTCTGAGCAAGGGCAATTAGGGATGAGCAATAAATGCTGTCCTAGCCAGCGATGCCCACATCCCGTGAATGAATTTAAATAAAGGTAGTATCCAGTATCTTAACCAGGTGGCTATTTGAGTTTGAACCTTGTTTGTATGTGCAGTTTCCTGCAGAAGTTATTTGATAACCTGAGCTGATTTCCTCTCCACCTCTACATCCCTCCAAAAAAACCTAGTACTGGGATGAGTTGTAGCATTCCGATTCCAGTGTGAAGTGAGACTCAAGTTAGACTGGGAATTGGTTCTTGGTGGTTCTTGTCTGTTTGGTTTACACGTGCTGTTAGCAGCCGGGTGCAGAATTTTGATTTTTTTTTGTCAGTTACTATTGCGCTCTGTGGTTCAGATTTCACAGAAAATCTGAAAATGTTTTTCTAGAATTCCTTTCCCAGTTGCAATTATTATGATCCAGTTAGGGACCAGTAATTTTTGTTGTCAAGTAGGCAAAATTTGAAATCCCAAGTATTCACTAAGAGAATAAAACCACAAGATTCCATGGTTTTAAACAAAGAAAGAATTTTTACTGTACAGGAGTCAACAAAGCAAACAGTCAATACTCTCGATGTTGT
Source organism: Cetorhinus maximus (assembly GCF_964194155.1). Lineage (NCBI taxonomy): Eukaryota > Metazoa > Chordata > Chondrichthyes > Lamniformes > Cetorhinidae > Cetorhinus > Cetorhinus maximus. The sequence continues at coordinate 112,679 of NW_027596399.1, forward strand.
ACTCTAACATCTAGAATTATCATGAGATAAACATGAATTAACAGGCAAATGTTGTTGAACATGAACCACAAACTACACACCAAATGGCAGACACAACCAAGACAGATCCCACAGATCTCGGCCATCCACCCAGACATCAATGATCACTGAGTCATTCGATCTTGGTCTTCCCCACGAGGGATTTCAGCTCTCTTTTGAGGATTTAGCCTCTCATTTCCCTAAAACAGCAACTCCAACTCAACCTGGAGGCCCTCTTGCCGCTTCTGCCTGCACTGAGTTTTCAGGCAACAGGTCTCCAACTTAGAATGCTCCAGTGACTGCTCACCACCTAGTTGCTCAATCTCTTCTCTTGAGACTGTGTCCCACTGGATTTACAAGGCTATATCCCAGCATCTCATCATCGGCATGATCCCAGCTTCCTGGCAGCACTGAGCAGGCAACCACTGCTTACGGCTTTTCTTTGCCCCAACGCCTAGCTTCACTAAGCTAATGACAGTCGCTGCTCCCAGGCTTCTTTGAGCCCCAGCTGCACTGAGCAACTACTGCGCCTCGGTCTCTCTGAGCCCCAACTCCCAGCCGTGCCAAGCAACAACTGCCCTTCAGCCTTGTGCTCCTGCGGTTTCTCCAGCTCGGACTAATCTTGTCTTGTCACATGGGTTCACTTTCGTGCCCAAAGCTCTGGTCACCTGAGCAATTTTTTGTGCCATCTCCCTCGATCGTGTGGTCCAGTTTTCACACCATCTACGAGCATGCGAAGCCTGTTTCCCTGCCATTCTCTGCACCGGAGCCCCGAAAACACACAGAAAAATCTGAAAATATCAATTCCCTCACACACTAATGTAATCACTGCACACAACTTGCCAAGGAGAAAATGTTTAAAAATTATAGCACTAAAAAAATTGTTGCCCCTGTGTATAAGTAGAATACTATGTGGATCCTGGTGTGATAACCACATAAAACAAATCATGAATTTAACTGGAAATAGTTGCGTGTTTTGTCATTAGTTACACTCATGGTTTAAATATATTACACTGGGTAGTCTGGATTTACGAGGTAACATTGGCTGTTTATATAGCTCCCTGTGCCTGAAGTGAATTAAGTATTTATATTATTAGTTGTTTTTGACATAGTATTATGTTATGATCTCATTGAGGTCAACTTGAGGTACATTTCAACTTGTTTGCTGTTTTCTACTTGACCTCTAAAAACTCTTTCCTATACTTCATTGTCAGTAGAACATACTTGTGTGGGCATTTTGTTTCCTTTCCTTCCTTGGCTCCTTTATGGGGCCCTAGGAAATGGATCAAACGTTTGAAGTTTATTGTCTCTGTGGAAGTGGCTGTGACAAAAACTGCTTAAGCTAATTTGAGCCAAAGAAATTCCAAACTTTGTATCAAACCTGTGTAACGTGAATTTTGTTAACTTATGATGACTGCATGTGCATTCATAGCTATTCCAGCAGGACAAACCCTGTTATTTTTCATGTTTTGGACAAATGCTGTGTGTTTGGGCTATGCTGATTTTAACGGCATAATCTATGTGCAACCTTGGGTATTGCTGAAAAAAGATATGTCGAAACTTTTCGTCTGCATTCATCAGGACAGTTACACACACTGCGCCTTTCCCAACTAAACAAAATGGCAGGAAGCCGTTATCTGGTTCATTCCCCAGGTCAATGCTTTGACCAAGAGTCAACCTGTTTGATTTGAATTAAAACAAAGCTTGGCAGTTAACTGTCAGTTATCAGTTAACTGGTGCATTGTCTTTGACAACGCCTCGACCAATCAGCGTTCTCTTCTCATTCAGTATAAATTGTTGTTCCCTTTACATTTGGCCGCCTTGCGAATTGTCCTGATGAGTACAAGATGAAAAGCTTCGACAAAAAAAGTCTCTTTTTTCAGCAATACTCAAGTTCTGTACTATAAAACGAGTATTTATATACAACCTGTTGGGGACACTAATTTTATTTTATTATATGGCCTAAATCAGATATAAGGAATATGAATAAATAATAGGGAACAGAATATGATCAGGCTGAGATGTAAACTGAAGAAAACATTATTATCCTAGATATAAAAGAAAACAGAAATTCACATTCTTCTACCATAAAAGAATAGCGGTATACAGATTTCTTCTTTAGTAATTTTTCTGATGCCATACTCTGCCTGATCTACTCAGACTCGCACATTAGTTTAGTCAGGGTCTTTTTAACCATTCAAAATTTGGAAGTAAGAGTAAGATAAATGTACAACAAACCAGATCCTTATGTGCCTGGCTTTTTAAAAAAAATACAGGAGTCTTGTGGCCAGGTTATTATACCTCAAGAAATATTTCAAAGTCTGTGATGAAAAGGACTTTTATTTTCTGACATTGCAAATTTTAGATCCTGTATTAAAAGCCTCTTAAGCTTCCGTCAGTCTTGTACATGGGCAAAATAATCTTGTTTAACATTTTTGCAAAGCACCAGGCTGAACACAACATCATTGTTCCCCCACAAACCACCAGGTCATGGGTTACTATTGTTAAAAATCTAGCTTCACATCTATTCTGTGTTATTCTTCTTGTTCCCAGAAGTTGTAAATAATCACAATTTTAGACTCAAAATGCTGGAGCCTCGTAAGTGTATTTCTTACAGTTCTTCATGTGGCTGGTGGACTGATAGATTATTGCTTGGCACCTGACTGCAGTGTGGTAGCAAATGTGGCACCTTGGATGCAAATTCGCTAAGCAATAACTAACTCTGAATAATATAGCAATATAACACAGAGCCGCCAGTTTCTTTGCTCAGTACCTAGGACTTTGCAAAAGGCTCCAAAAAAGAACGAATCTCTGGGACATTGTCTTCAGTTCCCCCAATCTTCAGTCATCACTTCACATGGTGCAGTTTTGCTTGTATGGAGTAAGCTATAGCTGTGTGCATCTACCACACTTGGACTGAACATGTTATTGTGCTTATGCAGACTCTACCCCTGTCTGACAGTGCTGTTATGCAAAATTCCAGAATAAATTGAAAATGCATTTGTGCTCATTACAGATTACGTAGCACATTTATTGTGACGATGCAAATGAAGTGAAGGATCATCAGGCCTGTACCCCCTGTCCATGGAACAGAATTGAAATTTTAATGTTTTATTTGGTTTATAAGAGAAGATGAATTAATTAATCTGTTGTTCAGAAAAGCGCAAACTCAAAAAGTAGATTATACTGGAACAATATAAGGTGGCAAACTCATAAGAGAAGCATTTTATGTTGGATTCGTACTTTTCCAAGGGGGGCGTTGGACATGGATGGTAAATGGCCTTGAAGACAGCTTACCAAGATGCAAAAAAAACATGCAACCAGCTGTTGCAGACACACTCACACCAGAACTGCGCAAGCAGAACCAACAGTGCCCATCAGCTTCATTCACTGCTGCAATATTTGACCACATGACAGACTCTTAAAGCAAGATCTCAATTCACAAAGCTCTACCAAATCTAAAGTTATCTTCACAAAAAATCTGGGCATATGACACATCATTTTTATTTCACTATCAAGACCAAAAATACGCTTATAAAAGAACATGATAGAGATAATTCTACCAATCTGCATTGACGGGGTCAAAATGATAGAAGTAATTATATAACAATTGTTTATGCATCTCAAACCTTGGTTTTCTTTTCTGACTATATCTTCTCACCCTCCTAGAAGATTCAGTGTTGGGTGAGCCCTGATCACAGAACTATCCCCTCACTCTAGATTTCCCAATCACTCTACCTCACTTGACCCTTGAGTTGAGTCACTGGTGTTAGCCTCTAGAATCTTAGGAGGTATGGAAGTGCATGTAGAAATAATCTTGGACTTTCAAACTTGTCACTATCGATGAGTGTATCATTAGCCTGAGAATGTGTGTCTGCAGATTCACTTGGTATGAGCGCTGACTGTCCTGACTTTCCAGGTATTCTAGGCGAGGATTGTTTTACATGGTGTTTCCAGATTCCTGTTGCACTTGAATCTTGTAATTGAGTGAACCTTCCCTGCCGACTGTGGTTCCTGGGATCCATTTCTATTTGCTGATGTAATTTGTAACAAGCACTACTTCCCTCCTGAGAACTCTGTTTGCCAACCCTGCTGTGCTTATTTTGGCTGCATCTCAGTTTGTGCAACTGCTCTTTATAATGGATATCAATGTTTGGGTGCATGATGTCCAAGTGTATAATAGGGATCCGCCCATGAATTAAGGGGAGATGGTGGCAAAATGGTAATGTCACTCAACCAGTAATCCAGAGGCTCAGGCTAATGTTTGGGATATGAGTTCAAATCGCACCATGGTAGCTGGTGGAATTTAAATTCAGTTAATAAATCTGGAATTAAAAGCTGCTCTTAGTAATGGTGACCATGAAACGATCATTGATTGTTGTAAAAACCCACCAGGTTCACTCATGTCCTTTAGGGAAGGAAATCTGCCATCCTTACCTGGTCTGGCCCACATGTGACTCCAGACCCACAGCAATGCCCTCTGAAATGGCCCAGCAAGCCATTCAGTTCAAGGGCAATTAGGGATGGGCAACAAATGCTGGCCTTGTCAGTGGCACCCACATCTCATGAAAGAATAAAGATGGGCAAGGTGGATGGAGATTCCTTGTGTTTCTAACAAGCTAACAAGAACTTGGCTAACCTAGTCCAGATTGAACTTCCGCCCTGCCTAGCTGCTCGCCTTGCCTGTATCAATGTTTGAAAAAGATGCTCTGCTTGTCCATTTGTGCTTGGATGATGTGATGTACTGAACTTGTGTTTTATATGTACGTAAACTGTTGAAATTCTTCAGACATGAATTGACTACCATGAGGTAATCCGTATCTAATGAACAAACTCTGCAAAGTAGCAACGGTGTACTTTATTGTCAAATTCTTCATGGTAACCACTTCTGGCGACTTTGACAAAGCATCCAGAAAGGATCTGCAAAATCAACATGGACTTATTCCCAAGGTTAGGAAGCAGACATCGAAGGGTGTAAGGATTCCTGTGTAGGATTATTCTGTATGACTTGTCATGATCCACATGCTTTGGAACACCGTTCAATTTGGGGCCACCCGACCCAATCTCTTGTGATGGATTTCATCTTCATAGCTCCCAGATGACCTTCCTGTAGCTCGGAACAGTGCTGCGCAGCTTGACTGGAATGATAATTCTCATTCTCCACCTGAGAATTCCGTGCTCCGTCTGATCCTTTGCTTATGATTGCAGAAGGGTTTCAAATTCCCTCCTTCCAAGAGCTTGTTTGGTATCCAAGGTATACCTCATGATTTTAGAAAGGACGGTGTCCTTGTGCTTTTGATTGCAGATTTCTTTCCTGGTGCATGGCAAAACATAAGCATGGTATACCGATACATTTGATTCATGCGATACCGAATCTGCATTAGTACCAGCTAACCTCGACAAACAATCTGCATGGGTGTTTTCCTTTGAACTGCAGTATTTAATGTCATATTCAAATTCTGAGAGATGTATTGCCCATCTTTGCATTCCCTCATCTGCAAGTACTGGTAACCCTTTGGGCCTATCAAAGCAGTTAATGGTTTATTATCCATAATGAGTATGAACTTGTGTCCTTATAAATGCATGTAAAACCTTTTCCGTGTAAATGTGTTTATTAACTGAAGCATAAAAAAGAAGAGCAGGGAGTGTTATGACATGGCAGGTGAATCAAGATAACAAGGGAAACTTGATCACACGGTCACAACTGTTTTGCAATTTGTATTTTATTTCGAGATGCATGCCCTAAATTGAGAAGTAATAAGACTAGCACAACTTGAGGTTTTTAGAAAACTAAATTAAACATTTATTAGCAAAAGAAAAGATTTCAAACACTTACATAGGTCTACAAATTACGACTATAATAACCCCTAATTAACCTGGCTCCCAGGTACACCTCTGTTAAGGCAACAGTCAAAAAACAAATAGATTTAAACAGACCCAGGCAAAGCAACAGGACACCCTAGACAGTGAGTCAGCTTCGGTTCCTGTCGACAGCAACTTGATTCACAGATGCTGAAGGCTTTTCCTGCTTGTGTTAGAGCTTAGAATGCCTTCCCCTCTTACACATAGCCTTCTCTCCTTTATATATGTTTACCCTTTTTAATGCAAAGCCCATTGTTCTAATATGTCTTTGGAACTTTACCTTTCTCATAATATAAATCTTTTCATAGCACTAATTTTACCAGTAACCTTTGGAAAAATAAACACAGTTTGGTTTAGCTTCTTCTGGCTAACATCCTACCATCTCTTTGAAATTCAAACTACCCTAATTAATCTAAGAACGCTAACTTTCCTTATACCTCACATTTGAAAACTTCAGCCATGTTTATGTATTTAGCATTTCAAACCTAGCTTTTTTGATGACTCAAAGCCTCCAGACCAGCTGTTTCCAATTCAATTAAAACTCTCTCTCTCTCTCATTCTCTCACTCGCTCACACACTCTCTCTCTCTCTCTCGTGCACTCTCACTCGTGCGCACGCTCTATCCAAACCCCACTATTAACCTATCTTTACAATAAATCTCAATATTATGAGAATTATTATATTTTCATGGCAGGAGGTTATGCTGGAACTATATAAAACTCCAGTTAGGCCACAACGGTGTGCAGTTCTGGTCACCTCATTACAGAACATGTGAGTATTGGAACAGGAGTAGGCTATTCAGCCCGTTGAACCTGCTCTGCTATTCAATTAGATCATGGCTGATCACCTATTTCAAAGCTATCTTCCGGCACTATCTCCATATCCCTCGATGTCGTTAAACTCCAGAAATCTGTTGATCTCTGTCTTGCACATGCTCAATGATTGAGCTTCCACGGCCCTCTGGGGTAGAGAATTCCAAAGATTCACCACCCTCTGTGTGAAGAAATTCTTCTTCATCTCAGTCTTATATGGCCTACCCTTTGTCCTGAGATTATATCCCTTGGTCCTGGACTCACTAGCCAGGGGAAACATTTTACCTCCATCCACCCTGTCACGCCCTGTAAGAATTTTGTAAGTTTCAGTGAGGTCATCCCTCATCCTTTGAAACTCTAAGGAATGCATACTCAGTCTCCTCAATCTCTCCTCATAAGACAATCCTGTTATCCAAGTGATAAATCTGGTAAACCTTCGTTGCACCCGCTCTATGGCAAGTATATCACTCCTTAGATAAGGGGACCAAAACTGTACACAGTACTGCAGATGAGGTCTCACCAGTACAACTGCAGCAAGAGATCTTTGCTGCTGTACTCAAATCCCCCTGTGATGAAGGTCAATATACCATTTGCTTTCCTAGTTGCTTGCTGCACCTGCGTGCTAACTTTTAGTGACTCATGAACAAGGACACCCAGGTCCTTTTGGACACACACACTTACCAACTTCTCGCCATTTAAGAAATGTAAATGTAGTTGCACTCGAGAGAGAGAGAGAGTACAGAAAAGATTTACGAGGATATTGCCAGGACTAGAAGATTGCAGCTATGTGGAACAATTGGATAGGCTGGGATTGTTTTCCTTTGAAGTGAGGAGGCTGGGGATAGATTTGATTGAGGTGTACAAGGTTGTGAGGGGCCTGGATAGAGTGGATGGGAAGGACCTTGTTTCCCTTAGCAGAGAGGTCAGTGACTAGTGGCATAGATTTAAAGTGATTGGAAGGGTTAGAGGAGAGCTGAGGAAAGATATTTTTCATTCAGAGGGTTGTCGAGGTCTGGAACTCACTGCCTGAAAGGATAGTAGAGGCAAAAATCCTCAACTTATTTAAAAGATGTCTGGATATGCACCTGAAGTAATCTCTAGGGCTATGAGCAAGTGCTGGAAAATGGGATTAGGCTGGGTGGCTCGTTTTTCGGACAGTGCAGACACAATGGGCAGTGTGGCCGCCTCCTGTGCCATAATTTTTTCTGTTGTTTCTAAATATCTGAAAAGGAGCAATGTGCAGGGATATGGGCAGAGAGTGGTAATACGTGAATTGCTCCTAAGGAGAGCCAGCCTGAACAAGTTGGGCCAAATGGCCACTTTCTGTGCTGTAACAATTCTATGATTCAGTGAAACACAATGGCCAAAGCTTCGCGCGGTATCTGAGGATGTTTCCACTTAGTTTTTGTTAATGGTTTTGACACAAACTGTATCCGCCTTTCATTTCCATTATGAAAGACATTTGAGAGATCTGCTCCAATGCCGATACGACTTTAATCAGTAGCAATCGTTATTGATGGTTTTGGGTCAGAATGTGTCAAAAGTTCTTTATCTCCGAACAACTGCTTCAATCGCATGAACGTATCATCTTGGCCGCTCATATTTCCGAGTCACTTCTTGCAGTGCATCCAATGGCGCAGTTTTGTGTGCTAGGTTCAGTACAAATTTCTGATAATTAAGCATTTTCGGGAATGACCTGAACTGAGACACACCTGTGTAGGTCTAGGCATGTTCTCAATTTGCTGTAACTTCTCTTCTAACTTGTGTACCCCTTGTGCATCTATCATGTGTCCTAAGAACTTGACCAAGCCATGCATGCATTCAAGCTTCTCTTTCTCGAGCTTCAGGCCTTGCCCCTCTCAGCATATGAGCACTCTGTCTAGATTTATCATGTGCTCCTCTTACGTCTGACCCTTGACCAAAATATCATCCAGATATACCTGCACCCCAGGTAGTCCTTGAAGAACCTGTTCCATTGCATTCTGCCAAGAAGCTTGTGCAGTAGTAAAGCCACATATCAATCTAATCTGTTGGAAGAGACATTTCTGGCTGGAAAGGACCTAGTACTGCTTTGACTCTTCATCTAGCTCTAACTGACTGTAGGCATGTGATAGGTCTAACTTGGAAAATACTACTCCAGTCAAATTTGAAACTATGTCTTCAGTATTTATATTCGAGGCTGGTGCTGAGCTCAATATCTAGTTAATGGTACAGTTGTACAGTCACAGTTATAACGTACCGTTTTTGGGAACTCGACTCACTGTGGGACTGGTGGCAGGACACCGGATGTTTGGAGACAATCCAACTTCTGTTCCACTTGCCCTTAGGTTGCATAAGGAGCTTTGTATGGCTTTATTCTGACTGGAATAGCACCTTCTTTCACAGCCATCTTTGTCTTGACATGCAGGAGCTTCCCTAACTCTCCATCGAACAACTTTGAATGCTTCTCCAACAGAAAACCTATGTACTTCTCCCTACATTGTAGACCTGCCGAGAGACTTCCACTTCAAAGGAATTACCTCCAATTAATCTCTACCCGGCAATATGCACTTTGTACGTTATACAGCACGTGTGCGCGTATGCGCGCACACATACACAGCTCATCTTTGAAGTTAGCTTATCTAATCTTCATCTTCACCTTCACCTTTCCAGTTGGCTTCATACCTTCCCCTGTGAAACTGACAAATGACTGTCTGCTTTTAGCATAGGTAAATGAGCCGGCTGGCTTCATAGAAGGCCAAAGGTACTATTGTCACACTGGACCCAGTATTTTCCATGGTAACAACCTTGCCCTCTGTTGGAGTTGTCCCTTTGCCAAAAATTGCATCATCATAGAACTTCAACCTGTATAGGCATATTTATGGGTACCATTATTCTCACTCTTACTTCCACCTGTACTTCATCCCATTTGTGAGTTTCTTTATTTGCACTGTCTTTGTTTACCCTGTCTTTGCCTCTGATTGCTTGTATGGTTCTGATGTGCCTGTGGATTTTTCTTGGGCTTCCGCATTCCCTGTGTCCAGTTTTTGAGTACTGTCTGTGAGTAGCTGATTCTTCCCTCATTGAAAGCATGATTTTTGCTTTTCACAACTCTTCTCCTTGTTTTGCGAATTCCTTTGTGGCTTTCCATACTCATTGATTACCATGTTGTCTGATTCTCCCTGTGTGGGCATAACTGCCGTCCTCAGTGATTCAATTCTACCATATGGCCTTGCTGGACACCGATCCAGATTTTGAAGGTGTGTGTTTCAGATCTCCCACTGAGGACAGTTGCAGTCATATCACTATGAAGCAATTGCAGGATTGTGGTGAACTTTCTTGGACATCCAAATCTTTGGAGCACGTCCACAGATTTACTGAATCAAATGCTTTGGTCAGGTCAATGAATGCAATGAAGAGTTCCTGGTGTTATTCTCAACATATTTCTTGGACTTGCTTGGCAACAAAGACCCTGCCCCCATACTATTTACAATCTTACTGACAGTGACTATTTATTTCATCAAAGATCGTCTGCCTTTTGGTGTGAGTATTAAATACTGTCCAGATGGAAAACTCTTTAACCTCTTTCGACTGCATGTCAAAACTAAACTGACCACCATAGATACACATGATCTATGGTGTGTGGATGGCTGCAGTGTTGTTGCCCGCTCTGCATCAGACTTACAAGCCACTCTTGACCGCTTCAATTCTGCAGACAAACTTGGCTTATCCTTGAATGTTGCCAAAACAAAATTCAGCTATCAAGCACACCAGCTCAGCCAAATATTCCATCTCCTGTTTATGTGAAAAGAGACACCCTGGAATATGTTGAGCGCTTCCCATACCTTGGCAGCCATGTCTGTCAAAAGGGCACCATAGATGAGGAGACCCAACACCAGATCAGCTGTGCCAGCTCGACCTTCTACAAACTACAGCAGTGAGTGTCTGACAACAAAGACCTCTGCAAGTCAACAAATGTCCTGGTGTACAGAGCAGTTGTCGTCACCACACTCCTGCAATGCAGTGAGACCTGGACTCTGTTTCAGAGACACAGAGCACTAGAGGAATTGCATCAGCAATGCCTCCACCGCACCCTCCGGATTCAATCGGAGGACCATTGAATAAATGTTAGTGTCCTTGAAGCCAATTCTGCAAGCACTCAGGCAAAACTGCTGCAAAATCAACTTTGATGGACGGGACGTTGTGTCCAGACGGCCGAAAAGTACCTTCCTCACCAGGTCCCAGTTTCTCAACTCTGAAATGGCCAACATTCCGTTGGAGGGCAAAGAAAACATTTCAAAGACACTCTCAAGCTTTCTTTGATGTGTGGCAGCATTGACATTAATGACAGGGAGGAGCTTGCTACCAGTTGTTCAGAGTAGTGCCAGCTTGCCCATCAAGCTGCATCGTGCTTTGAGCCCTACGCCTCTGTGCTGAGGTAGAATAACAGCAGAGAAAGAAAGAAAAGGAAGCAAATCCTGTACTCTGGATCCCACTACACTGTGGGACGTCCTGCCCCATGTGTCCAAAGTTCTGTGGGACGAAAATCAGCCTGTTCAGTCACATGAAGACCCAAGGGAGAAACGCGAGACCCTGAGCAAACATCATTCTTGAATTGAGGAACAGTCGACGACGATGATAGTTCAGTTCTCATCGCCCGTGTCCCCCCTGCTGTTACTTCACATGCAAGCCTGTGGACCACTGCATCTCAAACCGTCAGCCTTGGGTCTGCACTCACTCTTTCAATAAGCTTGAGTGACTTGGATTTACTCTATAGAGCACGAATGAAATGATCCCGCATTGGCATTTTTTTTTCAGGTGTTTCCATCGTACTATTTTCAGATAATATGATTGATAATAGGCTTTGTCTACCGATACAAGTCTCTCAGTACGCCATAATAGTGTGCTCCTATTGAATTTAGCAGAATAGTCACCACCTGCATGTTGTTTGCAATATTGTCTGCACCAGGCATCTCCATGCCATTTGCAACATTTGCAATCTAACTCTGAGTCTTGATTACCATTGTAATTTTTTTTAACATGGGCTAATCAGCAAATGATGGCATTCCAACCGCCATACGGAGTAGGAAGCAGTGACGAAGATGCATATTCTTCCTGATGATTACTCCTGCCTTTTGCTGTTTTAGTCTTCAGCAGTCACTGATGCTGTGATCATTGAATATTGTTAATGTAATTTAAGTGTTCATTTTTAATGGTGTCAAACGCTTGAGAATGTTCACTTCTAACTGGTGTACAGTTTGCATGCAGGTGTAGGCATGTAGATCAATCCTTTTAGTACAAGGTGTGAGCGAGTTATTTGGTTGGCTGTTTCTAAATTTTCAATGGGCAAACAACCCAATGATAAAATTGTTGGTAACTTTACACATTTGGAACAAAAAGGAGATTTCCATTGAGTCATGAGCCTATAATTGTCAAACCCTGTTTTAGATATTCAAATGGTGTTTTTTTTCCCCTTCCCTTGTAAAGGTTTAAGAAAATACAGAGCACTTTGTGTGTTTGTGTGTGTTTTAGACAGCTGTAGCCCTAGATACAATATCTAGTGCATTTTAAGCTGAAGACCCGATTGAAGTAGGATTTCCTGTTTGGCTTTCATTCAAAATTTGCTCAGCGTATGCACTGCAAAGCAATGCAACACATTTTGGTGCAGACCAAGCTTGCTAGATTTGCTTCTATTTTGCCCATTACTTTGTATATAGTAGCAGTCAAACCTTTTGAAAATTTGATTCTATGTTAGACTGAACAAAATACGATAATACTAATAATAAATATAATACTCAATATCCTAGAACCATGTTTATTTAGTTGAGTACATTTTGTAAAATTGGTTGATAGTTATTTCATACAGTGAATTGAATTCTATTGTGCTTATGGTTGATGTGGTGACATACGCCCCAATTCAGGTAAGTTAATGTGAATGCATCCTGACATTCAATTAGGCAAAAAAATGAGCCTGTGTAACATGCCTAATAGAGGAGGAAAACAATCCTGCAATCTGACATGGTGGAAAGGAAGATCCAGTTATCAGGGTGGTTCTTTTGAATTCACTTTGAGAAGGGCTGACTCATCTCAATAATAGTTTTTCACCAAACTATTTGTATTGGGTTTGACTATTCTTTAGCTAATTTATTCTGAATATGTATGATGCTGAGTGAGATTTTAAGCCATGTTGGTAAATTCTAACTCTAAATTAGCCTCTGAGGAGCAACACTTTGTATGCAACAACCTTAGCTTTACTTTGATCCTCAGTTTGGACGTATCTTAACCGATTTAGACCTGTGGTTGACCTTTGACTTCTGAAGTGTCATTGACAGCAAGCTTCGAAAGAAAACTATTGGAGACAGCACAAGCCACCGTGGTCTTGACGCACTAGTGGTAGCACTATGAACGGTTTCTGCTTCCAGATCACACACCGTGACTTAAGGGTCAATGTTCAATTAATGGGTGTGAGTATGTATGGCACTTGGTGTTGAGTTGTGATTCTCGCCATGCCAAGTTACTTCTGCAGATTTCTTAAATTTTAGCTCTGTTCAATCATCAAAAAACACTCCTGACACTGGGCTATGTTGTGTGTTGAGTTTGCATGTATATTTATGGAGGCCTGCCTTAGTCAACTTCCCAACAATAGAAACAACAGTCTGCTTATCACCCCACTAGCCTCCGCATTCAAAGGATCATCCTCCGCCATTTCCGCTAACTCCAGCATGATGCCACCACCAAACACATCTTCCCTTCACCCCCCTGGCAGCATTCCGCAGGGATCGTTCCCTCCAGGGCACCCTGGTCCATTCCTCCATCACCCCCTACACCTCAACCCCCTCCCACGGCACCTTCCCATGCAACCGCAGAAGGTGCAACACCTGCCCCTTTACTTCCTCTCTCCTCACCGTCCAAGGGCCCAAACACTCCTTTCAAGTGAAGCAGCATTTCACTTGCACTTCCCTCAATTTAGTCTACTGCATTCGCTGCTCCCAATGCGGTTTCCTCTACATTGGAGAGACCAAACGCAGACTGGGTCACCTTCGGTCTGTCCGCAAGCATGACCCGGACTTCCCTGTCGCTTGCCATTTCAACACACCACCCTGCTCTCATGCCCACATGTCCGTCCTTGGCCTGCTGCAATGTTCCAGTGAAGCTCAACGCAAACTGGAGGAACAGCATCTCATCTTCCGAATAGGCACTTTACAGCCTTCCGGATTGAATATAGAGTTCAACAGTTTTAGATCATGAACTCTCTCCTCCATCCCCATCCCCTTTCCGATCCCCCTTTTTTTCCAATAATTTATTTAGGTTTTTCTTTTCCCACCTATTTCCATTATTTTTAAATGTATTTCCATCCATTGTTTTATCTCTACCTTTTAGCCTATTTTGATCCCTTCCCCCCACCCCACCCCCACTAGGGCTATCTGTACCTTGCTTGTCCTGCTTTCTACCCTTAATTAGCGCATTCCTTAGATAATATCACCACCTTCAACACCTCTTTGTCCTTTTGTCTTTGACATCTTTTGGTTATCTCCACCTATTACTGGCCCTCTATCCAGCTCTACTTGTCCCACCCCCCCTTAAACCAGCTTATATTTCACCCCTTTTCTATTTTTCCTTAGTTCTGTTGAAGAGTCATATAGACTCGAAACGTTAACTGTGTTCCTCTCTGCAGATGCTGCCAGACCTGCTGAGTTTTCCCAGGTATTTTTATTTTTATTTTGGTCTGGTTCCCTGCATGCTTTGTTGTGAAAGCTGAGGCAAGACTGCATCCTAGAATGCAGTCCAAGAGGAATGTTAATGTCCTCTTTTCTGATGGCTTTTTAGGCAGCAAGAGAAAGAAAAAAGCTTGACTATGAGAACAGGAATTACCAGTGCAGTTCCTCCACTCACCGCCCCCCCCACCCCCCCCAAAAGTCTCTGGAGTCGAGTTGTTCTGAGCAGTCTGGATTATTTGCTGTGCAGATGGCAACAGTGTACAGGAGTCTTCAGTATTAAACAATGTGGGTGAATTTTTAAGATTCATTTCTGTGATGTGGGTGTCGTTGGTTAGGCCAGCATTTGTTGCCCACCCCTAATTGCCCCTTGAGAAGGTGGTGGTAAGCCGCCGCCTTGAACCGCTGCTGTCCATGTGGTATAGGTACACCCACAGTGCTGTTAGGGAATTCCAGGATTTTTGACCCAGCAACAGTGAAGGAACAGCGATACATTTCCAAGTCAGGATGGTGAATGGCTTGGAGGGGAACATCCAGGTGGTGGTGTTCTTATGATATCTGCTGCTCTTGTCCTTCTAGATGGTAGTGGTTGTGGGTTTGGAAGGTGCTGTCGAAGGAGCCTTGGGTAGTTCCTGCAATGCATCTTGTAGATGGTACACACTGCTGCTACTGTGTGTCGGTGGTGGAGGGAGTGAATGTTTGTGGAAGGGGTGCCAATCGAATGGGCTGCTTTGTCCTGGATGCTGTTGAGCTTCTTGAGTGTTGTTGGACTGCACTCATCCAGGCAAGTGATGAGTATTCCATCAGACTCCTGACTTGTGCCATGTAGGTGGTGAACAGGCTTTGGGGAGTCAGGGGGCGAGCTATGCACTGCAGGATTCCTAGCCCCTGACCTGCTCTTCAGCCACAGTATTTATATGGCTCGCCCAGTTCGGTTTCTGGTCAGTGGTAACCCCCAGGATGTTAATAGTCTGGGATTCAGTGATGGTAATGCCATTGAATGACAAGGGGTGATGGTTAGATTCTCTTTTGTTGGAGATGGTCATTGTCTGGCACTTACGTGGTGTGAATGTTACTTACTACTTATCAGCCCAAACCTGGCTATTGCTGTTCAAGGGGAAGTTAGGAGACTGAGGGCAGAGTTGCAGGTTGCATTTAGTCCTTCCATGAGCTGTGGATCATCTTTTTTGCATTATCAGAATTTGCTTTGAAAGGATCCCACCTCTCCAAGCTGACCTTTGTTTTAGCTCAATTGCCCCAAAATATTAGTTCACCATAACTATTGGAACTTTTAAACTGGAGTAATATCACATTTTAGTCAGTATTTTGTTTTAGAATAGCTGTTTAGTAGATTTATGTAAGCCATTTGAATTTTTCTGTGCCAATTGGGATATTTGTTTTACAGTAGTTTGCTAAGTCTTTTGAAGTGGATTGCTGTGTTTATTTGAGTAATGGTTGTACATCAGTCATTGTGATGCTGTTACTTGTGTAATGAGTGCTATCTCTTGTGGTCACACAACTTTGGCTTGCATTGTAAAATTTTGCTGATGTTAAACTCAGTACTTGTACTGAACAAGTACTCATTCTCAGTCAGTACTTGTACTTTTAGGCTTTGAAGGCAAAGTTAATAACATGGGTATAATGCATGAACCTTTGATTTATTGTATACACACCATTACCTTGAAACTAATGGAAACCTGTGGCTGCTGGTGTGAGGAGATATGTAAACATTGCACTCACCAAAGGCAGTATTTGAATTTTGTATGTTTGTGTTTTCTCCCTCCTTGGGCCCAATCTAAGTTCTCCTTTCAGAACTCAGGGGACTGTTGTGGTTGTATCCTTTAAAAGGCAAAAATCTCCAGGACTATAAAACTTAAGATCATTTTTCATCTTTCTCCTCTTCCCCT
Organism: Cetorhinus maximus; assembly: GCF_964194155.1. NCBI lineage: Eukaryota > Metazoa > Chordata > Chondrichthyes > Lamniformes > Cetorhinidae > Cetorhinus > Cetorhinus maximus. The sequence goes on from NW_027596399.1 coordinate 128,972, forward strand.
ATCTCCATTCTGCTAAATTATTCTCCTCAGATGGATAATTGTTTGTCGATTTCAAATTCCTTGATCTGACTGGCATTTTTCCAGGTAGATGTAATGAATCCAAGACTGTGGTGACAGCACCATTGGCAGGCTTGTAGCTTGAGGTTTGGTCTCCAAACTTGTCCTGTAGGTCCTCGAAGAATCTTGGTGGTTATTGGCTTTATGAACCAACGTGCTATGTTTAACAAAAACAAAATTACCTGGAAAAACTCAGCAGGTCTGGCAGCATCGGTGGAGAAGAAAACAGTTGACGTCAACTGTTTTCTTCTCCACCGATGCTGCCAGACCTGCTGAGTTTTTCCAGGTAATTTTGTTTTTGTTTTGGATTTCCAACATCTGCAGTAGCTTTTAGCTTTTTGTTTTTATCTCTGTGCTATGTTTAACCCCTGATTTCCCTGTGCTAGCTTTTCCATTTGGCTGCATTTCAACAAGCATGTAACATGTGGGCTGAGCATCTGACTTCATTGGGAGGACAGTGTGGGACACATATTATACGAGGGAAGGTTTACTGGAAATGCCTGAAGGTTGTATGTGGTGAGACACATAATTTGTGTAATATGGTCACAGACTATCATAAATTATGTAGCAGTATCTAGTATATGCTCGAGCCAACATGTGCTTTTAGTTTGGCTAATGGTGCATCCTGCTATTTATGTGCAACTTCAGCAAGGGTGGATGCACAGTTAACCATGGAAACCCAAAAGCTGCTGTCAGTCAGCTTGGTGAAAATGGCACCTTGCTGTCAGGCTCACCATTGAAATATACTGAATGGCATGAAGTTGCTGTATTTGTATGGTGGTTACCAACTGAATTCACCACAGAAAAGTAAATCTTCTCCATTTCAGCCTAAGTAACATTTAATGATGCGGTAAGTGTTAATTACTGCCAGTCAACCCCTCGGGCTCTGAAAATTAATTATTACAAGGGTGGAGTCTCATACCTTAAGGTTTTGATTGTTGGAGATCTTAATGTAATATTTTAATTGTTTCCTTTTCCTTTCCCTTTTTTTGAATTCCTCTCTTAATCTAGTCTTGCTTTCTTTCTCTTTTTCTGTACCTGAATGCTCTGATCTAAACATCCTTCTCACGCCTGGTGCTGTTAATTTCACAGCCCTGGAATCTGATTTGTTAAGGAGATGCACTTTCCCTGGCCCTGTTCACTCGTGTCCCACATTCTCTGTTTCCCTTGGTGTCATTTTGTCAGCTTGAGCTTTCAGGGTGGAAGTTGGCATGCAAAAAAATTTCAAAAACTTCCATGTGCAACAGTCTCTTAGTTTTGATCCCGTAGCAAATTATTGCCGATTACTATCCTCCCTGTAAACACCTTGTCTTTCATTCAGTACCTCCCACGTTACCTTTGCTGTTATTAGTTTTAGTGTAGTGCAGGATTAAAACTGCCTTCCCTATTATAGCACATTGAAACTTCACAATTACTATTTAAAAAGAAACTAACACAAATTGAAGAATGAAAGGCAAACGAGAATTGTTTCCATTTGCAACAAAAACATTTAAAACTGCAAGTGATTAGAATATTAGGAAAATAATTGATTAGCTGAAACTTTTTCTCTGAAGTCACAACCACGTAAGAAACCGTTTGTTTTTATGCAAGATGGAGGTTAATTTCTGTGAAGAAATTGAGAGCATTAATAAAATAGTTATTGCTAGAATACATTTGGAAGCTTGAATCTTTCCCATTTGCCTAATTTGTTCTCTTTCTTTCCCTCTTTTTCCCTTCTGCTATTGTAAGTTTTTGGCCTGTTTTGGATACTCTCTGGCATGACCATGCTGGTCACACCTCTAGGTTGTCTCTAAGTGCTTTGTCTTCAGCGGTGTGCCCGCAATGTCCTGCATATAATGATAGGGTTCTCTTCTGATCTGAATGGGATATCATTTCTTTTGGACATAGTCTCAGACCCTTCTCCAATGTTTCTGAAGGCACATTCAAACAGCTAGTGAAGGGAAGCCAGGTGTGAATTATTCCAGAAGCACCAAGTGAACATGAAGAGCTAAAGTCAAAGCAAATCCCATTTTAACTACCTCTTTCTTCTGTCCTCAAATAGAAACAAGAGTGGTCATTCAGCCCCTCGTGCCTATTCTGCCATTCAGTTAGATCATGGCTGATCTGTACCTCAAACTCATTTACTCACCTTTGTTAGATAGTTCCTTGCTACCCTTACCTAACAAAAATAGTAATACTATGTTCATTTGATGGCTTGCTGAATTGTTTTCAGCTTACTTTTCTTTCCAGAGACCTGATAACTGCAAAATCTGGCCTGCTTTTATTTTTGAAGGTTCTAGTTTCCAAACTTGTGCTTCACAGTCTCTTGTTGACACCTGGAGGAGGTGTAAGGAGGGGAGAGATGCTGGAAGGGAAAAAAGCTTGTTGGCATAGTAGGCTCAGAAGCAATTGTTGCATTTATTGAGGTGCAGCTCCTTTATCCACCAAATCATTTATTCACCAAATCACGCAGATATTCTTTGCTGAGCGTGTCGAAAAGAAGCATTGTCACCCCCAATGTACTGTGTGGAGATAGAAGTCGAAGACAAAAGCAAAATGCTGCGGATGCTGGAAATCTGAAATAAAAATGGAAAATTCTGGAAAAGCTCAGCAGGCCTGACAACATCTGTGGAGAGAGAAGCAGAATTAATGTTTCAAGTCCGTGTGACCCTTTTTCAAAGCTGAGGACAAGGTTGGTCGAGGCATGTTTCAGATGTGGGTCTGATGTTTGCTGGCCCAGTTAGCGAGAAGATGTGCTGCCAATAGTAGAGTTTGAAACCTTTCTCTTGTGCGAGATGCACACAATGAGTCTCTGAATAAGCAGGAAATTCTCCATCAAAATAAGGGTGACTATCGGTCACTGGAAATTAATACAGCATTGTATTTAGTGACTTAGGGTTAAATTGTATGATGCTGAATGTTATCCTGACGATGAAAGGAGACCCTTATGAGACAATTCCTTTAAAGATTTCCATAGCAAGGAGTTGCTAGGCAGCATCTGTTGTTACTCAGGGCTGTGAGTAACTGAGAGTTGGAACCTTGTGCACTAAAGTTGCTCGTGTGTGTGTGTGTGTGTGTGTGTGTGAGTGAGTGAGAAAGGAGTGCATAAAGCCTGCAGTCAGAACTTCCTTTGATGAAGGGCCTTGACCTTTGATTAACAAGCTTGACTCAGCCTCTCTACACTGGTCACTGTGTGCTTGTACTTTTTATTTCGAGCTAGTTATTATTGTATCTTTTAAATTCTCCCTTTTAGGAGGTGTATGATAATAATCACTTCACCATTTATTTGAGGAGGGAGGGGAACTGTGTGCATTTATCAGTTTAATGTGAAATAACAGCCAGGCTAGTAAGACAAATCTAAGAATTCTACAGAAAGACTGAATGCAAACATTGACCATAAAATGTGGTTTAACTCTCTGCATTGAGGATTGCATTTAACTACATCACGGTTCTTTAAGCCATTTTAGTGGAATCCAACTTGTCTCTTCTGCAGATATCCATAGTACAGTCTTATTATTTTGAAGTGCTCACAGGTGTAAAACCATATTAATGATTTGTAGGATACACAGTGCCATTGTGCTGTCACTTGAGATTCCTGGGCACAAAATATAAATGCTCTTAAATGTTACAACTGTATGTTATCTAAGCTGAGCTGTTAAAGCTAATTTAATAACCTAATAAAAATTGTGAAAAGTGACATTTGTAACTCTTGTTGCAAGCATGCACCTTATATTCATACTGTTTACGTTTGGGACTATCAATGCAATGAAATCTGAAAAAAGTGTATCAGTGGTATAGGAGAACTTCAAAATAAGCCAAAAGGGGGAATTAAGTAGATTTAATATAAGCAACAGTATAGTAATTAAAAAAAAAAGACTTCTCAGGTAGTCAAACCTCCGGGACTTGATGGTTCGATCGGGTGTTAAGAGAAACAGGTGAGGGAATTCCAGGTGTGTAAGCCATAATTTTACAAAGCACTGTAGATTTGGGAATTGTGCCAATGCATTGGATAATTACAAATATCATTTCATTAAGACAGGATGGAAGGAGCAACAAATAAATTAGAGATTTGTGAATTTAACATCTGTTGTGCAGAAGTTGCAGGAATCTAACATCAGAAAATAGGTGAGCATTTACACAAGTAAATGTCAACATGGTTTTGTGATGGGTTGGTCAAATCTGACTAAATTTGTCAGGTATTTGATAAGGTTCCACATGAGACTGTTAATGAATGTTAGTGTGCACGGAACTGGAGACAACCTTAGGACATGGGCTGATGGTTATTTGGGAGATATTTCTCCCAACTTAGCCTCCGTGATATCTGTGCTCCTCTAATTCTGTCCTCAATCAGAATTGCTCTGTCACTGGTGGCCATACCTTCAGTTGGCTGGGCCCCAAGCACTGGAATCCCACCCCCCCCCCGCCCGCCCCACAGCTCTCCACCTCTCTACCTCGCGTTCTTCCTTTAAGGCGCTTCTTAAAATCTACCTCTTTAACCCACCTTTTGATTATCTGCCCTAGTATCTCCTTATTTGGCTTGATGTCAAATTTTGCTTGATAACAATCCTTTGAAGCACTTTGGAATGCTTTATTGCATTAAAGGCACCATATACAAAACCAAGTTGTCATACATAAAGCTGTGAAGTCTTAAAATGAGTGTTTACTGTTGTTTCTGTTCTGTTGATCTCTTTGCCATTTTGTAATCAGAAAGTGCCGGATTCTCATTGAGATGAAGGATACTGGGTGAGGGAGGGTAGAGAGGAGCTACACTCAAACTATTAACTGTTCACTATTCTTTCTGTGTTAAAGCATGTTTGGTGAATTGACCTTTCTGCTTGCCAGCTGTTTTTGGCAGGGAGTGTCACCACCACATTCTGTCTATGGTACGGCATCTCAATTGAAACCTTGTATGAATATGTGGGTGAAAAATGATAATCTCAGTAATGACGAAAACTCTTTTATTCAGTTCAGGGCATGCTAATAATGGTTACTTTGTTTACTAATAAAATGAGACTCAAACTTAATGAGGTAGGGTCAGAGCCTTTAATTTGCTGGCTAGAAAATACATCACACTAGAAGACTTGTTTTTTGGGAAACACGGGGCCCTGTCACGGTTACTTGGTGGCTGGATGCATCTCGGATTTCACTTTACTGGTTGTTTTTGAAGAGGATCAGCTTGCTATAGCTGGGAGGTTTCACACCTTCTGCTTGCCCTAGATGTCTGTATTGCAGTCACAAGACAAATGAAGGGGGGGGAATGTAGTCGTTAATGTGAGTGTTGACTTACTGCACTCCTGTTTGAATTAGGCAGGCCTGATAACTTCGTAATAACCGGTCAGTAGTTTGCCATTTGCTCTGATTGCACATTGGGAAGACCAAAACCATTGCCTTCAGCCTCCACCACAAAATCCGTTCCCTTGCCACTGATCCCTCTCGCTCCTGGGCCACTGTCTTAGGCTTAATCTGACTGACTGCGACCGTGATGTCCTATTTAACCTTGAGCTGAGTTTCCAACCTCATATCCTCATCATTGCAAAGGCCACTTAGTTCCATTTCCCTAACATCACCCTGCACTCCTACCTCAGTTTATATGGTGCCGAACCCATCATCCATGGTTTTGATACCCCCAGACTCGGTTATTCTGATTCCTTCCTGCTGGCCCTCCCATTCACCATCTTCCATAAATTTGAACTCATCCACAGCTCTGCTGCCTTGCTTTCTAACCTGCACTGAGTTCTGCTCACTCTTCACCTTTGTGCTCACTGATCTGCATTTAGCTCCTGGTCCACCAATCCTTGGATTTTAAAATTTTTTATCTATGTATTCATTGGTATTGCTGCTCCCTATCTCCATAATCCCTCCAACCCTACAACTGTCCAAGAATTCTGCATGGATCCAACTTGCAACTCTTGTGTATCTCTCACCTCCCGACTATAACATTGGCGTTTAAGTCGCTTTAAGCTCTGGAAATCTCTCCCTTAAACTTTCTGCCAACTCACCTCTGTCTTCCTTTAAAACTTGCCTTAAAAAACCTAATTCTTTGACCAAGCTTTTTGTCACCTGTCCTGACATGTCCTTTGGTCCTGTGTTGATTTTTGTCTTTTTGCGCTCCTGTGAAATGACTTGAGGTGTTTTCCTACACTAAAGGTTTTCTATAAATTTAAATTATTGTTTAATTATCCCCGAAGTCTGCATGTGAGCTAATTAATTGCTTGTATTAGCTTCAGACACTGATTCACATGGGGTGGGGGAGGGGGCGGGCGGAGGGGAAGGGAAGGGTGGTAGTTGCTGCAGTGAAGTACACTATATGTCCAAATTAACAATTACAGATTGTGAATTGCGCAATGTTACTATGGTTAAAAATGCTAAATTACATACATTTGCTATGGTGCTTTGGACGTTAGTTGGTGTGGATAGCGTTTGCCGCATTCCTGGTATTTAACAATTTTTCTCTGCCCCACGTGCATTTAAGATTTGTGTGTTCGGGCAGTATAACCAGATTTTTATTTTTGTGTTCTGTCTTAATGAAATGCCTTAGCAATACAAGTGCTTTTAGGTTATTAAAGCCCAATGAATAGTGAGTTGGTTGCAGTAAGAAGTAAAAACCATGGATTTATCTTGTTTTAGTGGCATTGCTAATAAATTATTTTGAGCCTTTGTGAGCTACCAGCGAATTGATTGATTGGCTCCACATCTGATGGCGAATGACATTGGGTGGGGATGTAAATGAGTTTTAGGGGGTGGGTTGGGGCTGCGATGGTGTGGTTTGAGGTTACGCCAAGAAGGCAGTTTGGGTTGCTCTCCTGAAATCGCGAACCTCAAAGTTAAAGCATGTTGTGCGAATTAAATATTATCCGGGAGATGCACGAAGTTGCTCCAGTGCCAATCGGAAATGTAATTTAGCAATTAATGAATCTGCAGCACGCCAGGAGGGATCTCGCCGCAGCGTGGTAAAACAATGACCTCGCACTTGCATAAATTATCAGCCCTCCGTTACTTCTGACCTGCTGAACCCTGTGCTCAGCTGTTTGCCTTGATTCACACTGTGGTGTCTCAGCTAAACTGGGGTAGTAGCTGCATTAGACTGCTTTGTCACATCTTAATAGACTTTGAGAAAGCTGCCAGAGCTGAGTGACGACAGCTGCTTGCCAAGTGTACCAGATGTGCCTGGGGGCTGAGATGAATTTTGGGTTGGGGGGGGGTTGGTGGGTGGGATTTGCTAGAGCTCTGGGTGATGGTCTGATTGCAGAGGATGTTAGTGCTTTGTGTTTAGGAAACCATCGCGTGGCACATTCAGCCCCTGAGCTCTTAAAGCAGGAAACAAAGAGGCTCCACTCTGTACTGTCTGACTCGGACGGAAAGGAATTGATTGGCCGGAGCTGCACATCCAAACCACTGTCTTCAACTCTCTTTGACTGCCTCTGATATAATAATTGCCTCAATGCTGCTTCTTGCTGTGGTATAGACCTTGCCCTTGATGCTGTTTTATTTTTTAAATTTTTTAAAAAGCCTGGAGAGCGTTCAGATCCCTTCTTGACATGACTGTGACTCCTTCAGCGGCAAATTAGTCTGCATGGAAAGACTTGGAAATTAAAATCAGTTCTGCAATTAGCTTAAAAATAACTATTGATTGTATGGATTGGCACATGGAGATTTGTGGTTTGCACACTGTATTTGCAGTGACATTATAAGGTATGAGAAACTGCCTCTTTGTGATCCAACAATAGTAATGGTGTGTGTTTGAAAAGGAGTAGTTTGCCTCTGGCTCCTACAGCACTATTAATTTATTGAAAGCTGCACATGGTCACACTTGGTATATGCTCATTTGGTTCAGTTCTTTTTAAACCTTTTCCTTGCAATTGTTTGGCGTAATTGTCATGTTTCTAGTAATTGATAACCTAGTGTAGCAACTCTATGCATTCATTCTGCTAAAAATCTGAAATGTTTAATTTATTTAGTTTTCAGTTACTGAGCTGACTGCAAATCTGCTCCAATGTTGAGATTTTTTTAAACAAGTTTTTCACTGAGATTGGCAATTGTTTTACCCTCTTTGTGGCATTTGATTGGATTTCAGTGATCTGTTTATGTTACACCAAGTTTTTCCTCTGCAATGACAATGAAGCAGCTAGAGATTTGTTTAATGTACTTTTTAAAATATTTCTACTCTTGCCTACTTTTGTAGGCTGTTTGGCTGTCAGTTTGTGTGCTTCTGGCTTGTGCTCTCTCCCTACCCTTCCCCCTCCCCACCGAGCTGAATTGTCTGATTTTAGTTCCCAGCTGGCTATCTATTTTGATACCCTGCTTCATTGCCCCATTACGCTGTAAGTTTTGAAGCCCATCAGTCTGGTTTTGTTGTACCCCTATTTTCCTGTTCAGTCTTATCAAATCGACAACTTGAATTAATAATTTGGAGGATAGCCTTTTGGCTGTGATGCAGGTGGGAGGTTTTTTTAAAACCAGCTAAAAACCAGAAATATTCTTGATCGAATGTAAGGCAGGTTCATATGTCAGTTGGTGCCACAGCTTGAGCTCTGGTCCTCTGAGTGATGGGTCATTTGCTACCCCACAACACTTATTGGATCGTTCTCGAGCTGTCAGATGCTCCATTTCCAATTTATTGTCTAAGTGAATGGAAAGCCCTTTGAAATGCTGCACTCTTTCGGGGCCAATATCACAGCAGATAACAGTAAAAACAACTTGTATGTACATAGTGCCGTTAACAGAGTAAACTGTCCCAAAGGTGCTTCACCGAAAGGTCATTAAGAGGCACACGGTCAGAGAGGGGAGACTTTGGCCTGAGTGAGACAGAGACCGAGTGATTATATTTGGGAATTTGGTCCACAGTGGGAATTCAACTGGTAAATTTTTTTCAAGTTCAATTTTAGAGTAAGAGTTAGATTCTGACCTTTTAAGCTTTTAAGTAAGTTAAATAGCCTAGTTAAACTGGCAACTGCCTTAGTGGCAGTTAACTGTCAATCACCTGAAAACCCTTGCCTGAATAGGTGTTGATTACTGTAGCAGGAAGCTAAGCTAGAGGGTGACTCATTACAGTTCTATATATGTAATGAAGCCGGACAGGTGGCTGAGGTGGTGGTGGGGGAGCATTTTAGTGACAGCGACCACAACATGGTACAGTTTAAGCTTATTATGGACAAAGAAATAGACAAGTTGCAAAAAAATGTTTTGGATTGGGGGAGAGCGGATTTTAGTAAAATAAGGCAGTGCCTGGCCAAGGTAGACTGGGAACAGCTACTTGTGGGGAAATCTACAGAGGAACAGTGGGGGCTGGGGGGGGAGTACAAAAAGGAAATGGGGAGGGTACAGGCTCAACATGTTCCCTCTAGGGTGATAGGAAGGAGTAACAATCCCAAAGAACCATGGATGACCAGAGATATTCAGGATACGATGAGAAGGAAAAGAGGTTTTTAGTAGGCTCAAGAGAAGCAAATCAGCAAAGGAATTAGTGGAGTACAGTAAGTACAGGGTGGAGCTTAAGAAAACAGTTAGGAGAGCAAAGAGGAGATATGAGAAAGCACTGGCTGGTAAAAGTAGGGAAAATCCCAAGATATTCTATAAGTATATCAATGGGAAGAGGATAACCAGGGAAAGAGTAGTGCCCATTAGGGACCAAGGGGGTAATCTATGGGTGGAGCCAGAGGACATTGGTAGAGTATTGAACAAATACTTCACATCCGTCTTCACCCAAGAGAATGAGGATGAAGGTGTTGAACTCGGGGAGAGAGACTGCGAGGTTCTTGAGCAAATTAATATAGGGAGTTACAAGGTATTGGAGGTGTTGGCAGGCTTAAAAGTGGACAAATCTCCAGGTCCGGATGATTTGTGTCCCAGACTGCTGAGGGAGGCAAGGGAGGAGATCGCAGGGGCTCTGGCCCAAATTTTTTATTCCTCTCTGGCCACAGGGGAAGTGCCAGAGAATTGGAGAACAGCTAATGTGGTTCTGCTACTTAAGAAGGGTTGTAGAGATAAGCCAGGGAACTACAGGCCGATGAGTCTGACGTCAGTGGTAGGGAAACTGTTGGAGAAAATTCTGAAGGAGAGAGAATCTATCTCCACTTGGAGAGGCAAGGTTTGATCAGGGATAGTCAGCATGGCTTTGTCAGAGAGAAGTCATGCCTAACAAATTTGATTGAATTTTTTGAGGAGGTGACCAGGTGTATAGATGAGGGTAGTGCAGTTGATATAGTTTCTATGGATTTCAGCAAAGCCTTTGACAAGGTCCCACATGGGACACTTATAAAGAAGGCAAAGGCACATGGGATACAGGGTAATTTGATAGGGTGGATTCAAAATTGGCTTAGTTGTAGGAGACAGAGGGTGATGACAGAAGGATGCTTTAGTGACTGGAAGCCAGTGTCCAGTGGCGTACCACAGGGATCTTTGCTGGCTTCTCTATTATTTGTCATTTATATAAACGACATAGATGACTATGTGGGGGGTAGGATTAGTAAGTTTGTGGATGACACAAAGATTGGCCAGGTGGTTAACAGTGAGGTTGAGTGTCTTGGGCTACAGGAAGATATAGACGGGGTGGTCAAATGGGCAGATAAGTGGCAGATGGAATTTAACCCTGAAAAGTGTGAGGTGGTACACTTTGGAAGGAGTAATTTGACAAGGAAGTATTCAATGAACAGCATGACACTAGGAAGTTCTGAGACCTTGGCGTGTGTGTCTATAGATCTCTGAAGGCGGAGGGGCATGTTAGTGGGGGGTGAAAAAGGCAAATGGGACACTTGCCTTTATCAATCGAGGCATAGGTTACAAAAGGAGGTCATGTTGGAGTTGTATAGAACCTTGGTGAGGCCACAGCTGGAGTATTGTGTGCAGTTCTGGTTGCCACATTATAGGAAGGATGTGATTGCACTGGAGGGGGTGCAGAGGAGATTCACCAGGATGTTGCCTGGGATGAAACATTTAAGTTATGAAGAGAGGTTGGATAGACTTGGGTTGTTTTCGTTGGAGCAGAGAAGTCAGAAGGGCGACCTGTTTGAGGTGTACAGGATTATGTGGGGCATGGACAGGGTAGATAGGGAGCAGCTGTTCCCCTTAGTTGAAGGGTCAGTCACGAGGGGACACAAGTTCAAGGCGAGGGGCAGGAGGCTTAGGGGGATGTGAGGAAAAACCTTTTTACCCAGAGGGTGGTGACAGTCTGGAATGTGCTGCCTGGGAGGGTGGTGGAGGCGGGTTGCCTCACATCCTTTAAAAAGTACCTGGATGAACACTTGGCACGTCAAAACATTCAAGGCTATGGGCCAAGTGCTGGTAAATGGGATTAGGTTGGTCGGTCAGGTGTTTCTCACGTGTCGGTGTAGACTCAATGGGCCGAAGGGCCTCTTCTGCACTGTGAGATTCTGTGATATCAAAGGGATTTTTAAAGCGCATGGTCAGAGAGGGGAGACTTTGGCCTGAGTGAGACCGAGAACGAGCGAGTATATTTGGAAATTTGGTTTCAAGTGGGAATTTGGTGCATCGGGGAAAAAAGGTGCTTTAGGTAAGGTTTACTGGAAGAAGTAGAGTGTGCTGAGTTGGGGAGTTCGGTGAATTGTAGGGAGGAGGTGCTTTTATCTTCTACTCTTTTTCAGCCTCCAGTATTTGATTTCCACCTTGCAGCAAAAGAAGTAGGTAAACCAGTAACTGGTGGTATTAGTTTTATCAGTATTGTAAGTACTGTATTATCAGTGTTGTGTAGTTTACTGGCAGTGCCAAAACCTATTGGAAGGTGTAGGCTTTATTAATTATAATTAATTAATTAGCAATTATTAATTAACAGATATTGGAGATGGCAGGGCAGTTGAAGTGCTGCGATTGCAGGATGTGGGAGCTTTTGGATACCAGTGTGATCCAGGGCAAACATCTGCGGTAAGTGTTTGCGGCTGCAGGAACTTTGGCTCTGAATTATTGAGCTGGAGGCCGAGCTGCAGATACTGCGGCACGCCAGGGAAGGGGAAAGTTACCTGGATGCTTTGTTCCAGGAGGCAGTCACACCTCATAGGATAGGATCTTCTGATTTGGTCAGCGATCAGGGACAGGAGGGTGTTACTGCAAGTGAACGAGGTAATGGGACCCAGAGGGCAGGAATGCAGGAGCCTTGGTCCTTGCAATTGCCCAACAGGTTTGAGGTATTTTCAGCTTGTTTGGATGAAAGTGGGGGCTGCAGGGTGGATGAGCAGACTGACCATGGCACCGTGGTACAGGAAGCCATTCAAGCTGAGGGAGTTCCAAGGAATGTAGTGGTAGCAGGGAACAGTTTAGAGGGATTGACACAGTTCTCCGCAGCAAAGAGCGTGAGTCCAGACGGCCGTGTTGCCTGCCCGGTGCCAGGGTTTGGGAATCTGCCCAGGGCTGGAGAGGAACTTGTAGTGGGAGGGCGATGGCCCAGTCATTATGGTCCATGTTGGTACCAATGACATAGGCAGGACTAGGAAGGAGGTTCTGCATAGTCAGTATGAGGAGCTTGAAACCAAATTAAGGAGCAGAATTTCAAAGGTCATAATCTATGGATTATTACCTGAGCCACGTGCAAATCGGCATAGGACAAATCAGATTTGGGAGATGAATGCTCAGTGTGGGAGCCGTGGGTTCCAGTTCGTAGGGCACTGGCACCAATACTGGGGAAAGTGGGATCTGTACCGTTGGGACAGTCTGCACCTGAATCGTGCTGGGATCGATGTTCTTGTGAGCTGTCTAACTAGGGAAGTAGAGAGGGTTTTAAACTAAGTAGTGGGGGTGAGGGATCAAATTTGGCAAGATGTGGTAAATGAAAGAGTAGGGACCAGGCAAAAGAGAAAGGTATTATTATGGGAAATAAAAAACAGATGGTGACAGGAAGGGATAGAGAGTACAAATCTAACAGTAAATCAACAGATGAGGCTAGAGATTATAAAAAACATAAAAGGATAAAACTAAAGGCTCTGTAAAGAGTGCATGAAGCATTTGAAACAAAACAGATGACCTGAGAGCGCACATAGAAATAAATAAGTACAATTTGATAGCCATTACAGAGGCGTGGCTGCAGGAGAACATGGATTGGCACCCTGAATATTAAAGGGTATAGGACATTTAGGAAGGACAGGAAATGAGGAAAGGGGGTGGGAGTGGGTGGCTGGCTATGTTAGTTAAAGATGGCATTAACACAATAAAGAGGGATGACCTAAGTTCAGGAAACCAGGATGTGGAAATGGTTTGGGTAGAGATGAGAAATGGTCACTTGTGGGAGTCTTGTACAGGCCCTCTAATCGTAACCACATGGTAGGATGGAGCATAAAGGAAGAAGTAATGGGAACTTGTCAGAAAGGCACAGCAATAATCATGGGATATTTTAATCTACATATAGGCTGGAAAAGGCAGATGGGCAAAGGTAGCCTAGATGAGTGCATAGAATGTTTCCGGGATAGTTTCTGAGAAAAACATGTTCTGGAGCCAACCAGAGAGCAGGCTTTTCTAGACCTGGTATTGCGCAATGAGATGGGATTAATTAATGATCTCATAGTGAAGGCACCCCTAGGCAGCAGCGACTATAATATGATTTGAGTTTTACATTCAGTTTGTGGGAGAGAGGAGTAGGTCCGAGACTGTTTTTAAACTTAAGGGCAATTATGAGGGCATGAAAGCAGAGCTGGCTAAAGTAAATTGGAAAATTAGGTTAAGGGATTATCAATAGAGATGCAGTGGCAAACATTTCGGGGGATATTTCAGAATACACGGAATAGATGCATTCCAACGAGTAAGGAAAAGTCCAAGCGATGGGGACACCATTCATGGTTAACCAGAAAGGTTAAAGATCTTACCAGACTTAAAGAAAAAGTATATAATTGTGCAAAGATAGGTGGAAGGCCAGAAGATTGGACAGAATATAAGGAACAGCAAAGGATGACTAAAAGTTTAATAAGGAAGGAAAAATTAGAGTACGAGAGAAAGCTATCCAGAAATATAAAAACAGATAGTGTTTTTATAAATATTTAAAAAAGAAGCAAGTTAACAAAGTGAGCATTAATTCTATAGAAAGTGAGTCTGGAGAACTGATAATGGAAAACAAGGAAATGGCAGATGAATTGAACAGGTATTTTGCATCAGTCTTCACTATCGAGGATACAAGTAACATCCCAGAAGCAGCTATAAATCAGGAAATAGAAAGGAGGGAGGAACTGGGGAAAATTACAATCACCAGAAAAGTGGTACTGGGCAAATTGTTGGAGCTGTGGGCTGACAAGTGCCCGAGACCTGATGGACTTCATCCTAGGGTCTTAAAAGAAGTGGCTAGTGCGATAGTTGATGCATTGGTTTTAATTTTCGGAAACTCCCTAGATTTGGGGAAGGTCCCATTAGATTGGAAGATAGCAAATGTCACTATGTTATTCAAAAAGGGAGGGAGACAGAAAGCAGGAAACTGCAGGCCAGTTAGCTTAACATCTATCATAGGGAAAATGTTAGAAGCTATTATTAAAGAAGCTATAGCAGGGATAAATTCAAGGTAATCAGGCAGAGTCAACATGGTTTTGTGAAAGGGTAATTGTGTTTAACCAACTTACTGGAGTTCTTTGAGGAAGTAGCATGTGCTGTGGTTAAAGGGGAACCAGTGGATGTACTGTACTTAGATTTCCAGAAGGCATTGATAAAGTGCCACATCAAAGGTTATTGTGGAAAATAAAAACTCATGGTATAGGGGGTGACATATTGGCATGGGTTGAAGATTGGCTGGCTGACAGGAAGCAGAGAGTAGGCAGAAATGGGTCATCTTCAGGTTGGCAAGATGTAACGGGTGGTGTGCCACAGGGATCAGTGTTAGGACCTCAACTGTTTACAATTTATATAAATGACTTGGATACAGGGATGGATGGGATGGTTGCCAAATTTTCTGATGACGCAAAGATGAGTAGGAAAGTAAGTTCCGAAGAGGACATGAGGCTACAAAAAGGTTTGGATAGGTTAAGTGAGTGGACAAGGATCTGCAAGTGGAGTATAATGTGGGAAAATGTGAAATTGTCCATTTTGGCAGGAAGAATAAAAGAGAAGCATATTATCTAAATGGTGAGAGATTGCAGACCTCTGAGATGCAGAGGGATCTGGGTGTCTTAGTGCATGAATTGCAAAAGGCTAGTATGCAGGTACAGCAGAATTAGGAAAGCTCATAGAATGTTATCATTTATTGCGAGGGAAATTGAATGTAACAGTAAGGAGGTTATACTTCAGTTATACAGGGCACTAGTGAGACCACAGATGGAGTACTGTGTACAGTTTTAGTCTCCTTATTTAAGGAAGGATGTAAATCTGTTTGGAAGCAGTTCAGTGAAGGTTTACCAGACTAATACCTGAAATGGGCAGGTTGTCTTATGTGGAAAGGTTGGACAGGCTAGGCTTGTATCCACTGGAGTTTAGAAGAGTAAGAGGTGCCTTGATTGAAGCATATAAGATTCTGAGGGGATTGACAGGGTGGATGTTTCCTCTTGAGAGAATCTAGAACTAGGGATCACCGCTTGAAAATAAGGGCTCACCCATTTAAAACGGAGATGAGGCAAAGTTTTTTCTGAGGGTTGTGTCTCTTTGGAATTCTCTTCCTGAAAAAGCGGTGGAAGCAGAGTCTTTGAATATATTTAAGGCAGAGGTGGATAGGTTCTTGGTAAGCAAGGGGGTGATAGGTTATCGGGGGTAGGTGGGATGCGGATTTCAGGTTACTATCAGATCAGCTATGATCTTATTAAATGGCGGAGCAGACTCGAGGGGCTGAATGGCCTACCCCTCCTTCTTTGTATGTTATCAAATAAAATTTGACACAGTGCCACATGAGATGTTCAGATGGCCAAAAGTTTAGTTAAAGTAGGTTTTAAGGAGCACATTAAAGGAGGAAAGAGAGGTTTATGGAGGGAATTTCAGAGCTTAGGGCCCTGGCAGCTGAAGACCTATCTGTCTTCATTGGGGTAGATGTGCTGGTTTAAGTACAAATCCAATTGTAAATGATGCATTCAGGTGCTAAAACCTCTGTGTAATTGTCACAAACTGCTTCAGAATAAACCCATCCCTGACCGAGCTTTTTGTCATTACTCCGAATATCTTCTCAGAATCCAAGCTTTCTCCTTGCTATTCTTTGGATGTTTTCCCATGTTGAGGATGCTATCTAAATATATATTGAAGAGGAAATAATTTTGTTAACAAAGATATGTGGGATTAGTTAATAATTAGTTCGTGACATGGGAGTTGTTTGATGTCCGCTGAAAGATGTTTGTGTGTGTGCGTGTGTGTAGTAAAATTGCATTTGCATTGGAAGCAAAGAGCGTTTCATTGTTCGACGTTCTGTGCAGTAAGCTGGTAACTTGAAGTACAAAGTTGTTTGGTGTTTAACCCTTCTCTTTTGCACATTAATGTCACTGATTCATGAGGACTACGGGAATACATCGTTGTCATGTATGGGAGAGAAAGAAGAAGTGGTTTATCTTTTGCGAATGATCTTCCTTGTGAAAGTTTTCACGTTAACTGTAGTGTTGCTGCTGACACAAACATTATTGATGTATGCTCCCCTAATGTACATGGAGACCAACAACGCAAAAATGCTCTCATTAGTCAAGCCCAGTAACGACAGGCTGGGACTGTAAGTGGGAAGACTTGACTTCCTAGATAGTTGGCTTGACTTAATATCCCACTCCACTTTCATCCTATTCAGCTGGGTTATTATTGAGTAATAAAAACTTTCGTGGGAGGAATTGCACAAGCACTCATCACCTCATGCTTGGGTGTGGAACATATGAAATATGTCGAAATAAAAACTTTATTAAGCATTGCACTTCAGAGGTGATTTAGTATACTACTCATTGTATGTTAGACTAGAAGTGGTGGTCCTGATAAATATTCCTATGGCTACCAGAGATATATCATTAAAACCTAACCCACTATGCTGTGGTGTATGAAGTGAAGAAATGATACATACAGTACACATTAGGGAAACTTGAGTATTGCTGAAAAAAGAGACATGCTGCCGAAGCTTTTTGTCTTTGCACTCATCAGGACAGTTCGCAAGAATACCAATAGTAAACGGAACAACAATTTATACTGCACGAGAAGAGAGTGCTGATTGGTTGGCAAATCGATTCTGATTAGTAGAGGCATTAGGGAAACATAATGTGGTACAAGTACACTAAGATGCTCCAAAGATTGAGCAAACAATGTACAAAAGGCATGAAACATTTCTGTTTAGTGTTAACAAACGACTGTTTTCATATCCATTGTAGGGAGAAATCTATGCAAATAAGTATATTTCTGCTTAATAATATCAAGTAATATATAATCAAGTAATATAAGTAAGATAGATGATAGTGAGAGCACCAAAGTGTAACAGGTTATCTTGGTGGTTCTCTTTGTTACTGCACTTCAAGTTTTATACTCTGATTCACTGAAAATTGGTGAGGTCAGTGTCTAGAAATCCAGAAAGACAGATGGGCTGATGTGTTTAAGTCTTGATCAAACACTCAAAGCCTTTCAAAAGCAACAACCTTAACCCAAAAAGCTTTGTTCTGACATTGCTACACATAAAATTTTTAATACAAGTTAATTGTTCCCTTAATTTTCTTAACTTACTACTGTAAGTTTTTTGATCCCCGTGAGGAAACTGTAAACCAAAGTAACCAAATTTACCAAGCGACCCCCAAATGAAGAAAGTACCAACAAGATTTCACTTATTGTAACTTTTCTTTTACTCTCACAACAGAATTAACACAAATTAACCATGAATTAACAGGAAAATGACACTTCAGATGAAAAGGTAAATTTCACTTTTAATATTTGATACAACAAAGATTCGTCTTCTGCAACCACGAGCATCCACATCACTTCCGGCAGACATATGGCACTACATTGGTATACAGTTGCACAATATGCTGTTATTTATTTACGCAGGGTAGGTCAGGAGTCCTATCTGACAACAGCTTTCACCTTTTAGTTTCGCAGGTATGATTGTCATCAGCAAGGCACACTTCCACAACCCCCTTTCCCTCGGGCCCTGACAGTTCTGATGGTGGAGCTTTCCAGAGTTCCTTTTCAACCAATCAATAACAACCTGGTTCATGGCTTGGCCACTTCTGGGAAAACATCCAGCCCTTTAGTGTCTCTAAGCTATTCACACACATTTCCAGGTTTTAGACATTTTTAGCCAGCTCATCCAGTACTTCCACGAGCTCCTGTCTCCTTTTCTGCCAAACAGAAAAACTGACGACCTCCTGAAAGAGATTTGCTTTTCCTCCTCAAGAATTTTCTGTGTTCCCCTTTCTCTGTCTGCCTTCTCTTTGTGTCTGCATCTGTGCACTGATAACCTTCATTCTCCAGCTCTTCTGCTTGTAGCTCCTTTGTGCCTGCAGCTCTCCATTGTGTCTGTCAGCCTCATGACTTCTTTCTTAACTTCTGCTTCCAGATCAAGGGTTGCTAGGTCATTGGACCAATATTTGATAATATCCAAGAAAATTACAGTTGGTCCATTTGTAATTGATGCAAACTCTAAAGTCCTTTATTAAGATTCTTAAAAACAATTGCAGATTCCACAGACCTTTTAAAGAAATCAAAAATTTTCCTTGCTATATTGCTTCTGGGTCAAAGTTAATCACTACAAAAGTGAATGTTTGTTATATTGGTTTACGAAATGATAAATTCAGAGGTTCAGACGACCTAAACAGTGTGATGGAAAATTTGAGGCATTCATGTACTTTGAGCCTCTGAGGCTGCTTTCGTTAATATTTTAGTTCGTGTGGCAGAGTTTACTCTGATTTTGTCAAAGTTTTTTAGTCAATATCATGACAAAAGTTAACAGGCATTGTACTCCGAATCGTATGATTAAAAGTGCAGTAACATACTAAAGGGAAATTCAGATAAACTGAATATATTGTTCAAACACTAACTGCATATGCTGCCCAAACTTTTTTTGAAGGTTAAATTTTTGTGTGTCAGAATTTTTGTTTGAAAGAATGGAACAGTGTTATGTTTTGGACACTCAGAATCAAAGATGAACATTCTGAGACTAGATCTTGCGTTGCCAGATGTAGAATAAATCCACTCTGCCCCAACAATGTGACTAAACACTCTAGTCATAAGAGGTATTCTCTATTGCACCACTGTTTGCATATCCCACACCTGCCATCCTTATGTCACTGTTAATTGATGCCAGATACTGTTCACATTTGTTTGTGGATTGTCACCCACTGGATCGCACCCAGATCAGTTTCGTTTTAGTCTCTCACAGCTGGAAGAGGAGAACACACTTTCATTCCATCAGTTTGGCATGGGTTCAAGGCCAGGTCAACCAAAGCATAAAAATAGTCTTGTAAGCTCATTGCATCTCCCAGCAGCCTCCAATCCCTTCTAACAATGGCCTTTTTTAGAAATCTTTGTGCGATGCTAACCCTTATGCAGAGTGCAGGTAGTGTTTGCGTGTCAGGTAGACCAAGCGAATTGTGAACTTAACCATCATTTTAATCAGAAGCAGAGCTCCCTGAGTCACGTCTCCATCATTGGCAACAGTGATCCTGTACAACAATTGAGCATTGGGTTAGCAGCATTGTTTTGGTATTGTAAGTATTGTTAACCAAATGTTGAGATATTAAGTCTATTTTGTTTCTTTCCATTCAGGTGATATCACTCAGAAGGGCTATGAAAAGAAAAAGGCCAAACTGCTGGCTCCATACATACCACAGACTGTAGGTAAGATGACCAAGATTAACACAATTGTTGATAAATGAAAAGGAATTGGCTCAATCTTGGTCACAAAGACTATCTGTTCAGCCACCTGTGCCATATCCCTCCCCTCCCCTTGTCACCATCTCCTGTTTCTCTCCTATTGCTCCTCATGCCCTCTCTGAGCTCACCATATCCACGAGACTCAACTCTTGCTCTCTTGACCATATTCTCACTAGATGACTGACCAGCCAGTCGCCTGACCTCCATGCTAACTGTTTTCGTTAGCTGTTCCCCATCCTTTTCAATCTGCGATCATCACTCCTCTCCTCAAAAAACCCACCATCTTTCCTCTGCCTTTTTTGAACTACTGCCCATCTCCAACCTGTCTTTCCTTTCCACCATCCTTGAACTCGTCGCTTCCCAAACTCATACCCACCTTTCCAGCAACTCTCATGTTTGAATCTGTCCAATTGGGTTTCCCACCACTTGGCAACAATGGCCTTAAGTAATGTTGACTGACTGTGGTGTACTTTCCCTCCTTATTCTTCTCCATCTTTCTGCATTCTCTGACACAGCTAACCACAAAATCCTCCTTCAGTGCCTCCTTTGTTGCCCAGTTTAGTGGAATTGCCTCACCTATCTTACCTATCCACTTGTAGCCAGAGAATCTCCTGCGATGGCTTCTTTTTCCACCCCCACACCGTTGCCCCAGAGACCCGCAGGGCTCTATCCTTGGCCCCTCCCTATTTCTCATCTCCCTGCTGCCCCGAGGCAACACCATTCGAAGAAATGATGTTGGGTTCCATATGTACGCCAACGGCATCTAACTGTAATTCTCCATCGTCTCTCCTGACCCTTTCACAACCTCTGTATTGTCAGATTTCTTTGTCTGACAATGTGTGTTGGAATTTCTTATAATTAAGCTTTGGGAAGACCAAAGTCATTGTCTTCAGTCTATGCTACAAACTCCATTCCCTAACCACCAATTCTGTCCCTTCCCTGGCCACTACCTCAGACTGAACCAGGCAGTTCCCAGTCTCTGTACCCTGTTTTTACCTGAGCTGAGGCCCAGTCTCTCATCCTGTCCATCGTAAACACTGCCTAATTCCACCTCCGTGATACCTCTTGCCTGCACCCCTACTTCACCCCATTTACTTTTTAAACCCTCATCGGTGCTTTTTTTTTACCTCCAGGCTTGACTATTTCAGTGGTCTCCTGGTCAACTCCCCATCTTTCACCCTCTGTAAACTTTACTTCATCCATCACTGCTGTGCTTGCTGGTCCATCAAACACACGCATTTTTAAAATTCGCATCTTGACATTCAGATCGCTCCAGGGTCTCATCCCACCCTATCTGTGCAACCCGCTAAGATCTCTGCATTCTTCCAACTATGCCCTCTCAAGCATCTTCCCTGTGGCACACTTACGCTGTCACAATGCTCACTAAAACCCTCTACCTTCTTTATGACGGTCCTTAAAACTTTTCTGTTTGCCCAAGTTTTTAGTCTAGTATCTCCACCTTTGCCTGGGTATCCTATTCTGCCTTTAATTGCGTCCATGTGAAGAGCCTTGAGCTTCTTTGCCACATGAAAGATGCTATATAAATACCAATTGTTGTGTCTACTTCACAATGTTTTCGTTCTGACGTGAGGGTATAAATATAATGGGGCTTTATATTTCTGCTGGTGTTGATTCAGTTGACAAAAATAGACTTGATTTGAATAGCAAGTTAATGTGTGGACCAACAGTACAATGGTAATACGGGAAATAAACAGAAGAGACCTTATGTGGGTTCTTGTCGCGCTTTTGTCAAACCTTAAATCATCTCTGTGAATGGGTGGGGAGGTGCAACCATTACATCAGGACTTTGAAGGACAATAGGATCTATATTGTGGAAAGATGGATGATTTTTGTAGCACGGTTACCACGAAATCTCCTTTCAGAAGGCTGCACAACCAGCATCAATGAGCTGAGTGTCTCTTTCCTGGGTAGAAAATTTTCTATGTGATTTTTGATTTGTTCCTCTCTACGTTTGAATTGTTTCCTATATACTGAACACTGTTCAGAAAATCTGGGGATTACCATAATCCTAGTGTTTCCAAACTGCCAAGGAAGAACTGTTTCTGGACTTGTTGTGGTGGTGGGGGGTGAAAAATGCTGACACCTTCTTTGGACGTGGACTACACATTTTGCTAATGGTTTGCCATATAATTGAGCCTTCATTGGATGGCTCAGTTTGCTT
Organism: Cetorhinus maximus; assembly: GCF_964194155.1. Taxonomy (NCBI): domain Eukaryota; kingdom Metazoa; phylum Chordata; class Chondrichthyes; order Lamniformes; family Cetorhinidae; genus Cetorhinus; species Cetorhinus maximus. The sequence continues at coordinate 150,918 of NW_027596399.1, forward strand.
TGTTGGGGTACCAGCCAAATTAAATAAATATTGTCTTTATGAAACTTTACAAGAAAGGACCAGCTGCCCAATCAGGTTTGTGCCACATAATGATGCCTGCAGCATCACTTCCTTACCATCTCCATTCTACCACCCCCTGCCCAAACCGCGTAACCTAGGAAAGGCAAAGAAAACCAGGGCCCATAAGAGGGGGGAAAAAATGCTCAAAGTCCCTGTCTGACCCCGTCAGGTGATCGAAACCAGTCCAGGAGGTCACGTGGGACAAATGTTATATGTGGAGACACTGTGATGCAATCTTTGCCCGAGTGAAGAATTCGTTTGCCAATTCTTCAAATTCTCTATGGAAAGCATTCATCATAAAAACGTAGCGATCCCATGGGGACTTGCATTAGGATAAAGATTACAGTGCTTTGGTAATGATATTCTGTCCAAACCAATATATTGACGATCATAGTTTTCTCATCCTGCTTGTCAGCACTGCCTGGCTCTCCTTTCCTTGAATGCTCTCTGCTTCCAATATGTTTATCTGTGAACTGTTTCGGGATTTTTTTTACATTAAATATAGAAATGAAAGTTGTCATTGTCAAGCTGAGATAATTTATAGGCCGGTTAATCTTGCTTCAGTTGTTGGTAAACTGCTGAAGGCTGTAATATGGGATTAAATTGTAATGTGGGATTGAATTACTAAATACTTGGGAGCAACATGATTCAGTCAGTACACATTTTTTGATTATGCTTGAGAGAATAATTGAAAGAAATGCAGTGGATATTATAGATAATTATTTCAATTTAAAATTATGGCACATGTAATTAAATGGATGTTGATACATGAATAAAGAGATGGTTGGAGTGTAGAAAGGCAAAAGGTAGCAGTTAGGGCAGGTTTCTTATGTTGGAAAGATTTGTGGTTTTCTGTAGAGTCCTGCATTTGGGCTATTTTTACTTATCGGATTTGCAAGTCGAAGGCAGTGTATTGAACGTTACTGCTGGCCCCCAAATTGGTGTGTGCTGATTTGTGATGAGAATTGTGGAGGATGATAGGATAGCAGAATGGGCAGAGATCACAAACGTGTGAAGTGTTTTTGCAAGCAAGAATAAGCAGAGAAAATAAATTTTGAATGCTAAGGTTTTAAATGACATAAAAACAAAAATTGCTGGAAAAACTCAGCAGGTCTGACAGCATCTGTGGGAAGGATGACATAGATAGGCCATGGTTTGCAGATAATGGATCAATAAAGAGAGGTAAGGCTGTATAAAGGCAAATAAAAACCTTGAAATTGTACCTAGAAAAAAAACACAGGGAATGAAACATTGCTGAACTTGCATAAGATATTCGTTAAGATGCTGTTGTTTCTTGCTTTTGGGGACCTTTTTAGGAGCAATATCAAAGCAATGTATAAGTTGCACTGATAATGAGAGGTTACAGTTATGAAGGGTGACTAACGGGATTGGGGGCATTTTTAATTTGAGCGGAGAAGTTTAAGGGATTATCTGATAGAGGACTAAGATGATGATCGCAACACCCAGTTAGTCCATTTTTCAACTTTGGGGTTTGGCATATGCGCAGAATAGCTTAGAAATCCTAAGTAGCTATCAATGATTTTCACACTCTTCCAGGAGGGTGTGCTGTTGAGCCCCACTCCCACTACCCCCGCCCCCCTCCCAGAGTGAAGTCCGAAGTAACCCAGTAAGTCAGGAAAACTTCCACTTCCATGCTATTAGCCTCACTGTAAAAACCTTTGCAAAACTTACACACTCATTCAACAAAGTGTAACTGTTTTTAATGGTGTATTAACTTCATAATTAGTGCTGGACACCCTCAACATCCCTACGAAATTAGTTTTATGTTTGTGGAATGCTAAATTTCTCCATTATAATTCCCCATTAAAAAAAATTTTTTTTAAGGAGTTTTTAAAATATTTTTATATTGATATTTTGGCTTCTATTTAAATCCAGTCATAATTTTTTTTTCCATGAAAATTGAAAATAAAAAGTTACGGATGAAGTGCTTTTAATGCTGTCTGCAAGAATACTTCATTGCGATTGGCTGCTTACGCTGCTTTCTGACATTGCTGCTGCACTCTTGGCGATTCCCTACTGTTTAAACTGATGTTGGGGAAGGGGAAGCCTGCAGCATAGATTTGTTGGTTCTTTGTGGGCAGCATTTTTTGAGGTCAGTGGTGAGCTTTGTTGGTTCATCGCTGACCATAAAATCTAGCTCATCATGTGGGAAAATATCCACAGTGGTTTGTGGAGGCATAAGGGAAAAATGAATAGCAAACCAAAGCTGGAGATATTAGAAAAGGATGACTTCAAGTTTGCTGCAAGCTTGGAGGGATTTATGGAGTTGAAGGCTTGAGTGACTGAAGACATGGCTACCAGCACTGGGGCGGGCATGCATGCACAAGTCTAGAGTCCAAAGAACAGGTTGGGGAGGTGACATGGGAAGAGGCAAGGCTGTGGAGGGTTTTTAGCACTGCTTTGCAAAGGTGTTGATCTCCTGGTGGGTCCTGAGGATGATTTTGATCTTCCCAGTGTTTAATTGGAGGAAATTACTCATTGAAGATGGGGAAGTTTGACAAGCAGCCTGATTGGCAAGGTTGTGGAGGGCTAGAGAACTGTGTAGAACTGTGTGTCATCAGCTTGAAGACCATGGAAAATTGTGATGAACTGTTTCTACTGGCCTATCAAATAATGAGGGAGCACAAATTTGAGATCACAAAAGGAATCTTAAGTTTAAACAAAATTAGAGGATAAGTGTAGTGTGCAATTTTCTGCTGGAAGTAGAATCTGTAAATAATTTTCAAAGGGAATTGGGTAGCTGCTTGAGAAAGAATGTTAAAGGTTGTAGGCAGCGAGAAAGAGAGTGGGATTAGATTAGATGGCCTTTATGGCAAAAAAAAACCCACCAGTTCAGATTTAACAAGCCAAATGATTGTATGACCTTCTGGCTGTAATTGTATGACTCCTTTTAATATGGATAAAGTAATTTATCTTTAAAGCTATGGAATTGTTTGCGTAAATGAGCATCTTTCTCTCACTTCAACAATAAATATTTTGTCTTGTTGTGCCTCATGCCAGGAGCCATCTTACTGTTACCCAACCATATCTTGGGTCATTATGCTTCTGCAGATGCAATTTGGCCTGCTTTGGGGTCCTTGTGCTACTTCTGGACCATTGTATTGTCCTGTTCAATTTGTTTCAGTTCCAGTTTCTCTTTGTTTCAAAATAGTATGTCAGAGGTCAAAAATTGTATGTGGAGCCCTGTTGGCGAAATCAAACCATTTGGTAAATGGCTTTATGTAAAAGTGCTTGTTTTCATTACAGTAAGATTTAATAAACTGGCGAAAGGAGTAATACATGTTTAGTAATGGGGACATGTTTGCCGAACATGGGATTGAGCTCAAATTGTTGAGTGGCTGAGGTTTTCCTGACTCACTTCCAGCACCACTCAACAGTCAAGAGAACAAGACTTCTTTGGTGTAGTCCGTTGTTCCTCAGCTAACCGACAGCTTTTGCTACTGTTCACTCCAGTCTGAGCAACTTGAAGCCCACATTTCACGTTCGTTGTTTTTCAATTAGCTGAGGCAGCTTCATCCATGGACAGAGCATACTATTTCCATCTGAGTCCATTCTCTCAAAAAAAAACTTCATTTTCTCTGCTTGTCTTTTTTTTTCCAAGTTTCGTTGTGTCACCCACCCGCTCATCTCTGACCAAGAAGATGGTGGCTCCAACTATTATAGATCCTGCCAATATTCTTTTGTAACCTGCGCCAGTGGTTCTCAAAATGGGGTCCACAGATCTCTTGGACGTATTCAGATACATTCCAGGGGCCTGTGACTCAGAGCTGACCTTGTGAGTAAGCGACTTGGGCGATTGCCAAGTTGTTGTGGTCAGGAGTGAGAGAGTGAACAGCAGCCAGAGTTGTGCTCAGTTCCCCTTGCCCCTCTACTCCTGCACTCCCTCTGGACTTCTAGTGCTCCCTTTGGGCTTTCCTAGCATTTTCTCCAATATCTTCTTCCTGAGCTGCTGTTACCTCTATGCTCTTGCCAAGGATAGGTCTGCAGTGAGATGCAGAGCCATCTCACTGATATCCATAAGCAAATACCAGTTTTCTTCAAAGAATTATTAAAACACTTTTTTATGTGCAGCGTTTTCATATTATGAGTATCATATACTATTATAATTTGGATGGGGGTCCGTAATTCTTAATCCACTTGAAAAGGGGCCCTTAAGCGGAAAAAGGTTTGAGAACCACTGACCTTCTTAGCATCAATCTGCCCTCCTCCGTGGTTTTTCCTTCAAACTGATTCCTGTTAGTCCTCAGCAGCATGGGGCTCATTTACTATTCATTTCCAGATCTACAGCAGTGTTGGTCCAATAGAAATTGCTGACTAGCCACAGGTGTGGCGACACTGGCACCATTTAAGCCATATGCATTATTGCAGGGGAAAACACCTTACACACAATACTGGTAAATGCACCTTTATGTATATTTAACAGACGTGCACTGCCATTCAGTGAAACTTTGAAAATATTCTGCATCACCAAATTTCTGAGTTCCAGCATGAATGTGTAAGACACAGCACACCTTGGTGCAGTTTCCAGGTTTTTATCTATAGCTTGAGTGATGCTTTGATTTTATCAGGGTGTTTGCAGGGAATGTTGAACTGCACGAGCTGTACCATGGTCTTGACGTTCTATGTTGAAGCTGCTCATTAACAATTGGGCTTGTGTTCTTCTAGCCTGGAAAGGTTTATTCAGATTGATCAAGTTGACCAGGACGACAGCCTCACAAAATGCTGCCAGAGTTTGTGTTGCTGAAGTCGGATGTTTGCACCCAAGTTTTGCACCATTTTGGCAGGTAACCAATAAGCAGTAGCCAAGGAAGTCAAGTACATAATCAAAAACAAAGGTACGCTCTGCTTTTTGTCTCAGCATTTTACCAACAAATTCACAAAAAGAGGTTGAAGTCCACATGTATGCTGTGCCATTTGAGTATTGAGATCTCACGCTCAGCGACCGTGTCTCACTCAATTTTATCTACTAACCAGAAATGCAATCAGCCATGTTGTTAATTAACCACATGTGGCTGGTGGGAACCATTTAGACCACACTGATATCCACAGTTGCAATTGTAGCATTACCGACAGTGAAGGCTGGTACCAGATTTATCATTTTTGCAACTAATTATTGTGATGTTTGATTATTTGGTAATTGAATGCAGCTACAATGAGCCTGAGAAGAAACAAGCTGCTCTTGCACTCTTGCGTTCTTTCTTACAGAATTATCTTTCAGCAACTTCCCTCTTTTATGTAATGCTTCATGAATGGTGACCACTAGTTCTCCACAGCTAACAAATGTTCAGAGCTCCACAGGGGCTAGTACTGCTTCACAAAATATCCCAAAGTTTTACCTCAATGACATGGCCCAAACCTTCACGATACAGCCACTTCACCACCAGTATTGTTTTTGTGCATATAAAAAAAAATCCAAAGGATGGAATTACAGTAAAACCCTGCTGAGTTGAATCCCATGGGATCCGCCCACAAATTCGTGTTAAATGGAGCTTTGTACTCGGTAAGGGGGCCCCAATCCCATATGGGTGCATCTCTATGGAACCTGATGTGCCTCCAAACATGGTCTATGTCAAAAACAACAGATTCAAATGAAAACACAGTAAAGCAGTGACAAAGTCTTATTCAAGTTGTTCACACCTTACAATGGCCTGACCTTGGAAAAGGCCGAGTTTTGCATCGATAGATGCCGGGAGTTAGCTCCGGGCAATCTCCGTAATCTTTCTCTGTTTAACACGTTGTCTGTGGACGTGTGTGACACAGTCCCCCATGTCTTCAGTGCAGTCAGTGTTTTCGTGTTGCAGAAATCCCAGAGCGCCTCTATGGCCCTTGTGGCATCAGCTGGGGAAACAAGTGGGCGAGCAGCCATTGGACTCTTCGGTGTCCTCTGTCTCCTCGGTTGAAGAACATACTGCATCTACGATGGCATTATCTGTCAGTTCCATCATGCATTCTACGGCATTGCCCACCTCCGCGTAAATTTCTGTTTTTGCCTCTGCTGGAATTCCCATGCTGGGCTCCTGCAGGTGAGCGAAAAGTACCTTGTCATCAGGTTCATTGGCCTCACCCTGCTCCTTATCGTTCTCGAAACCTTGTGCAGCCGTAACCTGTTTGAACCCAGCATGGTGGAAGCAGTTGGTGATTGTGGCTTCCGTTACCATCTGCCCTATCTTTTTCATCGTAAGTACAGCCTCTAGTACAGTTGATTGAACTCCCCCTTATTGATGGCCTCAATAACCTTAAAGATCAGCTGCCATTGGTAGTGGGCTTTCCAGTTCCTAATCCTGCCTCCGACCCCATTGGTTGAAGTTGGCCATGGTTTTGGGAAGCAAGAGCATCAGCTTGATGCTCTTCAGAACAGTGATGTCAGGGTGTGCAGAGCAGTTGTCTGTAATGATGATAATCTTCCTTTTCTTTTGTTGATGCATTTTGTCCACTTTCCTGATCCATGCCTCAAAAATACGAGAGGTCATTCAGGTGGCTTTGTTAGTGACATTGGTGAAGTAATGTGGCTTTTTGAAGTTTCCCATCACAAAAAATGGCAGCTTTTCGGTACCATGCATGTTGACACAGACCGTAGCAGGGACACGTTCCTTGCTCCACTTTCCACCAATACATGTTTCACCTTTAGACATCAAAGAGCGGCCTGGCAAGAGACAGTAAAATAGTCCAATTTCATCCGTGTTAAAAATGTCTCTTGGTGCATACTCGTTCAAGACTTGGGTGAGACCATTTTGGAGCCAATCATCTGTCATTGCTGCCGTGTGGAAAACGATGTTGTGCCTTGTCTTGAATCGGTCCAGCCATTCATTGCTGCAGGTGAACTTCATGTGGCCCAGCTGCTTTGCTGGGACGGTTCCCCTTTCCTGCAGGATTGGACTGGAGATGGGAACGTTGTCTATGCGGCCTGCCTTGAACCACATTAGCAGAGCTGCTTCCATGTCGAGATAGACAGCCGTTCTCGTCGTCCTCCTTGCTGGAGTGATTGCCTGCTTGTTGAACTGTTCCTGTATGTTCACCTTGTGTTTCATAACGGTGGACAAACTTGATGGCGAAATCTCCCACTCCTTCACAATGTCCCCTTTCTGCTTCGTGCCACGGTTTTCCACTTGGTGTATCAACTTCACCTTCTCTCCGGTCGACAATATTTTTAACTTTTCTCGCATGTTTAGCCATACTCGCAGGTTTTGCGTGTCCTTTCAGAAGAAAATCATGACGTCAAATGATGGCTTGCCCAGCACACCATAATTTTGCACCCTTGGTGCAGCTCCATTCTGGCCGGCGTGGTCACATGACGAGCTTAGACAAGTTCTACCAATCTGGAGTCACCGGTGTGGAATTTCAATTTATCACGGGCATCAGTCGATGGGATTTGCTATTCTGCCAGCAGGGTTATTTGACGACTTCAACATAACCGGAATTTGGTGTCATCCGTGTTTGACATGGTTTCACTGTTTTCAAACGTCTTTTGCTGAACAGCATAGCCAAATATGCTGCATGTTTCAAATTGCCTCATCGGTTTAAAATGTCATTGAACAGTTCTGGTCTCCATAATATTAAAAAGACATAGAGGCACCGGAGGAGGTGCAAAAAAATGAGATTCAGTAAACAAATGGTTAGCAGAATGTGGTGTTTTGTTACATTTTGCACTGCTTCATGTACCCAAGATTTTTGGCAGACATAACTATTTTAAAAATAAGCGGCAAACCATAGAAACATGGTGTCGAACTGTATTTTTGCTTTGGTTACCTTTTTAAAATGAATCAACTTCTGTTTTTTAATGGAAGCCTTATTCATGTTCACTTTTTCATGAATGGAATCCAGTTTCCTTTTACTTTAACACTTTACATTTTCATTTATGAACACAATAGAAAACCCCTCCCATAAGAGCAAGACAGATGGCAAAGATTTTTATTGATTGTTTTTAAACTGACTCTTTCATCTGTGAGATTTTCCAAATTCTTAATTTCTATAAAACTGTTTTAGTAGCCCTCAAAAAAAATCAAGTTGGAATTATTTATTAAAAATGTTTAATTGTCGCAAGAGACTGTAAGTACATATACAGTTCTTTTTGCAACATTTTCTTTACTCCCTATGTCACCTCGAAAAGCAGAAGTAACCATTTGGGTGGCCAGACCTTTTCCTTCACCCACCACATTATATATATTTTATTAATTTTTCTCCTGGATTCAACCTTCTAAAGTAAGCAATATAACTCTGAAGTTGAAGCCCGAAACTTAAAATTATTGGGTACTTCCTGTGTAACTGTGAATGTGTGTGTCCATATGTTCCAAATATTTGCTGTGTGCTTCTGTTACTGAATAATTGCCACCTATCTGTGTGCACATCTATCAGAAGGTCATTGTTGCCTGTGTCTGTCTCCTGCAGAGTAATACATCAAAAGCACTTGATGATTATATTGTATCTATGTTCTGAGGTTTGCATCGAATGTATTTGCTATTTATGAGGCATGCATGTTATATTTCTGCTACATGTGTTTGGATATTTACACTGGGTATTGACTAAGATTTGCAGTGCAAGTATTTGCACTTTGGCTACTTGTGGTGCTTACTTACATTGAGAGCCTGCTGATATATAACAGGATATTATGGCATTACTGTATTAGATATTTAAATGCATTTCTGGGTGTTAGCAGTGTTTTTGGTAGCTTTGTGATGTTGGGGAGTAATGACATAACCAATTCTGGCCTGAAGTTCTGTTGTGAAGTTAAGAAATGCACACCAAGTGTTTATATTTTCTGAGGTTGCTAACTGATCACTTGATTTCAATCTTTTATCCAACTTGTAACAAGCTAACCTCAATGTACTTCGATTGTCAAGCCTAAAATGCCGAAACTTTCACCAGCAGGACAATTTGTGTCAACGTGGTTTGGTTTGCTGTAAAGACGTGTTTATAATATTTTCCTGCTCATTGCATGAAGCTCCATCTCCTATCATCAATGTATGGTGCACTCATGTGAATTAGGCAGAAGTATTTCATTCCCCCTGGTTAGGTTTAAGGTTTTGTCTAAAATGACCCTTAGCAAACAATTAAGAGAAGACTGATGGATAGAGCTGAGAGATGGTGTGAAATATCCAAATCATTACTGAAAGGAAAGTCTTCAAAGCAGTCTTTGAAGATGACATTGTACAGATTCCTTGAGGGTGCTGTGTAATGCCGATGATTTTATGTGAGGTTTGCATATCTAGATGAGATCATGGAGGAATGCTGGTAGTTGAACAGACTGCTTTGTAATGTGATTTTCAGACATTTCAGCTATTACCGAGTCCCTGCTTCTGACTCACAATGGACCACCTTCATAAGAATGTAATGTTTCCCCTAATGAAACCAAGTCGACTTGCTGCTTCTTGACCTTTCCCACAGCTGACAATGCCAAAGTACAGACAGTCTCTAATGACATAAATGACTGTAACAACCAAGAATCTGACTGCACCATAGAAATAGAAACTTTTATTTACTGTTTTATAACCCCAAAATTGTTCCTGTTATTGTCTAAAGAAATGGCCTATCTTTGCTCAGCATTTTGACATCTGTTGAGTGCATAGATTGTCGCCTATTGTCAACTGACAATTGCATACTTAACACTGATGCTAAAATAAAATACTGCAAATTTGAAATAAAAACGGAAAATACTGGAAGTACTTGGCACGTCATGGAACATCTGCAGAGAGAGAAATAGCATTTCAGTAACAATCTTCATTAGAACTGGAAGAACTTATAAATGTGAGTGGTCATAAGCAACTACAGAGGCAGGGAAAGAGGTAGGGAGAGAACTATACGGAAGGTTTGTGATAAGGTGGAAAGCATGAGATTAAGTGACATGGGATGATGGTGTAAGGAGAAAGGAAAAAGAAATAAAGAACAAAAACAAAAATACCTGGAAAAACTCAGCAGGCCTGGCAGCATCTGCGGAGAGGAATACCCGCAGATAACGTTTTGAGTCCGTATGACTCTCCATCAGAAGTAAGGAAAAATAGAAAAGAGGTGAAATATAAGCTGGTTTAAGGGGGGGTGGGGTGGGACAGGTAGAGCTGGATAGAGGGCCAGTGATAGGTGAAGAAGCAGGACGAGCAAGGGACAGGTAGCCCTAGTGGGGGGGGGGGGGGGGGGGGAATCAATTCCCCACCCCACCCCCACTAGGGCTATCTGTCCCTTGCTCGTCCTGCTTTCTACCCTTAATGTCACTATTAGCACATTTCTTAGCTAACATCACCACCGTCAACGCCTCTTTGTCCTTTTGCCTATGACATCTTTTGGCAATCTCCACCTATCACTGGCCCTCTATCCAGCTCTACCTGTCCCACCCTCTCCCTTAAACCAGCTTATATTTCACCTCTTTTCTATTTTTCCTTAGTTCTGATGGAGAGTCATTCGGACTCAAAACGTTAACTGTGTTCCTCTCCGCAGATGCTGTCAGACCTGCTGAGTTTTTCCAGGTATTTTTGTTTTTGTTCTGGATTTCCAGCATCCATAGTATTTTGCTTTTAAAGAGGAATAAAGGATGGGTCTAGAGTAGGTGTAAATGGGAATAGCAGAATCATCAACAATAGCTGCTCTCTGGGGAAAAATGGAGATAGAGGTTATGATCTGAAGTTGTTGAGTGGGTGTCAAGGCCAGAAAGACTGTTCACTGTCCAGTCGAAAGATGAGGTGCTGTACCTTAAGCTTATGTTGAGCTTCACTGCAACAATGCAAGAGTCTGAAGGACAGGCAACCAGAAGTTTGCAGACTGAATGGAGGTGTACTGCAAACTGGTCTCACAATCCACGTTTGGTCTCCCTAGTGTGGAGGAGACCATATTGTGAGGAGTGAACGCAGTATGCTAAAAGAAATGAAGTACAAATAAATCACAGTTTCACCTGGAAGAGTGGGGCCTGGTTGTTGGGAAGGGAAGAGATAAAAGGGCAAGTGTTGCATCTCCTGTCTGTGCACAGGAAGGTCCATGGGAAGAGGGCAAGGTACTGGGGGTAATTGAAGAGTGGACCAGGATGTTGCAAAAGGATCAGTAGAAGGTGTTTCTGTGGAAACCTGTATTGTTGGAAACATGCCTACCTTTTCGTAGTATATGTGGAACATTCATTAATTCAGTCCTACTTGGGTTTCCTTCCTCACTCCTTTTTCTGGTACATTGACTCTATTGGTGTTGTTTCCTGCTCTCATCCTGAGATGGAAAATTTCATCAACTTTGCTTCTAATTTCTACTCTTTCCTCACCTTCACGTGGTCCATGCCAACTCATCCCTTCTTTGACTTCTCTGTCTCCATTTCCGGGGGTAGGTTGTCAACCAGTATTTTTTTTGTTCATTCACAGGATGTGGGCTTCGCTGACTGGGCCAGCATTTATTGCCCATCCCTAGTTGCCTTTGAGAAGGTGGTGGTGAGCTGCCGCCTTGAACCGCTGCAGTCCATGTGGTAATATCCACTAATAAGCCCAATGACTCCCTCAAACAACTTGACTACGCTCTCCCTTTTCCCACTTCCTGTAAGATCTTTTTCATTCTCTGTTTCTCTGTCTCCATCGTGTCTCATCTGACAATGTCGCCTTCCATACTCATGTTTCCTCCTCAACCAAGACTTCTGTTCCACCATGGTTGACAGTGCGGAGAGTTGCCATTCAGCCTATTGTCTCACGCCTGCCCTTAGGAAGAACAACTCACCTTGTCCTGCTCCCCTGCTGTTTCTTTGTAGCCCTGCAATTTTTTCTCCTCAAATAATATCTCCTCTTCTCTTCACTCCCTCTTCAAGGAAAACAGACCCAACTTCTCCAATCTATACAGATAACTGAAGTTCCTCATCCCTGGAACCATTCTTGTAAATCGTTGCTGCGCCCTCCCTAAGGCCTAAAGCGTGGTGCCCAGAACTGTTTACAATACTCCAGCTGAGTCCGAACCAATTTTTTAATACAGGTTTATCAAACCGTCTTTTTTACTGTGCTCTATGCCCCAATTTATAAAGCCCGGAATCCCCTATACTTTATTGACCATTTTCTCAACCTGTCCTCCCACCTTCAATGAATTGTGCACATATACCACCAGAGCCCTCTGCTCCGACATCTCCTTTAAAGATGTTTCCTTTCATTTGTATTGTCTTGCCTCCGTCTTCCTACCAAAAATATCACTTAACACTGCTCTGCATTAAATTTCATCTGCCACTTATCCGCTGAAACACTCACCTGTCTGTGTCCTCTTGACACAGAATTGGTTATCACTATCCTCTTTACAGTTCACAATACTTGCAAGTTTTGTCCCAGCGCAAATCTTGAAGTTGCGCATTGTACACCCAAGTTGAGGCATTAATCATCAGCATCCTTCCATCTGCGTAAGATGGTGGACGTGCAACTCCTTTGGGGGTGGGATTCAATGGAGCACTTCTGCTGATGGCTGACGAGACCAATCTGTGAGAGGCAGGTTCTAAAAGCAGGGGTCCTAACACCAACCCTTGGAGGATTCCACGATATACCTTCCTCCAGTCTGAATAAGGACAGTTCACAACTACTTTCTGTTTCCTATCACACTGACAATTTTGAATCCATGCTGCTAATGTCCCTTTTATTCTATGGGCTCTAAATGAACCATTCCCTTTGCAACACCATGGTTCACTCCTCAATTACCCTGCATCATCCTTTCCCCCTCCCATGACACCTTCCTGTGAAAGTGCAGGGGGTGCAACACCTTTTTTAACAACCCCCGCTTCCCATTATCCAGGGTCACAAACATTCTCCAAGTGAAACAGTGATTTACTTGCACTTTCAATTCAGTATACTGTATGTGCTGCTCAAGATGGGGTCTCCTGTAAATTGGGGAGACCAGACATTGACTGGGTGACTGCTTTGTGGAACATTCTCCATTCAGTTTGCAGGCATGACCTTGCTTCTGGTTGTATGTAATTTTAATCACTCCTGATCTCTCTATCCATTGGCTCTTGCCCTGTTCCAATGAAGCTCAACAAAAAGTTGAGGAACTTTTGGTTAACCTTTGGATTTGGATATTTACAGCGCCCCAGCATTCAACTTTGAGTCCAACAATTTTGGATCATAACCTCTTTCTCTGTTATTTGGAAGCAGCTCCCAGCAATGATTCTGCTATTCCCATTTACTCCTCTTCTTGATGTATCTTTTGTTTCTTGTTCCATTACCATCCCCTCCTTGCCTTACACTATCATCCCTTTCGTCATTTAATCTTTCCACCTTATTACAGACCTTCCTTTTTGTTCTCTCCCCTTTCCCTGCCTTTAAACTTTCTTTAAACCTGTTCAATCTCTTACTTTTTTTCCCCGAGTTCTGACAAAAGGCCTTTAACCTGAAATGTTAACTCTTGCTCTCTCCACAGATGCCAGACTTACTTTGTTTTTATTGCACACTTAACACCTTTTGGCAAATTCCTGTGCCACAATTTGTTTGCTGCCGGCCATGGCACTATACATGATATGCATCTAACCTTTCATTTTTTAAATTAAAAATAGATTATGTTGTCAAATAACATTCTTGCAATTGATTGTGTTTGAATTCTGCAGCGAGCCACTTGCGATTAGAAGTGTACTGGCTTTCATGTATTTGATGCAGAGCTTTGTGTTGAGAACTGAAGTATTGAACTAGGCACTTACATGGTCGAATTTCTGGACAGTTAATGTGAAGTTAAGCCAATTTAACAGTTGAAGTGCACAAATCTGTGAAACATTCTCAGGAAGAATTTAAAAATACAAATTCCAAGTCTTCTGTCACTAAGTGGTATAAAAGTTATATTCTTTCTGCTGAAGCAAATAGTTCTTGATCTTTGCTGACCCCTAGATTGGCAGACGCTGGCGTTCACAATGTACTAGCATTGATGTTATAGTGAACGTTCTGTTAGAACTGACATAGTAGTTATTAGATTTGCATTACTACTTTGTTCAATTCATTGTAGCAAATCGTCTTTGTTTATGTTTGAAGTAGAACTGGTTTATTGTGAAGAATTTCCAGTGTTCAAATTATTATACATTATATTGTAACCTGAAGGGAATAATGGTGCTATGCTCGCACAGATTTTCCATTGTTTTGTTTGCTACAGGCATCCTAAGAGTATGAGTGAAAGCACTAATTCTTGCTGTGGTAAATACAGTGAACTGAATGTGGTTTCTCTATGAATATTGATAACGATGCGACATGGTACCAGCAACAAGTTACACCTTAACAAAGTGCCATCGTTATTTATGGGTGTTTGGGACAGAAATAATTTTAGTAACAACATACAATGATGGACTAAAATGTTCTTAAGATTTTGAGTTTGCAATTGCTAAACAGTAACCGAAGAATTATTCTGCATTTACCATTTGTGTACATGCAGAATTCTGCTTGCCTTAGCTTTTGAATCAGATTTATTCAAGTAATGTTTACTTGCTGCAGTACAAAGGGATTGTGCTGGGGCCAGGCAATTAAACCGTTCGTCATTAGATCAGGGAACATCTCTACGGAACAATTGAGGAGTTTGGATAAGAAGACTTTTATTATAATCAGGAAAGAGCAGAATAGCAATCATCAGTTTTGCATCTACTAACAAGGATGCATTTCAGCGCAAGGAGTGTTATGGACTCTGTGGTACCATTCCAACATTTATACTTATATACCACCGATATTTTTAAATTGGAATACTGAGCCTTTGAACAGTAGCGATGTGAAAGCCTTTACGAGGAATATAAATAGATTCAGATGGTGAGTGGAAAATATTAACATATGGTCTGACTGTTTCTCCACATGGTGTCAGGAAGAAAGGTGAGTCTGGCCCAAACAAGCCTTAATTTTCAATAGTTATTCATTATTTCCATCTGGTTTTGCATATCCCAATCTCAAAACGGAGCCTCCTTTTTTTTCCCCTGGTAACCCAGTTTAGAAGAATTAATAGTTGCTTATCTGGGCACAGTTCACTTCAGGTCAGCATTATATGTCACTGTACCTTAAGAACGCTCTTGATCTGTAAGACTACGCAGGATTTAAATGAGCTTGATCTCTGCTGAGAAATGACACATTAAGCAGCAATGAAGGGCATGAGGCCACGCCTTCCTACCATTCAGCAAAGTGTGTGTACAGATTCCATGGTGTGCTTTCAAAACCCTGTGTATAAGAGATACAGTGAATTTCTTTTGGAAGCAATATTAGGCGTATTTAACGCTTGCTGGAGCTTTTGATGAAGGCATCTTGTGGTTCTTTTAGTTCTAATCTTCTTGGTCTGCAAAGACCGAGGGTGTGCACAATAATGAGGAGTAGCCTAATCTGTTTGCTGGCACATAGCCAGCCGGCATGTTCATGATATAAAGCTCTTGCCATGTTTTATTGCTAATGTGATAAATCAGAGCAGGAGATAGTACTTGGTGGGGAAAGAGCAACTTCAGAGAATACTTTCAAGTTTGGAAGTCTAGCAGTGCTGTCTTTTCAAGGCAAAGATGATGCTGGTTATTATCATAGAATTGCAGCGGAATTCGAACATGGAAACAGGCTGGTCGGCCCAGCCATCCTGTATTGGTGTTATTTAACCACGTGAACAGCAGTCCTTTCATGCACCGACACTTAGCAAATCTCCTTATTTCCATTTCCTTCAATCACCTATGCCTTTTGAACCTGAACTCTTAAATCTCCCTGCTCTCACATATCACCCACTCCATTGCGCCACCATTTTATCAGTGTCCCCTTTCTGCTTCCTTTGGTCCTCGATCGTTTACAATGGCTTTTTTAATATATTTACATCGCTCCCTCAAGCCCGATATCCAAATCAATGATGTAACCAGTAAAGAAAAGCAGTTTCAGAGCAGGGCCCTGTGGGCCACCAATATCCACGACCTGCCACTCCCTCAAGAATTTTTAATTCAGTTTGCTACCTTCTCCTAATTGCATGATCCCTAATGTTAAACAGTGCCCTTTGTGGTAACATGACAGAGGTTCTACAAGTCCATGGACACTGCATCCACATCATTTTCCTCATCTATCATATCTGCCATCTCTTCAAAGGATGCTTGATGCCAGGTTTAGCTGAATTGTAGGCATGTTTCAATGCTATGTGTCCAAGATTGAAAAATAACAGCAGGAGAACGTAGACTAAATGTGATTAGGCTGGCCTTCATTTGGACCAGCCGATAATATACAACATGCAAGTAGAAATGATGGTGACTGACTTGTAACTATGAATTCTTGACCCTATGCACAGTACACGGTGCGACAGTGAATTAACCTTTGGGCACAACGTTGAGCCCTTGCTGGTTAGTTGCATTGCTGCAGTGAGGCACTTTAAATTGCTGATGATGTTGCGTTAGTCCCTTTAACCTGAGTGCTTGGTACAGCCGGAAAGAAATTATTTTATTGGGTTCAGCACCGTTTCTGCTGTTGATGCAGAGAAGAAACGCTGGGCAGAACTCCAGGGATGCTGATGACGTTCAGCAGTCAAAATTAAGCGCTTAAATTTGGCAACTTTTCCGGCAGGGTTGCTGTTTTATTTGAACAGGAATTGTTGACAGTCAGTAATATCCTTAATACAGCGATGCACTGATTGAACAGTTTGTTGGCTAGCATCAAGTTTTATTTTAGATTTTTAGAATACCAGGTTTAATTTTCACTGTAGTAATGCCATGTGCATTGCATTTATTGTCACTTTGTTAGATGGACTACTGAAAGAATAAAGAAAGTTTACTTCAGTAAAGGGCCAGAGTAGTAAGCTCACCAGTTAGATGGTTTGCAACTGCACTGAGGCTTCGATGCTGCATTGTCTTTCATAGCCAGAATTTGGGTTTTAACCAGTCACTACTTACCTTGTGGCCTCTTAGCCAGATATTTTTCTTGGTGGTAAACCACCTATTTGCTTTCCTTCAGCACTCGGAATCAGGTCAAATATTGCCACCTTATTGTTCGGTTCAGCATAGAAATGAAGCATCTCCTCAGGTCCTCGAAGCACCCCAAATCACTATATCCATTAAATTTCTTTTGAAGTGCAGTCATTGCTTATGTGTGGCACACAAAGTTGCACAAACCATAAAATTGCAATAAATTTCTTGGTAGCGTTTGAGGAACAAGTCATGGTACAGTCATTAGAAAGCTCATTTCTCTTCAAATAGTGCCATGCTACCTTCTGTGTCTACCTAAACAGACTGAGTTTTGATTCATTTCTAGCCTGATAAAGGGGATCTCCGAAAGTACAGCACATCACCTCACTGCACTGTATTGCATTGAAGTGCCAGCCTACACTTTGTGTAACTCCTAGAGTAAGACTTGAACCGATAGCACTGTGAATCGGAGATGTGAATACTGCCAAATAAACAAACCTGGCGCTTGAAGTGACATATTGGCCGGGATTTTCCATGCCTGCCGGCAATGGAAGTGTTTGGTGGCGTGAGCGGACAATATGGCGCGATTGGTTTCATGATGGCGTGAAGCCAGTTTGTGATCGTCCGCTCAGCCCGCCTATGGCAGGCCATGTTCTCTGCCATCACACGTCGGGAACCTCATTGTAATACATCAGCATATCATTATGAGGCCAGTCCGTCGGACTTATCCCCCCCTCGCTGGATCATCTGCCCACGTCGATGTGTTTCACAAAAGCACATAAGCGACGTGCACCTGGCAGACTGTGCTTTGCTTGAGACTTCAAGGTTTGTTTGCCTACTTTGCTTCGATCAGCGCTCGCAGTCATCAGCGCCAGGCTTCACAGCGCCACATCACTTTTAGGGGAACTCACAGCAGGCCTCTCCTTACCAGATCAGCCATATGTGGGTGGCTTTTCAATGGCTGCACGTCTAGGGCTTGCTTGGGGAAAGGGGAGAATTGGCCTTGGGCAAGGGAAGAAAGAGACTGCAGGACAAGAGCTGTACTGTGGAAGGAGGGTAACTCGGTGTGTGTGGGAGCACGTGTTTATCTGTGCAAGTGGCCTCAAGGTGGTGAGGGCTGAGGAGGCAGTCTCGTGAGGGGATGAGACCAGATGGACATGTGAGGACATGGACAAGATAACTATGCCTCCTTTCAAACATTTTCCTTTTCCCAGTCTGCTGTTGGGTCGCTAAAATATCCTACAGTTATAGTTATTAATGCATATCTTTATTAATCTGCAAATTTCATCCTGTCTTTACTTTTCACTGTGACCGATTACATATATCCCAGTAATGAGGCAAATCCATTGCTAGTCTGGTGCTGAATCCAAAGGGAGATTCTATTGGAAACATTTATTCAAATCCTGACTTTCTAGTCCTGTAATACAGCCTCTGATATCATTAACATTCCTCTTTCATGCCTATACTTCCTGAAGCTTTTATATCCAGTACACTTAACTCCCAATCCAATCCTGACCCAGCTGCAACTATATTTGTTATTGATTTTGTCGTCACTTTTCTATTTTAGTGAACTCCACCAGTTTCCCAGTTTTGTTTTTGTTCTCTGCACATTTCACACGATGTTACTTTGGATTTCCTTGCTTTGAAAGATTTTCCCCTTTTTTGCCTCTCCATCCTGGTTTCTTCTTATAAACTTTCCTGTTATGTTTAACATTTTTCATACTCCATGCCTCCTTAATTTCTATACACCAAATTTCCGCTTCTAATCTCCTCTTGCCACCCCTGTTATTTTTCAGAGCTTTAATTAACCTGCCCGTGAGAACATTGGTCCTATCGTTAATTGTAGATTTGCCCCATCACTCTATTTGGCTCATGCCTGCCCTAAAACTGGACCCACCAATGCCTCAGCTTGCATTTACCTCCTAGATCTGGATGTTTTGTTCCATCTAGTGCAGGGCTCTTCTCGCAATCCTGAAATTGCGGCCCTTTGAATTCTGTATTAACTCGTGCAGGTCATGAATCCAATTCTTTCCTGTGTATCGCTGAAAAAAGACATTCAAAGCTTTTCATCTTGCACTCATCATGGCATTCGCAAGAATACCAAATGTAAATGGAACAACAATTTATACTTCATGAGATGAGAATGCTGATTGGTTGGCAAGTGGATTCTGGTAGAGGTGTTGCCATGGAGAATGCACCAGTTAACTGATGACTGACAGTTAACTGCCAAACTTTGTTTAAATTTAAACCAGGCAGGTTGACTCTGGTCAAGGCATGACCCTGGGGAATGAGCCAGAGAATGGCGGTCGCCTATTTTGTTCAGTTGAAACAGGCAGGAAACTCATACATGCAGCTGCAGATTCAAATGTAGCAAATATATCATCTACATATCAGATGATAATAGACGTTTCTGATAACATTTGCTAAACAATCCTGAGTGTACTGAATACCAATTGAATCAGTCAGACTTAGTGTGGAACACTTAAGCGTGCTAGAAGCTACATATATTAGTATGCAGGGCCCTGTTCTTTATAGACAGAAAGAACATGTACACACATTTCACTTGCCACAAAATAAGTGACAGTCATTCTCTGGTTCATTCCCCAGGGCAATGCCTTGACCAGTCAGTCAATCTGCCAGGTTTAAATTTAAATAAAGCTTGCCAGTTAACTGTCAGTCATCTCCATGGCAGCGCCTCTATCAATCAGAGTCCACATGCCAGCCAATCAGCATTCTCTTCTCATGAAGTATAAATTGTTGTTCCCTTTACATTTGACATTCTTGCGAATATCCTGATGAGTTGCAAGACGAAAAGCTTTGACATATGTCATTTTAGTGATACTCCAGTTCTGTCTTTCCTATGTCTTTGCATTTGACTAAAGCCACAACTTTTGGCCAATTTCTCTTCCTCTCCAGAAGCTTCTGCCTTCACTCCGGTTTGCTGAAAAATAGACATGTCTAAGCTTTTAGTCTCGCACTCATCAGGACACTTGCCAGAATGCCAATATAAGGGGGAAAGCAACAATTTATACTCTGTGAAGATAGTGCTGATAGGTTGGCAAGTGGCGTTGCCAAGGGGAGTGCACCACTGATGCTGACTGACAGTTAACTGCCAAGCATTGTTGAAATTTAACCCAGGCAGCTTGACCCTAATTGGGCCAAGGAATGAGTCAATGAAAGGCTGTCACTTGCATTGTGCCTGTTTCAGCTAAACAAATTATGTCCATGTTCTTTTTGTCTGCAAAGGACAGGGCCCAGTGTATTGATATATGTAGATTCCAGTGCACGCAAATGTACCACACTAAAAGTCTGACTGACAATCTTAAGTTGGTTGTCAGTGTAATTCTTAGCACACAGGATTATTTAGCAAATGTTGTCCAATTGTGGAATCACATCTAATGTTGGACACTTTTGAGTTTTGCAAGTACGGGCTGGTTGGGTACAGTTTGTACCCTGCCCCTTGCGAACAGCGGCCGGGACATGCTGTTTGATACAACCCGCCAGCCTTTGGAACATACGGCCTATGTACCTAGCATCACGCTGGCACTGAAATTCATACACCACATTACTCATTTGTGATAGGCAGGGCGTCTTTTTGGCTTGACGGCAGCATCCTGTTAGTGGTGAACAGCACTTGTGTTGCTACTGCATAGTAGCAGTGTGAAACAGCTAGGTTCAATTGTTGCTTAAATTTTTGAGATACCTTGCCCTTCCAGGGTAATCTGAGGTAGACTGGGTGCTTTTTAGGGCCGAAAGTGATGGCCTTAGGCCCATTCATGAGTTTGCGTGATATACAGCGCAAAATGATCTGATCAGGGTAGCCATTATCCTGCAGGATGCTTTTGATGTGTCCTATCAAGCTTGCATAGTGAGCAAATGGCTCGGGTCCTATTTACAAGGTTGCCGCTAAGACCAATCTTATAGTGTGTGGAACTGTAAGAATCCCAATGCATATATTGATCAGTGAAGGTAGGTTTGTGGTAGACTCTCTTCACATACAGTATAAATTGGTGTTTTCCCCCTTGTATTGGTATTCTTGCAAGTGTCCTGATGAGTGCAAGATGAAAAGCTTAACGTGTCCCTTTTTTTTCAGCAATATTCAAGCTCTGATCTACCAAATCACTGTTTTATTCAATACTCCAGCTCCTACAAGGCAATAACCATTTGGGACTTGTGTTCACTGTTACAGAATTAACTCAAGTCCTCATCCAGGGGCTTTTTGTAACTTACTGTGAGCCACATGACGACCTCCTTGCACACTAAGCTGAAACATCTCCTGAATTATTTTGTGATTGGCATCAGTCTGTCATTGTCGCTTTCCACTTTTTTAAAAAAAACTTAGGCGAACCTTCTGGTCAGAAATCAACTTTTAATTTGTTTTAATTGCCATGACACAGTTGTTTCCAGGGTAATTTCCTTAAGAAATTGAGTCATATTTGTCAATTTTACTAACTTTGTTGTCTTGCAACAAGATTTGAGTTTGAAGCATGTTAGTAAATCCCAAAAGTGATGGCAAATGACAATCAGGCAAAGGACAGCTTCCTTCACAACATATTTCATACCATATGTGAAAAATCGAAATTTGACTGTAGTCTAGCACTGACATTAATTTGCACTTCAGAACATGGGAATTCTTGAGTTGTCCTGTTTTTGTTTCAGAAAATCAGTTATCCAGTCATGCTCAGGATATTGCTTGTCTGGGTTTCTTGCAACCCCAAATGACTGAATAAGATATGTTTCTAATATTCTGAACCATGCCATCAGCATTGGAATAGCTGTTGTCGACCATGCACTTAAATCTAAATATTTAATCTCTACCAATATTGTACACTGTGCTTGAGTGTAAGATAAGTTGGAGAAGAAAGGCCAGTCAGGCTGTTCCCATTCATTGACCCTGAAAGATCTTGAATTTACCCCAGTTCATTGCTTGATAAAAGGAACCAGATTTTTTTGTGCCCAGTACTATTTCTGAAGGTCTCATCAACGTTGTCGGCTGTTTCTCAATTCAAGGATAACGCCTACTCAGGGCCGCGAGTTTTTGCCATGGGTATTCATGTGACTGAACAGGCCAATTCTCAACCGCAGACCTTTTGGGCACGTGGGGCAGGATGTCCCACGAGGTCATGGGATCCGGAGTGCAGGATTTCTTCCCTTCCAGAGGGACAAATCCAAATTTCTACAATCTTTCCTGGTAACCCCATCCTTTAGACACTAGAGATCACGTTGGCTTTTTTGTATCCCTTGTGTCTTGATTTTTAGAACTGGTCACAGTGTGCAACAGTGTGATCTGACCAGAGCACTATACAATATGGGCACAAAATTTTCAGATTCATTTCTGCTTCTTCAGTTATGTAGGGTTGGTTTTCTGGATTGCTACTGCGCAGTGGTTGGGTTGTTGTGTTTGGTGTCTCGTAAGCTCTTTGGCTTTGTCCTTAGTTATTTCAACACAATTAATGGAGTACATGTCATTTATTTTTTCCTTCCTCTATGTAGTTCCCATGCACTCCTTAATACAATTTCATCTGCCGTGCGCCACCCCCCCCCCCACCCCCCAAACCTCCACGCTCTTAGATGGCATGATTGAAAAAATCATTGCCGCTTCATCAACTACATTTTGGGATAGCGGAAAGAATGTTTGAAACTATTGGACAAGATTTCTCGAAATTCAGAAGTTGCCCTTCCTGGCAGTCTTGAAGTGACAATTCTACTTGGGTCTTTACAGACCTAGTACTGATGATGGATTCCTCCTTCACAGCTTCTTTCACCATCTTTGGGAACCTTAATTCCATTTTACTTGGAGCACAGTTGCGGGTCGATTGACACGTGAATGGGCTTGACTTGGGCAGCATGACAGGCCCTCTTGCTTGTCCAGATTAAATATATGGCCAAACATTGGGCAGGCAATATATCTGTTGTGCAGTAAATAAATTGGGAGAACTCAGTCCTGTTCTTTTTTCTGAGTGTGCTTCAGATAAATCAATGATGTTTGCCAGAATCAAATCACTACGTTTGTGCAGTACTTCCGCAAGCATACAGAATGTGCTGATGAATTTCCTCAACAAGGACTTGAAGCACCTCCATGAATTGTCCCTTAATTGAGTAGCAACCCTATGGCAGGTATGTTTTCTGAACATGGATCTGATGGTCATTCTTAAAGAAACAAAAAGCTGGCTAAGCTTTGTTAACATGTACAAGATAGTTGAGCTTTCCCACAGGAGACGAACCTTGGACAGTGACAAATGGACACTCGTCCTTGTAATGTTTACGCTGGACTGCCCTGGGGAAGTGTGATTGGGAAACCGTGTCTCATGGTTACTGTGCTGCAAAGCTGATTGTGCTGCTGTGAACAGAGTTTGAAAGTCATGCATGAGAGCAATTTGAGCAAAGCTTCTCGCAGAGTGTTTGGAGAGAATACAAATGAGAGTTTTGGGAGCGAATGCATGTGACTGATTTGAGCAAGAGCAGCTACACATTGAAAGCAGATGGCGTGTGCAACTGGGAGAAAAATAGGGATAGAGTACAGTGCATTTCGGAAGTATGTGAGAAAGGGGAAGTGTTTGCAGCTGCAAAGAAAAGGGAGAGGAGATATAGTATATATAGATATAGTAAATCTATATGGAAGAAGACAGCAGAAAGACCTGGTCAAGACTTGAAGGGTAAGGGAAATATACCACTGGGGCAGTTTGTGAAGGACAGTATGAATTGTTAGAGAGCATGAGCATGATAGAGAATTTAAATTAAAAAAATTTTTTGAATTTATTCTTTCATGAGTGGTGGGTGTCACTGGGAAGGCCAACAATTCTTGCCCATCCCTATTTGCTCTTGAACTGAGTGGCTTGCTTGCTTGCTAGGCCATTTCAGAGAACAGTTAAGAATCTACCACTTTTATGACAAATGATAATTTCACCATTACTGAGACTAACTATATATTTTAGATTGATTTATTGTATTTAAATTCCAACAGCTGCTGTGGAGGGATTTGAATCCATGTTTGCTAGTCCAGTGACATTGCCACTACACCACCGCCTCCCTCGTGTTGTGGTAGATTAATAAGACATTGGAGAGAAGTGCTGAAGTTTGAACTGATTGGGGTCAGCTGGTGCTCTGTCTTAGTTCCTCGAATTCAGTTGCAACATCGCAGTCACCCCCAAGCATGTTTGTAACTACAGTTTACCACATTATACTTGTAGTTTTGCTTTTACTTTTTAGGTACAGTATACAGAGGTGACTTGCTTAATGTGTGGCTGAATTGTCATTCATAGATCACACATCAGCACCTGGTTTTCAGCTGAATTCTGTCATTTCAGCTGATGATCGTGAATCCAGTATGAATGGTAACATTTATGCTCTTTTATCAGAATTACTATTTGTGCTTATCACTCTTGATCTTTGCAGTCTGATTGTGAAGTTAAATTTTAAAAATAGAGTTACCAGTTAGTTTAATTAAATCCTCTGATGTAAAAATACAGCAATATATCCTGTCGAAGAAATAATTAGCGTTTCCTATTATATCTTTGCAGAGCTCCTAGTTTATATTTAGCCAGTGAAGGACATTTTGATTCTGTTTGGGTCTGCACAATTGTATTCTATCTACCCCAAATTCTAGAATCAATGAGCTCTTATTAAATTGACACCATCAACTAGATGAATGACAGATAGCTGTGACCTCAATCAGGGCAGAATGACCTTTTATTTTACATTTACAAACTGTCAGTTCAGTTTAGCATGTAATTCGACTCTAGTATGTATGAACTTGTGGATTTGAGAGCCATATGAGGATTTGAGCTCTTAATTTGATATTTCAGTTCAGTATTGAGGGAAGATTTCCTTTTTTCCCTCAACCAGTGTCACCATAAAAATTAACTGATAACTTAAGTCATTGCTGTGTGGGATATGACTAATGCAGGATGGCTGCCTTATAAACTTACACTTAACAGTTCTTGCACTCCAGAAAATAACATGTGTGAAGCATTTGAGATGTTTCGATGACATAAAGCACAATAAAAATGCAACATTTTTTTGTAAAAAATTGTTGGCCAACACTTTCTAACTGTGCATATGATTCTTGATTAACTCCAGTTAGTGTGTCATACATCGAGCTTCATGTGTATTGGCATTTAGTATAAATCCGGATAATCTAGAGTATGTTAGAAATTAAATCCTGCTGTTTCTTGATGTTGCCTAGAAATTCATATTTGCCTGATGGTACATTCTGAAAATGATCTAATCTAAGTGGTTAGATTGAAGAAGTCAGTGAAGATTTGTTTGCAAAGTATGTTAACATTTACAGTTAACGATTAGTCTATAGCCTGTTGTCCGTTCTCTCAGGAAACAGGAATGAAATTGATTGCTGTTTTCTGAAGTTAGACCATATTTCAAGCCTTTTAATATTGCCATTGATCTTTGCAATGCAGATTGAAGATTTTTCCCATTATTGGTTTGCTCGTAGTTTTGTCTAGCTCTAGAGCACTTTTCCAAATGTAAATACTAAATCTAATGCCAGCCCAAACTTTCACATTTAACATCGGAATTACAGCTAAAACCAGTTAGAGAGGAAATGCCATCCTTGATTCTCTGGTGAGAGGAGTTGTCGTGCACCAATCAATTGTCAGCGCATTACAGGTCGAGTATCCTTTATTCGAAACCCTCGGGGCCGACTGTATTTTGGATTTCAGATCATTTTGGTTTTCGGACACTGCATGTAAATTTACATTACATTAGCCTAAGCTAGCTATAGTCTGAAGTAAATAAAATGGCTAGAAAAGTAAGATGCATCACTGAATAATAAATAGAGGGTACCTGTAATAAGTTTCTTTTTGACACGATCATCAAAAAAATCACGAGGTGCAGATAACAAGACTTCCCGCACTAAAGGTCGATGAGGTTCAAAGAAAGTGTGTGGTTTTTAGATGCATTTGGTGTTCAGATTTACGGATAAAGGATACTTGACCTGTCGTATAAATTAGTGTTGGATAAATGGGGCATTCAGTAGTTGAAACTATATAATCTAGGATGCTTATTTAAGGAAATTATAGCTTGCATAACTCGTGTGGGACAATGTGTAATTGTGATTCTCTATCATGCGTACTTATTTGGGAAGGGGGAATTTGTCTAATTACTCATGTTGATCATTGTGAAGTTTTAGCTATATGTGTTTGGACCCAAATAATGTTCTTGAAGCTCCAGCTTTCTGATTCATTCCTCTAAATGATCAGCGTCTACCTTCTACCACAATCAAACACAATGTGGTATTAATAGTAAAGTGCAGCTGTTGCAATGAAAATAGTATAATTTCTTGAATTTGAGGGGAAAAGAAGAAAGGTCATATGTGTGAATATTTTAGGATACTGTAGAATTCTTGCCTTTAGCCCCTACCTGCTGAGTAAACTGAAGTCCAGTGTAGCTGCATGGTAAGTATTCCTCAGCATGCTGAATAAACTGGAATTACCTATGGAGAGTATGTCGAGAGAGACATCATAAAGATTAAACCTCTTTTTTTCCTACAGGTGTAGATCCTTCTTTTCAAATTGAGTCCAGGCTCCCAGGTCCTATCCAGCCTTCACCATTTTCCTCCTCTGTCGCTTTTGTGGCTGCAACCAGGCAGCCCAAATCCAGAGCCTCCAATTCCAGGGATGACCGCTATCGATCGGGTAAGTCACGCTTCTGTTAGGCAGAGGTGAAGAAAGACTGTCACTGTAATAGAATGCATCTTTTGCCATCAAAAACTGCATTTTAAGGAGTTTTATTGATCCAGGAATTACTGGTATTGAAAAAAAACACCTTCTATTCTAAACCCTTACAGCATGCCTATATTAGTAGTTGTCCTGCATCCCTCCCTACAATAGCCACTCCTTGAGCTGTAAGAGTGGATGGTCTGATGCATTCAGCCTACATTAACCATCTAGATGGATATTTTCTATTCCATTCTAACCTTTCACTGGAATTGGAAAGATGGTCTTCGTTTGGCACTTCCCATTACATTTCTGTTTCCGCCGATACAAGAGCAAAATGATCCACTAAACATTCTGCCCTACATCTCCGATCTTTCGAGGAATAAACGCATTCCTAGCATATTAAGGGTTGACTCAGGAAGATATAGTAATGTTATTGGAATTTATTATAAAATAAGTGTGTGTATGTGTGTGTCTTAATTGGATTAAAGGTAGCTTTGATGTTTTAGAAGATGAGCTAGGTTTGAAATGTTAAGTAGGTAGACATAGGAGTAAAAGGGCATTTGCATTTTTAAATAAATCAGACTAGATTGTTTTGGAAGCAGGGGTGAAATGTGTCACCTAGCCAGGTGAAGTTCAGAAACAGTGAGTTTATCTTTCCCAAAGATTACAGGTAAAATTAGTACAATGAGAGATTTTTATTATCAGAAAGGTAAAGTCCAAAGATATAGTGAAACAATGGGAATTTGCATTCTAAGGGAAAAATATGTATAAAGGAGCGAAGGCTGTGTGTAAGGGTAGGCATTTTACGATCTAACAAGTGTGAGAAGCCTTCAGCATCTACACCTCAAGCTGCTGTCTGCGACGAACTGAAGTTAAGAAAACTCACTTTGAATTCAACTGGTTCAGGGTATTGTGTGCCACCTTGCCTGGGTCTTTTAAAATCTGTGTCTTACTGTTGCCTTAACGAAGTGTAACTGGGAGCTAAGTTAATTAGGGGATTCAGAAGCTATTATAGTAGTAATTTACAGACATATATATGTGCTTAAAATCATTTCTCTTATTAATAAATGTTTAATCTAGTTTTGTAAAAACCCAGAAGACTTTGTGATCCTATTACTACTGAATGCAAGGCATGTATCTCAAAATTTATACAAATTGCATAACAAGTTGTGGCAGTTGTTTCAAGTTTCCCTTTGGGATTTGAACAACTCAACATTTACCATCGGCTGTGCCATAACATGACCTTTAACATTTTCATTTTCCTGCAACAGTAAAAGGACACAAAAGGCTTGCATTTATGTAGCACCTTTCACAACCACAGGACGGCGCGAAGTCTTCCCAGCTAATGAAGCACCTTTGAGGTGTAGTCACTGTTGTTATGTAGGAAACATTGGGTGCCCGTTTACATAAAGCATGGTATCATCCTGATCTGTGTAATATTTTTGGTTCTCTTGGGCCTGCAGTCTATGTCCAGAGACCATGTTCCAAGAATATTTGTATAACGGTAGGTCAGTTTTAGCCTGATGCACACTGCAATGACTGTCTTGACCCCTCACGGGTTATAAGAACATAACAGGAGCAGGAGTAAACCGGTTGGCCCATCGAGCCTGCTCTGCCATTCAGTATGATCATGGCTGACCTTGGGCTTCAACTCCATTTTCCCGCCCATTCACCATAATTCTTAATTCCCTGAGAGACCAAAAATCTGTTTATCCCAGTCTTAAAGTATTCAACAATGGAACATCCACAACCTTCTGGGGTAAAGAATTCTAAAGACTCACAACACTTTGAGTGAAGGAATTTCTCCTCATTTAAGTTCTAAATGATTGTTTAGTATGAGAGGATTAGTAATGAATTGTCGATATCTGCAACTTTTTGGAAGGTTAGTGTGGCATTCTTTAGGCTGGTTATGTGTGACCATTCATCACTCTCCCCCACCCCCACCCCACCAACAGCCTCCATCTCTCCTTCACCTCCCTCAACCCCCAAATTTTGTCTCCTGCTTGGCTACTGAATTGATTTAATAACAACTTAAAGTAATATAGTACTTTTAACGTCCAAGAACATATGTAGGTGCTTCACAGGAGTGTTATCAGACAAAATTTGATACCAAACCACAAAGGAAGCATTAGGAAAGGTTAACAAGAGCTTCATGAGAGGTGGATTTTATTATGAGGTGTCTTCAAGGAGAGAGAGAGGTGAAGAAGTAGCGAGGATTTGGTATAGCATTATCTATTGCTCATTGAGTCGGAAGTTTGAGAGTTTGAGGCCTACTCCACAGAGACTTAAATGCAAAAATCTAGGCCCACACTCCAGTAGTGTGGGAGTGCTGCACTGTCTGCGGTCCTGTCTTTTTGACGAGACATTGAACTGAGGCCCCAGTTGCTCTCTCAGGCGAGCATGAAAGCTCCCACAGCACTAATTCGAAAAAGAGAAGGGGTGTTGTGTCCTGAGCAATATATTATCCGTCACCCAACATCAGTAAAACAGATTATTCGGTAATGACACATAGCTGTTTCTACGACTTTGCTGTGTACAAATTGGCTGTTGTGCTTCCTACAATTTTTTTTATTCATTCATTGGATGTGGGCTTTGCTGGCTGGGCTTGCATTTATTGCCCATCCCTAGTTTCCCTTGAGAAGGTGCTGGTGAGCTGCTTTCTTGAACTGCTGCAGTCCATGTGGTGTAGGTACAGCCACAGTGCTGTTAGGAAGGGAATTCCAGGATTTTGACCCAGCAACAGTGAAGGAACGGTGATATATTTCCCAAGTCAGGATGATGAGTGACTTGGAGGAGAATTTCCAGGTGGTGGTGTTCCCATCTGTCTGCTGCCCTTTTCCTTCTAGATGGTAGTGGTCGTGGGTTTGGAAGGTGCTGCCTAAGGAGCCTTGGTGAATTCTTACAGTGCATTTTGTAGATGGTACACACTGCTGCTACTGTGCGTCGGTGGTGGAGGGACTGAATGTTTATGGATGTGGTGCCAGTCAAATGGGCTGCTTTGTCCAGGATGGTGTCAAGCTTCTTGAGGGTTGTTGGAACTGCGCTCATCCAGACAAGTGGGGAGTATTCCATCAGACTCCTGACTAGTGCCTTGTAGATGGTGGACAGGTTTTGGGGAGTCAGGGGGTGAGTTACCCGCTGCAGGATTCCCAGCCTCTGACCTGCTCTTGGAGCCACAGTATTTATATGGCTAGTCCAGTTCAGTTTCTGGTCAATGGTAGCCTCTAGGATGTTGATTGTGGGGGATTCAGTGATGGTAATGCCATTGAACATCAAGGGGCGATGGCTGAATTCTCTCTTGTTGGAGATGGTCATTGCCTGACACTTGTGTGGCGCGAAAGTTACTTGCCACTTGTCAGCCCAAGATTGGATATTGTCCAGGTCTTGCTACATTTGGACATGGACTGTTTCAGTATCTCAGGAGTCGTGAATGGTGCTGAACATTGTGCAATCATCAGCGAACAGCCCCACTTCTGACCTTAGATGTAAGGAAGGTCATTGTTGAAGCAGCTGAAGATGATTGGGCCAAGGACACTACCCTGAGGAACTCCTGCAGTGATCTCCTGGAACTGAAATGACTGACCTTCAACAACCAGAACCATCTTCCTTTGTGCTCGGTATGACTCCAACGGCAGAGAGTTTTCCCCCAATTCCCATTGACTCCAGTTTCGCTAGGGCTCCTTGATGCCACACTCGGTCAAATGCTGCTTTGATGTCAAGGGCAGTCACTCTCACCTCACTTTGGGAGTTCAGCTCTTTTGTCCATGTTGGAACCAAGGCTCTAATGAGGTCACGAGCTGAGTGGCCCTGGCAGAACCCAAACTGGGTGTTATTGAGCAAGTTATTGCTAAGCAAGTGCCACTTGATAGCACTGTTGATGACCCCTTCCATTACTTTACTGATGATCGAGAGTAGACTGATGGGGCGGTAATTGGCTGGGTTGGATTTGTCTTGCTTTTTGTGTACAGGACGTACCTGGGCAATTTTCCACATAGCCGGGTAGATGCCAGTGTTGTAGCTGTACTGGAACAGCTTGACTAGGGGTGCGGTAAGCTCTGGAGCACAAGTCTTCAGTACTATTGCCAGAATGTTGTCAGGGCCCATAGCCTTTGCAGTATCCAATGCCTTCAGCTGTTTCTTGATATCACTTGGAGTGAATCAAATTGGCTAAAGACTGGCATCTGTGATGCTGGGAACCTCCGGAGGAAGCCGAGATGGATCATCCACTCGGTACTTCCAGCTGAAGATTGTTGCAAATGCTTCAGCCTTATCTTTTGCACTGATGTACTGGGTTCTTCCATCATTGAGGATGGGGATATTTGTGGAGCCTCCTCCTCCAGTGAGTTGTTTAATTGCCCACCACCATTCACGACTGGATGTGGCAGGACTGCAGAGCTTAGATCTGATCCGTTGGTTGTGGGATCGCTTAACCCTGCCTATCACCTGCTTATGCTGTTTGGCACGCAAGTAGTCCTGTGTTATAGCCTCACCAGGTTGACACCTCATTTTTAAGTATGCCTGGTGTTGCTCCTAGCATGCCCTCCTGTACTCTTCATTGAACCAGGGTTGATCCAGTGACTACACTTGAAACCAGTGTTTAATTACCTTTAAATCTTTGGGCCGCACTGAAAGTTATATAAAAGGAAATATTTCTCCTTTCTTTCTTTGATTTATGTTTTCTCCCCCTCTGCCACAGTTTTTATCTTCAGATGGTGGGCCAGCTGCAGGCAATGCTCAAAACTCACCTGCCCTTTATGTTGTCGAGTATGGAGGGCTAGCTGCTTCCATCATATGCAAATACCCTCACTGCGCCCAAGAATCAGACCCAGCACTCCAGTTCCCAGGACTGGTGGAGTGAAGCTGTAACCCAGGCCTTGTGGTTCAGGGGTGGAATGCTGCCACTGATTTTGTGTTCATTGCAACTGGTTGTGAGTACATGACTGGATGTCAACCCAAGACTGTATTCAGGTCTCCACTCGCTGGGCTATCTGGAGTGGGGTTCGAACCCTTTACCCTTCTGACTCAGAGATAGGATTGCTACCAATAAACCAAGGACTCATTCCCCACCAGGCAGGAGCAGAGATTTATTCTCAGAGATTGGTGTAGAGGGATGAGAAGATGACTGCGTTCCTCTTTCTTTCTTCACGATGTCTACTGTTTTTAATTCAGCTCAGAGCCCTTGAGCATATCCCCAGTAACCTCTTCGCCATGAGTGGAGTCTTTGTATGACCTTTGAGGTCATATAATATTGGACAAGTGTGTGATTGGAATATCTGTTGTGGTTCGTGCCCCGCATCTGCTGACAGATTTCTCACACAAGCAGACTTTACTTTTTGTCACAAGTCAGGACGACTTGTGGTTTTGTCAGGAAATGTTGCTTTGCATTGTTGAAGGATTCCTGGTACATAATACTAATTAGTTCGCTCAGTGCAGGAGTTCGTTCTGTTATCATATATTCTGCTGAATTGCTTTACCATCAACGGAGCCCTGGACTATCCCAGTAAACTGTTTAAAAGCACTTCCAATTTCTTAGTGTTCAGCAATCTCATCTGAGGGTTGAAGTCGAGTCAGCTGCCCTTTCATTTCACATATCATGGTCTTATGGCTGAATTCAGTGGGCAGGATACTCTATCCTTCAGTTCCAGTGTGACTGCCGACAGGGGCTTTTCATTTTCGTATTGTCATTTAGCCATATTTTAGCCCACACCTGCTGAGTAAAGTTCATGTTCAATTTCTAGATGAAAAATTTAGCCATACAGGGAATACCTTGTCACTTTTCCGCAACCTCCAAGATGTCCTTTAAATATCTTTCAAATTATTCTTTCACCTGCAGCTAATCTTTAGCAGTATTTCATATCTGTATTTAGTTGACTAGTTTCAGAGCTCCTCAAAAGATTGCTCGGGTATCAATTAATTAAATTCCCACTACTTTCCAAGTTATCAGGTTTCTTGTCATTTACAAAAACTGTCATCAGTGGGATCTAGTGCAGCAAGTCGTCTTACCATCAGGCTGTCTTATTCCCCTGCAAGGAAGGTGCTGGCCCTCAAAGGAAGGGAACATGCCTTTTGTGTCTTCGTGCAAATGGCTACCGCCATTTTCATGACTGCTTATACAAGAATGGCCTTAAAGTTAACCTAAGCTGTTTAGGATTGATGTTATTAAGCACCTTCTCACAAGTGGTAGTGCAAATATGGAACACTCTCCCTCAAACTGTTGCGGGTTGGTCAATTGAAAATTTCAAAACTGGAATTGATAGATTTTGAGTTATTAAGGGTTATGGCACCAAGACTGGTGTGTGGAGTTGAGATACAGACCAACCATAATCTAATTGCATAGTGGAGCAGGCTTAAGGAATTGAATGACCTACTGTTGTTTCTATGAATGTTCATGATTTCTTTCAGTGATTCTGTAGCAGGTCTCCATCGTTCTGGCTAGTGGAGATGAGTGGTCACCACAGAATCTGAGGTGGTGGGTGGCCCAAGATCATAATCTTTGTCACTTCCTCCCTTAGCATGGAGCAACTTGCACTGAGGGGTTCAGGCTGAGGGCCAGTGACACCTAGGTGGTGCTTAAACAGTTTGAAGGGGAGAAATACAAAACATCTTCTAAGATGCTGGATTTAGTTAAGGTTGACTTTTTAGGCAGGGTGACTTTCCACAGTGATCTGCCAAGCCTGTTAACGGATAAAATGATAACAGTAGATCGGTGGGAGGTGTTTAAAAAAGTTACAGAATCAGTTTATGTCCCTAAGGCACAAAAGCCCTACCTGCCAAAAAAAAAGCAGCCATGGACAACTGAAGAGGTAAGAGACAACAGAAGAATAAAAGAAAAAACATCCAAAAAGTAGTGCAGATGTTGGTGACTTGAAGAGATACAAAGAACATCAATGGGTGACAAAACAGATAGCAAAAGTTACAGTGAGTTTGAAAAAATAAGAAAGGGATATCAAAATCAACATAAAAAATGTTTACAATTATGTTGAGCAAAACGGGGTAGTCAGGGGCAACCCTTTAAAATTGAGAAGTGTGACATCAATGAAAATAAGTAAGTGGTGAACATGCTGAAGAACAACTTGGCATCAATATTTCCAGTAGAGGAAAAGGTCAGCATGCTGGAAATCCCAAGGGAAAATAATGCTGAAGTAGGGGCAGTGACTCACAAAGGTTAACGCAAGCAAAATAACAGTAATGAAAATGGTAGTACTGACGAGCGACAGGTCCCCACAGTTAGTTGGTTTCTATTCCGGTTTTAAAGGGAGTAGGTGGGAACACTGTACACACCTCTACTATAATCTTCCAAAGCGCTGTCAATTCCAGAACCACTCCTTCAGATGGACATTTTTCTTTGTCATTTGGGATGCCCGGAATTACAGACCAGTTAGCCTAACATCTCCTGTCAGAAAATCACTAGTTTCTATAATTGGGGGGTAAGGTGACTGAATGCCTAGTTGATGAGAGAACCAGCATGGATTTGTGAAGGGTAGGTCATGCCCGATGAGCCTGATTTGAATTTTCTGAAGAGGTGATTAGAGTAGTGGATAGATGAATATCTGTGGATGTTATTTATATGAACTTGCGTTAATGACCTGGTTAATAAATTGGCTGGGTGGTAGGAAATATTGATAGATTAGGTAAATGGGTAGAACTGTGGCAGATGAATTTCAGTGTAGGCAAATGTGAGGCCATTAAACTTTGGATGTATTTACCTTGGAGGGAGTGTAGCATAGATTAACCAGGATGATACCTGGAATCCAAAGGTTAATTTACAAGGCGATACAAACTAGCGTTGCATTTCCTGGAAAGTAGAAGGTTAAGAGTTGGTTTAATTGAGATTTTCAAGATATTAAGGAGAGCAGATAGGGTAGATAGAGAGAAACTATTTCTGCTGGGTGTGGCATGTCGAACAGAGGGGGTGTAGTCTAAAAATTAGAGCCAGACCTTTCAGGAGTGAAATTAGGTAACACCCCTGTACACGCAAGGGGTGGTATAAATTTGGCATTCTCTTCTGTAAATGGTGATTGCTGCTTGATCAGTTATTAATGTTAAATGAATGACTTCCAAAAATATGACGGGACCTGGGCAAAGGGAATATGGAGTTGGATCTCGGGTCAGCAATCATCTCATTGAATGGTGGATGCAACAAGCTCAGAATGAAATGTTTTCTACACTGTCCCATCAAGTATTCCCACTGCAGGCAAAGCACTGGTTAGAAGCAGAATAAACCTTCCCCTGCTCTGTCCCATCAAACACTCCTCAGTCAGGGACAGCACTAGATGGATACAAGTAAAGCTTCCGTATTTGATTCCATTGAACACTCCCAGGACAGCATGAGTATAAAGCAAAGCTCCTTCTGCTCTGTCCCATCAAACTCTTTTAATCTAATGCTCTTCTTACCCTCTTTAGTTAGCCACAGATGGATCACATTTTCCATGGAATTTATTTTTTTCCATGGATTCATATTTATTAAGAGTTATGAAATATTTCTTGAAATACCTGAGTACACAAATCACAATATTTGCTGCACCTGCATGTTAACTATCAGGAAAGCAAATTATTCATCTTGATTACAAAGGATTGGAGTATGGGTAGATGCCTTACTACAATTATATAGGACCAAGGTGACTCTGCACCTGGAATTCTTCGTATAGTTGTGCTCTCCTTACCTAAGGAAGAATATAGTTGCCTTAAAGGGAGTGAAGCAAAGGTTCATTCAACTGATTCCTGGAATTAGGGCATTTTCCAAGAGGACAGATTGAGTTGACCAAGCCTAATTCCCTGAAATTTCGAAGAATTTGAGGTGATCTCATTGAAACACACAGAGGCTTGACAGGTTAGATGCTAGGGGGATGCTTCTGCAGGCTGGGGAGTCTAAACCAAGGAGTCACAGTCTCTGAATAAGGAGTTGGCCATTTAAGACTCTGAAGAGAAATCTCTTACTCAAAGGGTTGTGAATCTTTGGAATTCTCAACTACAGAGAGTTGAGAGTTGTTGAGTGTAATCTAGTCAGAGATCGGCAGATTTTTGGATGAGGAGATGATCAAGGGATAGAGGGGCAAGACATTGGTGAGGTTGAGGTAGAAGATATCAGCCATGATCTTATCAAATGGTGAAGCAGGCTCGAAGGGCTGAATGACCACCTCCTCCCATTGCTTGTGTTTTTATATTCCACTTAAATGACTTGGACTTTTGTTCAGAACTTGAGGGTGGGCTTTCGGTGCAATTGTGGCTTCCAAGATGTACATCTCCTCTAGAAAATTGAAAAAAACCTGAGCGGCAGTGAAGAAGTCAAATCCATTGTAATGTATTTTTTGCAGGAACTCCTAACCATTGTTATGGCCTATATTCAATCTCAGCAGGTTATGTTCCACTAATAACATTCCATATTTTGAACAATGTAGGAAGCATTATGTTCCATTTAGTGTTTTATTACTTGTAATATTTTGGTATGCTTATAAATTTTACAATAATTACATAACCCCAGTTCATCATACACAGTAGAAGGAAAGGCAGCACTTTACACTAGATTTTACCATTTTAATTGTCACCTGGAATAAGCAGGTGTCTGCATTAATGAGGGAGGGTAGCTTTATGGTCATGGTTAAGTAGAATGAGAAAAATATATTGGAGCAATTTGCTTGTGATTTACAGCTCTCTGTGTAGAAAGCTAGTCATTAAATAAGTGAGAATAGTTAATGCTTCCATCACTTTAGGGTAAGAATGAGATAGGCCTTCAACCTTTGAGGACTGTGACTTATAAAATATCTTCTTGGCTTATTTTTGTAATTTTTCTTTGCTTTGAAGGGTTCGTCAAAAGCACATGAGGAAATATTTTTTATAACTCACCAAGCTTTTTCATGTTCAGATTGACATGGTGGGTCAATATGGAGTGGTGGGTTTCTGAACTTTTCAGAGGGGAAGCGTTGCCATCAGGAACCTATTCTTTTCTGCCCTCCAACCCCACCTGACCCCAGTTAATTTCTTTTATCGCTCTCCTTGAAAATGATGCTAAACTGTTGTTTGAGTTTCAGAAGTCACTTTAGCTGATATTTAGCTTGAGGGTGTGGGAAAATCAAAGCTGAAGAGTATCCTACCCTTTGTGACTGCATGCTTACCACTTCCCAGCAATTATCATTGAATAATGGATCAGGATTGTTTGGAAAATTAATGGAAACTTTAAAGATGCTTGCTGTTGCTGATGTACAAATTGTCCAACAGTTTGTGGCAATAAAGAGTTCCCTGTGAGCAGGGCACTTTATGCTGATCTGCTGATAGCCTCTCAAAAACAGCAGTTTGCAATTAATCTCCCTGTGAGTTTCAGCAAATTGTTCCACTTATACATTCATTATCAATTAAAGTTGCCACTGAAAGTTAGGGCTGATACTTAACAGTGCAGGTACCTTTTTAGTGACTAGATTTGCTAGCATGCCTTTCAACCTCCGCAGCCCAGAAAGGCATTTATCTGGAGTCTCATTCCTATGCTGGTAAACCGTTCATGTTTTTTAGAACAAATATAAGGTTATATTTTTTCTCTGGTCCTTTGTCTCAATACCTGTCATCTCTGTCACCCTGCTCTTTTTTCCCCTCTCTTTGTTTCTTTCTGTATCTGTTTTGACTCTTAATTCACCCCATTTCCTCCTCCATTGTTCCTGTTTCTTTCTCAATCCTTAGTCTATCTCCTTAACCAAGGTGATTTATCAGTCCCATTGTTCACTAAATCCCACCTAGCCCTGCCTTTGCCTTGCTCTAATTAGCCTGCATTTGCAACAAATTGTGATGTAAATTTTTTTTGAGTTTAAGTGTAACAGGCATGCTTTGAGATGTGGCACTTTGTTAATTCAGGATAATTTAATCAACGGTCAATCCTTTGTCTTGTTCTTTGTTGCTTCTTCCTATCGTGGGGATATCAGAGCTAATCATTATTGTGCTCTCACTTCTGTCTCAGCTGGGATAAACTAGTTCATCACAAACCAGGTTTGGAATTTCACAATTCCTTGGTTATTGCTCACCTGGTTTACTATGATTGAGCCATTGCTGAGGGAGTGAGAACCTCAAACTCGTGATTTTTATTCTGCAATTGACGACCGCAACCAGAAGCTAATGGGGAAGTTTGTGTGGCCACACCTCTGAAACAAATGGTCAAATTTGAGATCTTTTTCAGTTTCTTCAGATAAGTTGGACCACTTAGCCTGTGATCCAGCTAGTGTGCTAAACCTCCGCGGTCCTTATCAGTAATGAGAAGTGTTGATTAAAGTGATAACAGGACTTGATGTTTGTGGGTGCCTACTTTTGACAACATTGGTTGAATGGTTGGGGAATGGTATTTTCAGTGAAAGACTGCTTTTCTTCTGCTCCATTGTGGTTCTCTTTTAACAGGGACTATTTACATATTTGATATGATTGCACCAGCTATGTTCAAGGGAAAGGGAGAGATGTGCAAATCTCCTTAAATTTTTTTTTGCAGTTAAAATACCCTCAGATGGCTGTCTGAATCATTTTCTGCTATCTCAGTTATTTTGAATAGATCAGATTTGGAGCCCCTGTTGTGATGAACCAAGACAAAATATTCAGAGTTCGCACTGCATATTTCCTTTGGCTTCTCTGCTGTTGTGTTGCAAGGGCTCAGAATCAGGGCATCTGTAACCAATCCAGTAGTCTTCAGAGCAGTGCAATTAGCTTGATGCAAATTTTAAACTCTGATTCAAAGGAAATAGGTCTTTCTCTGGATAGGCAATGCCATCATAAGTGCGTATGGAGGGATTGATCTACATATTTTGTGCTGGAATATTCTTCTGATTGGAATTCATATTAGAACCATGGACGACACCTCAGTACAAAGTTGCTATAGTCTGTTGAAGAATGGGTGCTTGGTTTGCAGGTGAGTTTTTGAGACTTGGTTTGCCCAAAGGTAGGTTTAGTAATCAAATATTGACAGCGAATCAATGGAGGAGGAGGCAGCAGTGGAAAAGCAGCAGGGGGAGTGGCGGACGGTGAAGAACAAGAAAAGTAAGAGGGAGCGAAGAAGAAGCAAAGGCGTTTCCCAGAGAAGCGGCAAGAGGCGTCTCCCATCCGACACGGATGACAAGGGCAGCAGCTCTTCGGATGATGAAGTGCCAGGGCGGCACCGACAGAAGAGGCGGCAAAGCTCCAGGGCGTTGGAGGACGAGACACCCGAGCTCCAGAAAATTGGAGACAACAAGGAGACCAGCGCACCCCAACTTTGCCTGCAACCTGAGGAGGCCAGTGCACCACAGCCCCTGGAATCTGGGAGCAGTGAGGCAATCATCGCACCCCAGCTCCAGGAAGCCGGGAACAGCAACACCCCAGAGGGGGTGAGTTTTGGAGAAGCTTCTCCAGCAAAGGTCATCTCAAAACCCACTCTCTACGTGAACCTCCAGATGCCACCGGAGCAGAACACGGCCAAGGAGATCTACCTCAGCCCATCCAAAGTGAAGGAATTTGAGCTCACTACGGGTATGAAGGAGCAGACTAAAGGTCTGGGACTCTCAGAGACAGTGGGTTTGGTAGGAGAATAAATGCTTTAAAATGGGTTTAAAGATTGTATCCATAAATGTGCGTAGCATTAAATCTACTACGCGATGTGTTGCGACCTTGGACTACCTAGCCAAGGTCAAAGCTGACCTGTTGTTTCTGCAGGAGTGTGCGATACCGCACCTCAGCTCCTACAGGCAATGGTCACGATGGTGGTCCCATGGGCCATCGATCTGGTCGGGCGGAAACGACTCTCGTTCCTCCGGCCTGGGTATTCTGCTGCGGGGAGGCAACTTCACCGTCTCCGAGGTCAAGGAGGTGGTGGGCGGGCGACTCCTCGTAGCAGACGTAATGTACAAGAATGCTCCACTCCGGTTAATTAACGTGTATGGCCCGGCACAAGGGGCTGAGCGGCTGGAGGTTTTTCAGCAGCTCCCACTGCTGCTGGCGACCTCCAGGCCGGTCATTCTGGGCGGTGACTTCAACTGCATCATCGATGCGGCTGGACGATCCGGCAGGGCCGGCAGCAGATTGGACGCTACGTCCAGATCCCTGATGGAAACAGTTAAGGATGCCAAGCTGCACGACGTCTTCAGCAACCCTGCAGACGGAGCGCAGCGTAGATACACCTGGTCGCGGCCAGACGAGTCCATTCGTTCCAGGATAGACTTCCTGTTTGTGTCCCGTGCATTCACAGTCAGATCCACCGAGGTCAAGCCGGTGTTCTTCTCTGACCACTGCCTCCTACTGGCGGACTGCCACTTGGAGAAGGACCTGAGGGTGGGCAGGGGGGCATGGAAGCTAAATGTGCAACTGCTGACCCCAGAGAACATTGAGGAGCTCAAGAGGGATTACAAAGGTTGGAGAACCGTGAAACCCCTCTTTGAGTCCCTGACACACTGGTGGGAAGCGACCAAGGGAAGCATCAAGAGGTTTTTCATCCTCAAAGGCACCCAGAAAGCTAGAAAGGAACAGAGGGAAATGTCCCGACTCCAGAAAAAGATGCAGAATCTGCTCCGGCTGCAGTCGATGGGGGTCGATGTCAAGGAGGAGCTCCAAGAGGTGAAGGGCCAGCAAGCCTCGCACTTTGCCTCGGAGGCCTCCAAGATCATCTTCCGTTCCAGAGTCCGCTCCGTGGAGCAGGATGAGACGTGCTCACGTTTCTTCTTCCAAAAGGTACACAGAGAGCGCTCTGTGATCAGCAGCCTGAAGGAAGAAGACGGCTCAGTAAAGTCATCACGGTCCGACATTCTGAGGATCAGCAAATCCTTTTATGCCGGATTGTATGACGTGAAGCCCACGGACAGCACGGCCTCCCAGTCCTTCCTGTCCTCTATCACGGAGGTTTTAGACCACAGTACGCGGGAGAGCCTGGACAAACCGCTAACTCCTGATGAACTGACTAAGGCCCTCGAGTCCTTCGAGAAGAGTAAAACCCCCGGAAGCGACGGCTTGCCGGCGGAGTTGTATTCGGCTCTGTGGGACTTGATCGGCCCAGACCTGCTAGGGGTGTACGAGAGTATGCTCCTGGCCGGTAGTATGTCAGAATCCATGAGGAAAGGCATCATCACCCTCATCTACAAGCACAAGGGGGAAAGGGAGGAAATTAGAAATTGGCGACCCATTTCACTGTTGAATGTGGACTATAAGATTCTGTCCAAGGTCATCGCCAATCGGGTCAAATCCGCTCTGGAATTGGTGATTCACCTGCTCTGTGCCAGGCAGGAAGATCTCTGACAGCCTGGCGCTGCTCAGGGATACGATTGCCTATGTACAGGACAGGGGTGTGGATACCTGCCTCATCAGCTTGGATCAGGAGAAGGCCTTTGACAGAATATCGCACACCTACATGGGGGATGTGCTCTCCAAAATGGGGTTTGGGGAGGGAATTCGAAATTGGATCCAACTGCTCTACGCTAACATCAGTAGCGCAGTCTCAATCAATGGGTGGGAAACAGATAGCTTTCCGATCAAATCTGGAGTCAGGCAGGGCTGTCCTCTCTCACCTGTCCTTTTCGTGTGCTGCATAGAACCCTTTGCGGAGTCCATCAGGAAGGATCCGGGCATAAGAGGAGTGACGATCCCAGGCAGTGGAGGCACTCAGGTAAAAGCCTCCCTGTACATGGACGACGTCGCCGTCTTCTGCTCGGATCCGCTGTCGGTGCGCAGACTGATGCACATCTGCGACCAGTTCGAACTGGCCTCGGGAGCCAAGGTAAATCGTGGGAAGAGCGAGGCCATGTTCTTTGGGAACTGGGCTGACCGATCCTTTGTCCCCTTCACTGTCAGGGCTGACGGCCTGAAGGTGCTGGGGATATGGTTCGGAGGGACCGGGGCATGCGTTAGAAACTGGAAGGAGCGAGTGGCTATGGTGAAAAGGAAACTGGGCATGTGGGAGCGACGCTCCCTCTCCATTGCGGGAAAGAACCTGGTCATCAGGTGTGAGGTACTCTTGCTGTTGCTGTACGTGGCGCAGGTCTGGCCCATTCCAGACTCCTGCGCGATGGCGATCACTCGAGCCATCTTCCGCTTTATCTGGAGGTCGAAAATGGATCGTGTCCGCAGGGACGCGATGTACAAGCCTCTAGATAAAGGGGGAAAAAACGTGCCCAACATCGCCCTCATACTGATGGCCACCTTTGTGTGTGGCTGCATCAAGCGGTGCGTAGACCCTCAGTACGCAAACACCAAGTGTCACTACGTGCTGAGGTTCTACCTGTCCCCGGTGTTGCGAAGGATGGGCCTGGCCACGCTGTCGCAGAACGCTCCAAGTAGTTGGACCGTGCCGTACCACCTGTCCCTGGTGGAAAAATTTATGCAGAAAAACACCTTTGACCACAAGTCCAGCAGGCAGTGGTCAGCACGTAACGTCCTAGAGGC
The DNA here is from genome assembly GCF_964194155.1 of Cetorhinus maximus. Classification (NCBI taxonomy): domain Eukaryota; kingdom Metazoa; phylum Chordata; class Chondrichthyes; order Lamniformes; family Cetorhinidae; genus Cetorhinus; species Cetorhinus maximus. Next base: position 192,840 of record NW_027596399.1, read on the forward strand.
CCTGAGGGAAAAGGAGAGGGTGGACCCTGTGGGATGGTTCCCCGAGCAGACTGTCAAAGTCATTTGGCAGAATGCCTCATCGCCAGAACTTTCCAACAAGCACCAAGACGTAGCTTGGCTGGTGGTGAGAAAGGCCCTCCCCGTCAGATCCTTCCTACACGCCAGGAGGCTCACCCCCTCTGCACGTTGCCCTCGAGGTGGCTGTGGTGGGGAAGAGACCGTTGTTCACCTCCTTGTGGATTGTGCCTTTGCAAAGAAAGTCTGGAGAGAGATGCAGTGGTTGCTGTCGAGGTTCATCCCGAGCAGTTCTGTGACACAGGACTCTGTGCTCTACGGGCTGTTCCCAGGGACACACACCGAGACAAACATCAACTGCAGCTGGAGGATCATCAACTCGGTGAAAGACGCGCTTTGGTCTGCCCGAAACTTGTTGGTCTTCCAGCACAAAGAGTTGTCCCCGACCGATTGTTGCGGACTGGCACAATCCAAAGTCCAGGACTACGTGCTGAGGGACGCACTAAAGCTTGGGGCAGCTGCCGCAAAGGCGCGGTGGGGAGGGGTCGCTGTCTGGGACCTTTCTGCCGCGGCGCGCCGAGAGACTGGGGGCTGTTTGGAGCCCCTCGGGCTGTGCAGATCGGGGTGGGAGGCTGTGAATGATTGTAGTGCTGTTTGTACTGATGCACCTGGTGATACATTTTGTAAAAGTTTAACCTGGATTGTACCCTTGTAATGTTGTTTTTGAAATGGTTTGGAATGTGATTGAAGATATTTTATGAATAAAGTATATTTTTACAAAAAAAAAGTCAAATATTGATTTCTGTTGTTATCTTTGAGATCCAGGTATTTTCATTTCATATGATTCCCAGTGTAATATAGAAAATAAAAAGAACATGACTCTGATTCTGATAACCTCATTGGTCATGGAGTTTGTAATCCTTGGTCATTGGCCAATGTTGCAGTGATCTTACAATCTTCAAAGGGAATATACAATCTTACTGAACAACCCAAGTACTTCCTATAGATTTGGCACACTTCTCCTTGGCTTGGCTATTGCAGGATTGGCAACGTTTATGAATATTTTTAACAGAGTTCGATTCAAATTGTATGGTACAGCTAATGCAAATTTCTTTGTCTTTCCAGAAAGATTTTCTTGGAAAATATCTTGTATTTTGATTCATGAAAGAGACTTTCATTTACCATTGGGTTTATGAGAGATAATGGAACTGCCTCTCACTTTTCCTTCCTCCATACCCCTCCCCTCCCCTTGCACCTGCACTCCCCTCAACCCCACCGCTCTTTCCCCACTACCCCCCCACCCCCATCCAAGTGGAAGCTGGACTTTGGTAACTCCATACAGTAGTAGAGTTAAAATTTAAAATTCTGTGGAGTGGCGATAAGATTTACATCCCACCGTTCCATGGAACAATGCATTTGCCCTCCGTACTTGACGACCCAAGACTTCCTTTAAGATGTTTACTTAAGTTGCAGTGATTGTCCATTATATGTTTGTTAATGTTGTTTGCTGATCTTTCTGTCTCCACAGACTTGCATACTGAAGCAGTCCAAGCAGCTCTGGCCAAATACAAAGAGAGAAAGATGCCGATGCCTTCGAAGAGGCGCTCTGTGCTTGTACATTCATCACTAGATGCATACACTCCACCAGGTACACAGACAAACCTATTATTACAATCTACATATTAATTCCTACTGTTGGTTGCATTTGTTGAACTGGCGTCCTACTTTGGCTGAGACACAACATCGCTGCTTGAGATCATAGACTTCAGATAGTGATATTTTGTTCTTTTAATGAATTCCTTCTCTCTTCTGTCCCTCCTCCACAAAACCATGAGGTTGCATCCCAGCAATAAGCAGTGAAGGCTGTTTCTGTTGGAATCCACCTTAAACAATGAACCCCTTCTGCAATCATTACTTTTAGGTTGGGTGGGGGAGTGGGGAGTCTCAGAAAGAGATTAGCATGATTAATTAAATAAATTTAGACTGAAACTGATAAATGGGGATGAAAGACATGAAAATTCTGACATTTTATTAAATTCTTTTGCATATCACAAAGGAGGTTTGCATCGTGAGTGACATTGGCAGAGGCCTGTAACTGTCTTACTCCAGTAATGTGTAGTATGTGAAGATCTGCAGAGGAGGAAAAATCTTTTCAAATGACTTGACTAAATTAAATAAATTGTCCCCTCTGGGAACAGAAAATTAGACTCCTATGTACTTTTTCAGTTCCATGTTCCTTACTTCACAAGCAGTGCCATCACTCTAAACAAGACTGCAAGTTGGTCTGCTGCCAGTGATGCTTGTGAACTGGCTACTTAATGATATGTCTGATTGACAAAGACTGTCCCTGAGTTTCCCCTCTGGTATGTGATCAATGTGTATACATTCACTGAGCTGTGCATGCATACTCTATGGAGTGTGTTTATACTCCGTGTGTGTCTGTGGAAGAGTGTTGTTACTTTGAAGGAGGAACAAAGTATATTTTCAAAATAGCTTTAGAGCTCATTTGGAAACGAGATGTTAACCTCATCGTGCTGAATGAACAGGAGCTTCATGCATAGACACGAATAGGACTGGGCCATTCAGTTAGATTATGGCTGCTCTGTATCTCAACTCCATTTACCCACCTTTGTTTTATATCTATAATGTCCTTATCTAATGAAAATTGGTTGTTCTCAGTCATGAAAATTCCAGTTGACCTCAATTCATCAGTTTTTTGAGGAAGAGAGTTCTACATTTTCACTTTCCTTCATGTGAAAAATTGGTTCCTGATTTCACTCCTAGTTTTTAAGGTTGTTCCCCTTGTTCTGGATTTCCCAACCAGAAGTAGTAGTTTCTCTCTACCTACCCCATTGAATCCCTTAATTATTGTAAGCACCTTGATTTGATCATTCCTCAATCTTCTCGGCTCAAGGAAATATGGTGCAAGTTTATGCAACTTGTCCCCAGAATTTAACCCTTTAAATCCTGGTGTCATTGTGGTGAATCTGAGCATTTCCCCAGCCCAGGCCAATACATGTTTCCTGTGGTGCGGTGCTCAACACTGAATGCAGCACTGCAGATGAAGCCTAAGATTTTATAACTAAAGCGCCATGATCCACTATTATACCCAGCTCCCTTACGGTAAAGGACAGCACTGATCACATTTTTGCTTTTTGATCAGTTACCGTACACTGCGCATGAGCTTTAGTGATTTGTGCACGTGGGCATCTAAATCCCTTTGCCCTCCGCAGCTCCTAGTCTCTCGCCATTAAAATAATCCCTTTTGTCTTCCTTGGATCCAAAATGGATGACATTATACAATGTTGAAATTATGCCCTCTTGATCAAACATAGAGCCAGCTGCAGATTCAATAATGTGGAATTAGAGTCATGCTGGCTGGACCAGGTAAGGGTGGCAGGCCTGGGTGATGTTAGTGGACCAGTTGGACTTTTATGACGGTCCTGCAGCTTTCATTGGCACTAACTCACAAATTATAGTTTTATTGAATTCATTATGGTACATCTGAATGAGATCACCAGTCTTGTGCCAAATGTTCTAAATCATAAACAATTTTTTTCAGTGGGTCTGTGCTGAAACTGAGTGAACCCACTCACGCATGCAAAGAGCAAAGACTTTATTTGCTGTAGCTCCTGTGATTTTTGAGCCCAAGCCCCAGTGGTATTGGAGAAAAACTGGTACCATGCTTGCCCTTTCCGTTTAAAGTTAGGATATATGAACTATTTTCCTACCTCCGAAATTAGCAGCAGTATTTGTGCTGCATGGTGACGGTGTGTGAGAGAAATTATGTGATCATGCTTATTTTTATGAAGGTGAAGACTAATCTAATGGTGGGATGTGGATCTCATGCCTTGAGGAATGCATTTAGTTGGTAGATGTAGTTATATTTTTAAAAATTTTATATAATTCATCTAATTTTTGAGGTATCTGATTCTGCTTGATTGTTTTCGCTATGATCAACATTTGAAGGAACTTTTTCTGTCATTTGTGAAGTCAGGCAGCCACCTAAATTTGCTAGAAGCTTGTATGCTGCCCATATTTCAAGCAAATAAAATGCGTCACAGAATCGGAGAAGGAGACGGGTAGACACAGTCAGATGTGGAGTCCAGAACCAAGCTTAATGATTACATAATTCGCAGTGGTGGTCAACGTTGGATTTGGGTGGGTGTTCAAGTAACTAACAGTTCTTGGGAATAATCATAAATCTGGGAATGCTGGGGACCCTGGGAAGACTAGTCTTTTCCTTCCTGCTGTGCAATCTTAGTCTAGATTTCAGCCTCCAATCAATACTGAAACATACATACAGGACAGTATCATTTGACCTAACAAGTAGTGTCACTCCACAACCAGAATGGTGTAAGTGCATTTGAAATAACAAGCATCGAAGAAAAATGAAAGCCCATCAATTGTCACTAGACATGTTGTGAATGTGTTTCAGTGACTGATGGAATTAAATCACACACGACAGTTATAACTCACATTGCTGGTGAGATAGAGGGATAGCCCAACTTAATTTAGTTTCCATAAGCCTCTGACCCCCTTGTACATGGGCACATATTGATAAATAATGTCATGTTAAAAATAAGGGTGAAATGACATTGTGATAATTCTCCTTGCAGTAACACCATTAGGTAATAGTATTGCTGCACCATTTCTGGAGGTGTAATAAAATAATTGTTTTTGCAGTTTGAATTGACCAGTGAAGGAATTAAGTCTTGCAGCTACGGTAGAAAAACAGAAATGTGTAGTATTTGCGCCATGTAGTGTTTATGGTAATCATTGTAGACCTGTATAATGTTAAGCCAACAGCTAAGTTAATGGTCAGAGTGCATGGATTTATTTTATGCAAATGAGAACTTAGCACAGTTAAATATTGGCACAACCATTGTACGAAAACATTAAATCTTTCTGTTGTGTGAAATTAGTGAAGAATTACACAGATGAATGAGTTTGACAAATACTGGTAAGGAAACTGGGGGAATGAAACTTTGAATGACACAGCAAATAGGAGAAAGAATAAGAGCAAAATATGCTCTTACAAATCTCAAGTTTCAGTGTCCCTAACTCAATGCTTCCAGTTCCTAAACATGGTTTAGGAATAATGTGAAACTACCTCTATGGAATTATTTTCATTGCCCATAAAAAAACACGTAATGGAGAACATGAGGTTTTAAAGCAGTGGGAAGTAGCATTCCATGTGAGGTATTGTACAATCCACACAACCTTAATGTTTGTACTCATATTAATATTTACATCCAGTTTTTATCGCTTTTATGTTGCGTGTGTGATGTGTAATATGAAGAGTTCATAATGAGGATCTGTGGGCTAAAAGTTGTGTTCTCATCAGGAGCTATCCAGCCAGGCTACTTGTGGGATGCAAATTGTGTCCTGCATATCCCTTGTGCTGCACATATGAAATGCTCCCTCTGAGGCTGTGTTACTGAGTTTAATAGAGTAGAGACTACACTGTCCTAACGTTAGTATTATATTGAATGCAGACACATCTTCAGCATCGGAAGATGAGGGCTCACTCCGTCGCCAGGGCCGGATCACGTCCACTCCAAACCAGGGCCATTTGAACGTAGAGCACTGGCTTAACAAGGTTATCCAGAGCTCCTCCACCTCATCTTCTGCATCGTCCACCTCATCACATGTAGGAGGGAAACCTACTGCTTCACTAGCTGACCTCATGGCACATACCCATTTAGGTCAGTAAACCTTTATTTAATTTTACTTCCTGTACAGCATTATGAGAAACAAACCTTAATATACAGTAACTATTGTCTAAATTAATGTTGTTAACAGCAACTGAGTAGTGCAGAGTCAGGTTGAGAAGATTTGAGAAGAGAAAGGTCAGGGTTATTGATCTGCTGTTATATGCCTCAAATTAATAATGCCTAGTATAGTTCAAAGTTGCTCATGCTAAAAGGTTCAATGTAGGGACAGCATATCGTAAAAGGAACAGAAAGCACTTACATTACAATGCACTTTTAACAACTTCAGGATGCCCTCTGGCACCTTGCAGCCAATGAAATACTTTTAAATACCACACACAACATCCAATTTATGCGCAACAAGAGCTCTCAAGCAACAGTGAGATAAATGGCCATTAATCTGTTTTTGGTGGTGGTGTTTGAGGGATAAACGTTTGTCAGGAGAACTCCATTGCTCTGCAGTTTGCGCCAGAGGATCTTTTACATGCACCTGAGAGGGCAGACGGGTCCTTGTTTTAATGTGTCATCTGAAAGATGTTTTTTTTTAACGCCCCTTACTGCTCATCCTGTACTGATGTACCAATAATATTGAGCCATGACACTTGCATAGCACATTTCCTTTTTTATATTTGCAGTTTGTACATTTATTTTTATGCTGAATCAATATATTTTACAACACTGATAACGTACAGATGGGACTGTTTGTTCAGGGACAGTATTTCAGATTGCTTCATGACAATGTTGTTAGTGAGTTGTTAGGTGAGAGAAAGAAACGATTTTGTTTAAATAATAGATTTACTGATATTTTCATGCCCTTTTGTAAAAAGTGTAATCATAAAGATATTCCTGCAACTTCTTTTCAGTCGTCATGATAGCCTGCTAACAAATACTGTTGTAATGCTTTATTTGCGGGTTGAAACAGTGACCAATGGCAGTTTTATTGTCAGCGAAACAGAATTTATGAGAGATTTTCTGTTGCCCCTACTTTTGTTTTGGATATTTTTCATTTTTTCTCCAACTCACCAGTTTATTTTCTTTTAAAAATGCTGTTTGGGATTTTAATATATTCTCTCCTATTTTCTTAGCCCCTTTCTTTTCAGCTGCTCAAGAACGTGTGTTTTTTTTCCCCCCGTACATGCACCACCCAGAATAAGAATGGAGCACTAGAACACAACAGCCTTATGCTATATTTCAGTTGTGTGTTTGTGCGCATATGTTTGTTTGCAGGTATATTCACACAAGCGCAAAGACAATAGAGCCAAATCATATGTCGTCGACATTGTTCCAGCAAATTGGAGCATACAACTTTGTGAATGCTTGGGATCCTGGCAGCAGCCATGATGCCTATACTGTGTGGCAGGCTGTTGCATTTGAGCAGCAAGTCAAACCCGAGGGTAGCCATTTGGTGACGAGGCCTACCCAATGACCACCTGGGTTATGACTCCGGTGCGCAACCCAAACACAGGTGGGCAGCATCCATGTAACAGCCATGCTGTCGCAAGGGATGTCATTGACCATTGGGTTGCTTAAGCAACACTTGCGCTACCTGGTGGAACCGTGCAGTATTCGCCAGAGCGTGTAATATGATTTGTAGTGATCTGCATCCTGTAAACTTCTCTAACACAAGGGCACAGCCCTTGCCACCAGGTAAATGGTGAACAGCAAAGGCAGAAGGGAGAAAGCAGCCAACACAACCCCAATTCCTCATTCAGGATGACTTTGAGCAGCTCTGACCCTAGAAAGCCAAGCTTTGGAGAATCTCAGCGCAGGGGCAACAGTCTGGGCTGCCTGGAGGATGGGCAGCAGTAAGGGTAGAGGTGGAGAGGCAGTGACGAGAGGACGAATGCTGTCATCCTGAGGATGGACAGCAGGTTCACCTACTACAGAGTCACTGCCCCTGCGGGGTGCCTCAGCAAGTCTAGTAATCTGTTGTGGGCAGTTTCCTAGACTGAGACACCCTTGAAGTACTGGTATCTGCTGCCATGATGGCAACATTCTGAGTCTGCAGGGCAACAAGCTGAGCTTGCGTGACTGCAGTTTGAGCTTCCGCTGCAGCACTCTGACGTTAGGAGGCTTCTGTTGTTGCTGCATGAAAGCAAAGACATCAGCCATCAAGACACTGCGCCATGGGTGGGTCCGCAAGCATTCTCATGAAGTTGACCACCGTGTCCACACTGGAAAGGATGGACTCAAAAGTTCTCAGCAAAGCCCTGTGGAAGGTTGGTGCAGATTCTTCCAGGCTCCTTGGTAGTAACAGCAGACATTCTGACAGGCTTGCTAATGCACCCAACATTTCTTTGTGCATATCCATCAGCCGTTTCCTGTATGCTGCCCTTTGAAAGACCTCAGTAGCAGGACGATTTAACCCTATCGTGAGCTGGCACCAGTGCTGTCCTTTCCCCTGGCCCTGGCTGCAGGCCACCCTTGCCTGGTGACTCACCACATGCAGATCCCGCCCCTATGCTATCTGTGATGGTGGCTGTGCATGTGGGATTGAGTGAAGGTGTTTCCCCATCTGTCTTGTTTTCCCCTTGCAGGAGTGTGAAGTGCTTGGCCAGGTGGCATTTCTTGGGTAGCCGAAAGAAGAAAAGCAGAATGTAGGGTTGCTGTGATGGGATAGGGTGAAGGCAAGGGGTGCATACTGACACAACGTTCAGCATGGGAATCAGAGGAAATTGTGTGACGAAGAGGAAGTGGGATGTGAGAAGCAGGATTAGTTATGAGTATGCCATTAGTTTTGATTCTTTCAGCCCCACAATCTCAGTCATGCCCGCTGCAATGATGGCAAGCCCTGTCTCCTCCATTGGGGAAGGGCATACTGCTGTGCCTGTCCCCCACTGGTTATCTGCTGTTGCCTTCAGTTGTGTGCTGCCTTGTCCTACAAGACAGAGGGAATGGTGTTAGTAAGCGTGGTGCAATCAATCTGCTTGGATGATATGGCTGTCATGGTTGAATAGCTGGCACTGTGTGCAAGCTGAGAGATGTGGATGTGAGGCTTGCAGCAGTGTTAAGTATGCGAGGGTGAAGTGAAGCTATGAATGTGAAATATGAGCCATGTTGATGGAGATGGTTGGTTTGGGGTGAGAGAGAGGCGTATGGTGCATTGAGCAGTTTGTGAGGCTGCTGGTGGATTTGGCGGAATGTGGCATTTGAAGATATATTCCTAACCGACCACTGGTAAGAGATCATTGAGCTTCCATCCGGACCCTTAGCTATGCTGCTTGGAGCCCACTTTCTCCTATGTCGTGCCATTAATGTATTTTTCCCATGTCAAAGTCACTTGTGGAAAGAATTCCAGCACCTGCTCCAGCCAAAATGTACTTCCCTTGAAGAGGTGCAGGCTTGGTTAAAATAATGCAGTGCTCAAGCTAGCCTCCCACGATTTTATGCCACCCTACTCCGGCTTTGTGCTGGCTGGACGCTGCAGTCAATATAATGACAAGCAGCACAAAGTTAGTGTCGCCTGCACCGGAGTGAAGAGGTGCTTGTTAATTGCATACCATTTTCGGGCTTTATCCCATCTCCCCCCAGACTTGTTCACAGTGCTCAATGTGGTCTCACCAAGGTTCTTTACAAGTTCAGCATAACTTCTCTGTTTTCTGGATCTCTCCCACCTGGAGATGAACCCCAGTGCCTAGTTTGCTGTTTGAAGCCTTGTTAACCTATGTTGCTACTTAGTGATTCATCTATCTGTACTCCAGATATCTCTATTCCATGACCTCATTTAGGCATTTCTTTTCCAAGGAACCTGTGGCCTCCTTATTCTTCCTCCCAAAATGTGCTGCCTCTCACTTTTTCTTCCCCCAATTATATGCCCATTCTGCTAATTTATCAATGTCTTTATGTATTTTGTCAGCGCCCTATTCTGTATCAACCAAGCCACCGATCCGTTGTCAACTGCAAATTTTAAATTGTACTTTGATTCCCGAGTTTGAATCGTATATGTAAAGAGTGAACAACCCCAAACCTTGTGGAATACCACTTTCCAGTGTTTGAGAACCTGAATAACTACCTAAAACCTCTACCCTCTGTTTTCCGATTTGTAGCCGGCTTGCTTTCCATTACGCAACTTGTGCCCTGATGCTACATGTCCTGACCTTAGTCACGTGTCTACTATGTGCTATTTTATCGAAAGCTTTTTGGAAATACAAATATATTTCATTTACTGCATTTGCCCTTTTCTACACTTTTCTGTTACATCAATTGATTCCAATAAGTTTGGTCAAGCATGATCTTCCTTTTTGGAATCCATGCTGACTATATTATATTTTCAGATACTACATATTTCTCGGTTACGTTTTTGAGTGATGTTGCTGATGTGGGTTTGGCTGACTTGGAACTATGTCGCCATTCCTTCACTGTTGCTGGGTCAAAATCCTGGAACTCCCTCTCTAACAGCACTGTGGGTGTACCTACACCACGTGGACTGCAGTGGTTCAAGAAGGCAGCTCATCACCACCTTCCTGAGGGCAGTTAAGGATGGGCAATAAATGCTGGCCTAGCCAGCGAAGCCCACATTCCATGAACGAATGTTTAAAAAGAGGTGTAAGGGGCAGCAGAGAGGCAAATGAGGAGAATGGTACTTCAGCTCCTTTGCCTGGTGGTTTGCTGCCACCCACCAACCCTGTATGCATGCTTGCTTGTTCCTCCACTATTGCTTCTCTTCCCCCTTAGAAACCTCCCTAATATCTCATTCATAATCATGAGCAGTGCTTCACAAGTCTTCAGTTTTGTCTCTCAGTACTGTGAGATAAATACCATCTATCTGTAGGGATTCTCTTGCTTTATTACCTTTTAGATCGTTAAGAATTCATACTCTTTTATATTGAAGTCATCAATTCTACTTGGGTTATCACTATTGAAAGAGAGCATATTGTGTCCTCCCTTGCAACTGTTTGGAGGAAGTTATCATGTGGAACCTAACTGTCCTCATCTTTTTTCAGCCCCGTCTGTATACTTATATAGTGAATTGGAAATTCCAGCATGGCTGATCGTTGGACCTGCACCAGTGCCCATGCCACTCGGGAGTTATTTTCTGTCTTTTTTCCCCCCTTTTCCTTGTGTCCTTTTGATTTTTTTTCAGTTATCCCTTTTAACAGCCATTTGTAGAATTCTGTAGTGCCATAACTTTGGTGTCAAAAAGTTTCTTCTCACCACGTGAATCTAGTACTAATCCTACACTTTTATGCAATTTGGGATTTGTACTGATATTTTCCACTGGTGAGGAAACCACATTGACACAATTTCAAGTTTGGAGTTTTGCAAAGCACAACTTTATTAATGAAGCAGAATGGGGAGTTTTAGTTACCTGAATACGTGATATGAGACTCTGTGAATTTATATGAACCGGGAATGTCTTACTATGAATTACTGATCATAAGAAATAGGAGCAGGAGTAGGCTATTTGGACCTTTGAGCCTTCTCTGCCATTCAGTAACATCATGGCTGATCTGGTTGTGCCCTGAACTCCAAATTCCAAAGATAAACGACCCTCTGAGAGAAGGAATTCCTCCTACTCCTCCGTCTTAAATAGGAGACCTCTTACTTTTAAATTGTGCCCCCTAGTTCTGGATTTCCCCCAAGAGGGAAAACATTTTCTCAGCATCTACCCTGTCAAGCCCGTCAGAATCTTGTATTTAAATAAGATCACCTTTCATCTTCTAAACTCCAATGAGTATCAGCCCATACTGCTCAACCTTTTTTTGTAAGACAACCCTTTCATCCAGATAATCAGGCTAGTGAACCTTCTTTGAACTGCTTCCCCTGCAACTATAATGCTAGTTCTGCTTAAGCTGAATTCCCATACAAATTGTCCTGACTTTACAGCTCTCATTGACAATAGAATGCTTCTGCATAAGTTTAGTGGGCTTCACCAACTATAGGCCTTGATTCCATGCTAACAACCTATGCAGAGGCTTGTGTGCTCCCCCCTCCAATTTTAATGCAACCTGACATCGTATTGTACAACAAATCCTGCTATAAGTTTCATAGCCCAGAATGATGGAACAAATTTGTACCACGTAGCACCCAGTCCAAAATAATTAAGTGGATTCAGATTAGATCTCAAATTGTCCAGAGTAGCATGCTTTTTTTCTGCATAAATTAACCCAAAACAGTACACACAGAATCCAAATGATCTGATTACAGCTGTTATGATGACTGATATTGGTCACCAGAAAATATAATTGACTTTCCTTTGGTTCATTGCCAGAAGTTTGGGTGTACGAGTGCAGTTTTGGCCAGGTCACCATTTGAAGAAAAAACTGAGAGAAATGTGTGCATATACATGATGCGAAAGCTTTCAAGATTCATGCACATTGAAATAACTAAGCTAATTGGATAAGTTTTTGTGATGTGGCGTGTGGAGGTATGTGTGGATCAAGTTTCCACTTGTCTCTGCTAGTTATATCATTGCAATCCGGGCAGAGTAGGCTGAAGCAGCGGAAAAGATCGGGGAAATTTAAACCGAAGTGAGTTACGGCCAGTCGCACTTGTGCTTTCCTCTGTCTTTCTCCTTGTTCAAGGTTCTTCGTCTTTTTTCAGTGGTTTGAAATCAGCTTACTCGCAACTGACCACCCCTGTTAAAAATATGTTCTTTTAGTGATAGTGTTTTTTAGCCATATCCATAAACTGTGCCAGGTTACCACTGATGAGTACGTCAGAAAATACCTTTTGAATGGAAAGAAGGGGGGAAAAATATTAATATAAAAACAAAAAACTGCGGATGCTGGAAATCCAAAACAAAAACTAGCTTATATTTCACTCCTCTCCTAGTTTTACTTGGGAAAAAAATTAAGTTCTGTTACAGTGCCTTATTTTATGTTTGTGATTATGCAAGTAAATTTTAGTGGAAACTTGAAGCCTAATTTATCTAGTTTGCTCTGGCCTCAATTTTCTGATAATGCCCAAAGCAAAATCTAAACCCCTGCCCCCCGCTTCTATTCGTAGAGTAAGGATTGAACATTTCAATGCAAGTAAATAGGGCCATGATGTGGAGGGAGGACAATGCAAAGAGAAGGCATTTAGAAATAAAACTGGTAATTACAACAGTCAGTAGTTTTGGAGGTCTTCCTAATGAGATAAACCTGGATTGCTTGCATGTGTTGGAGGTTGGAAAACTGATAATAGTTCAAGTTCCAAAGGCAGAGTGGAAATTTATTTGGAATGTGTGCACCTCCCTTTATGGTGTAGAGTTTGCTGACTACAATGGCACTGTGTGGGAGCAGCTTTAAATAGCACTTCCCTCTCTGTCGTTACAAGATAACACCGTTGTGCACACAGAGCAAGGGAACTATTGTAGAAATATCCGTAACAACAGGGGCATTGTGTAGCCATTTTCCATAACCAAGGATCCTTTAGTCTCCTGAAGTATCTACATATTTAAAAAGTTCCTTAAGGGGTTGTCCTCACTGAGTTGTGTGTGTGGGCGTAAGTTTCCAGGTTTGAAACTGGGGACTTTTTTTTAAAAAAAAGAAATGAGGTGCAGCAGCTATTACTGGAAGCTAAGAAGGAAAAGAAAAACATTGGGAGCAAAGTGAATGAGATGACAGTGTGTCTCCTGTTTCATTAGACTTCTCCTTGAGTTCTGTACCCGAAGGCAGGCCCTTGGCGATTATTTGCCGAAGCAACGCAAAGTGCCGTGATTTATTTACTGTGGGTAGGGTGAGGAGGCAGGCCTCTGAGTCTACCTCAGCCGAAATGGGAATTGGTGCAGTTGGCCTTAAGATGATCCACACGCTAGCCTTCCAGCCAATTGAGCTAACCACCCCGCCTGCCCCATTTAGTGGTACAATGAAGTACAAGAAACTTGCATCACTTTAAAATGTTGAATCTAGATTACTTCTCCAGGGCCCTTCCACTTCTCTCTCTCTCTCTCTCTCCCCCCCCCCCTCCCCATTACAAAGGCCATCTGTTACTTGTTCTATGTTCTTTCAGAGAGTGCTGGCCATTGTTCTGCTATTAACACATTCTGCTTTCGTAACCTTATACCACTATCAGCATCTTCTTTAGTCTTCACCACCCCCCAATAACACTCCCTTTGTTTTGTGTCTATGACCTTTTTGTCAATCTTTCCTTAGCCCCCTATCCTGCTTTACCTGTTCCACCAGCCCCCCCTCTTAAACAGTGTAAATTCCATCACATTTCTGATTATCTTTAGCTCTGAAGAAGAGTCATACGGACTCGAAACGTTAACTCTGTTTCTCCCTCCACAGATGCTGCCAGACCTGCTGAGTTTTTCTAGCATTCTCTGTTTTTATTTTGGATTTCCCGCATCTGCAGTATTTTGCTTTAACTTCTCCAGGGATCAACTTCAGTGTAACACGAAAATGAATCACTTGTATCTTGCTGGGCCTATGTTCAAACCTTATAATAAGTATTCTGGCTATCTGCATGAGTGGGTGGCAGGGACTTTCTTTTGGTTTTAAACAATAAAACTTAACATTAGATTAATGTCAGTGGCAGGAAAAATAATAGGACCCCTAATGCAGGAGAAAATAGGAAAACATCCAGAATCCATAAATATAACAATGAATAGTCAGCATGGATTCCAAAAGGAGAAAGTCTTCCTTGACTCATTGAATTCTTTGAAGAGGTAACAGAGAGGGTGGACAGGATAATGCAGAAGATGTAATTTATCTGGGTTTCCCAAAGGCCTTTGATAGGTTCCACCTTCTAGACTAATGAATAAGGTTAGAACATCCGAAGTGAGGGGACAAATTACAAAATAGACAGCTGGCTGCATGTCAGGAAGCAGAGAGTAAGTGGCAAAGGGTAGCTGTTCAGAGCGGCAGAAGGCGGAAAGTGGTGACACACAAGTTTCAGTGTTGGGACTACTGCTGTTCATAATTTATATTAACGGTTTAGACTTGGGAATCAAATGCACAATTTCTCAGCCCAATCCTGCTGACTCATTTTCACTGTTAGCAATTTTCTCTACCTTTCAACTAAATGTTGATCAACCCATCTGTCAGTTTTTATCTCGATTCAGATTGCATGTTGCTTTCACAAGCTTTTATTGTACCACCTTCCTGTAGCCTCTCATAACTTCGCTGTAAAAGCTATGTGTACGTCGTTTGCTTGTGTTGTGACTTTTGAAGAACAAAGGAAAGTTTTGCTTTTGTTTATTTTCACAGTGAGGATTGCAGTTTGTGTGTGTACTTGTGTTATGACTCTTGAGTTGGTTGATATAGTATAACTTGTGTGGTGCCCTGCACAGACTAAATTTGTACGTGTATCATATCCTCAAAACAAATGTTATTGTAAAGGCCTTGTGGCGTTCTCAGAGCTAGTACCGTTGCAGAAGATGTGTGCAAAGTGGCTGCCAGAGATGAGTCACCGTGAATTTGTTTTCCAGCTTTTTTGTTTGTAAATCATTTGCACTGGCTGTTAAATGGGCCCTTTTAAAAGAAATCTTGGTCGTGAAATTTAGGACTTTTTCATTTGCATTTAATATAGTGGCCCAGATTTTGCGGTAGTAATGACGCCAAAACTGTCAACAATTGCCGTCATTTCTCTATACAGATGCAGCTGAAGGCGGAAATCCAGAAGTTGGCTGTCAGTAACTCTGCGCTCTGTTGGGTGTGCCATTGAAGTCCCCACCGATGGCTGTCAGTTAGAAATCACTGAACTGATGAGAACTTCCCCCTTTTCACTGTAATATTGCTGTTTAAAAAAAAACCCTGAAAAAGTTATGGGTTTCTATTGGCATGTTAAGTTTCAACTGAAGGACCTGTCTGAAGGACCTGTCTGACTCTGGAAAACAAATTTTATATTTGCATAGTGTCAGATTTTCCAACTTAATGCCCTAGCTTTAATGTTTTTAAAGTTTGTTCATGATATTTTTCTCATGTGTATGCCCCAATCTTTATGTTGCTGAGTGTATAAAAAATATATATAAAAAGTGAAGGATAATCAATATATTTTTCTTCCTGACTTGCTGTCTGTGAGAATTCCTCAATGTAGCTTGAAAATTGATAAAACAAGCGCCATCGCTTTGCTGAGGAGCACAAAATCCAGGCCGGTGTTGTTCTTGTGAAGCGAATAGAGTGGCAGCATGTGTGTGGCTGCTTTGTGATTGGAATCAGCATCATGTACTGCATTGTGATTGACTGCAACGTAAAATGCCAATCAACAAACGCGGAAACTTTTTTTCTGCGTGCAAAACAAGCTGGCAGAGCTGGCACACTCTTTAGAACACAATGCCGAAAATAGCTGGCTCAATATTTTTGGTTGCTTCTCTTGTTTTACTGCTTTGTTACATAAAAACGTAGTTCACCTACCCCCAAGCTGAAGAGGCGCTGAAATGCTGTTTTCCTGCCATTAGCCCTGGCAACAAGAGCCAGACTGGATCAGTTTAACCACCTTGTCAATTTCTGAGTGGATTCCCATGAATCTTTCACAAATACTGTGCACAACTTTCAATATGTCACTTGAATTACTGGATTACTAGAGACTGAAAAAAGTTTTTCTTTTTTTTTAAAAACTGATTTTCAAAAAAATTCCCAGATTAGTCTGGGCTGATGATTCTACTCGATTCTGACTTGCAGAAAGAGGAATTGACCCTACTTCTGTGTCCCAGAATCCCACAATGTGCACATCTTGTGTTATTGATGTTGTCGTGCACATTGAGTGATAACACTTGTGCAACATGCACAATGTGATGTATGTGCTTCTTGGGAATGTCAACTTCTGGAACAGAGGCCAAGTTGCAGTTGTTTTTTTAAGCTAATAATAATGTGTGCATTCTGTGGATCTTTGGAAAAAGTTGGAGGTTATGTGGGGTATCGATTTTTTTTTCCTGAATCTACCCGTTATTTTTTGGGCTCTAATTTTCTCCCCAGTTTTTTTTTTTAGGTCTCAGTATTTGAAAATAAAACCTAGTAACACCCTAGAAAGACTTTCAGGATTTTAAATCTGTAATTTAGAAGTGGCTTTTATGAAAGACATGTTGTTATTGTGGACAATACTTCATGGTAAAAATTAAATGGAAATAAGTGGTAGCTTGCCATGTTCTCATGGGGAATTTGCTGCTTTATTTTGGTGTTCATGTTTTCTCTTGCACATATTTTTACGAGTGTAAGTGAAATGCCTGTTGGAGAGAACTCGCCTGATCCAGCAAGTGGAAGGTGCATGTTAGCAGCTCAGTGAGCATCGACTCATTTGGATCATCTTTTCTGCCTATGGGGAAGCACTTGGCCTATGCAGGCACAGCTGAGAACAGAACTTCTATTATGTACAGTGTTATGGGTACAAACTCATTTACCACTCGCAGCATTGTATGTTGGCACTACACAGCACTCATGAATTTTAATAATATCATTAAGGATGGGGTGATTTATCGAATGACGTGTTTTACCAAGCAAGTATTGACACTTGGTTGGAGAGAAGCTTCTCTTCATGATGTGGTTAAACCAAACATTCAAAGCAAATTATCTTATTAATAACAGCCTTCCACCTTTTGAAGGAATTATGCATGTTCATTGTATTAAAAAGGAATTACCTGCGGATTTAGGAGTACTTTTTCAACCTGTAAGCAGGAGAGACTTATAATGTTGCTCCCAGGCACATGATACTGAGTCATTTATTTTGAGTTGAAAAACATCTTGTATGTATAACTGGTGCTGAAAATTTCCGTTCTTCACTGGAGCACGAGTTATGTAACCAAAACTATATACTTTTTAAATTACTTATTAACCATAGACTTTCTTAGCTTGACTGGATTTTAAAATTCTTTCCTGGGATGTGGACGTCGCTGGCTAGGCCTGTGTTTATTGCCCATCCCAAATTGCCCTTGAGAAAGGTGGTGGTGAGCTGCCTTCTTGAACTGCTGCAGCCCATGTGGTGTAAGTACTACACCCACAGTGCCGTTAGGGAGGCAGTTCTAGGATTTTGACCCAGCGACAGTGAGGGAACAGTGATGTATTTCCAAGTCAGGATGGTGAGTGACTTGAAGGGGAACTTGCAGGTGGTGATGTTCCCATGTGTCTGCTGCCGTTGTCCTTCTAGATGGTAGAGGTTGTGAGTTTGGAAGGTGCTGTCGAAGGAGGCTTGGTGAGTTACTGCAGTGCATCGTATAGATGTTACCCACTGCTGCCATGGTGCATGAAATGAATGCTTAAGGCGGTGGATATGGTGCTGATTAAGCGTGCTGTTTTGCCCTGGATGGTGTTGAGCTTCTTGAGTTTTGTTGGGGCTGCATTGATCCAGGAAAGTGGAGAGTATTCAATTATACTCCTGGCTTGTATCTTGTAGATGGAGGACAGGCTTTGGGGAGTCAGGGAGTGAGTTGCTCTCTGCAGAATTCTCAGCCTTTGACATGCTCTTGTAGATAAATTATTTGTATGGCTGGTACAGTCAATGGAAATCCTCAGGATGTTGATAGTAGGGGATTCAGCAATAATAATGCCATTGAATGTCAAGGGGAGATGACTCTCTCTTGTTTGAGATGGTCATTGCTTGGCATGTATGTGTTGCAAATGTTACTTGCTATTACCAGTGCAAGCCTGGATATTGTCCAGGTCTTGCTGCATTTGGACATGGACTGCTTCAGTATCTGAGGAGTATGGTACTGAGCATTGTGTAATCATCAGCGATCATCCCCACTCCTGACCTTATACTCTTTCGAGTTATCAACAGTCACAGATTGCAACTCTTTGAGTACAATCACAGTTCTTGGTTTTCCGGGAGTGGGACATGAACCCACAACCCTCTGATTCAAAGGCGAGGGTGCTATGAACTGAGCCTCCTGACCTTATGATGGAGGGAAGGTCATTGATGAAGCAGCTGAAGATGGTTGGGCCTAAGTCACTACCCTTAGAAACTTCTGCAGTGATGTCCTGGGACTGAGATGATTGGCCTCCCACAACCATCTTCTTTTGTATGACTGCAGCCAGTGGAGTGTTTTCCCTGATTCCCATTGACCCCAGTTTTGCTAGGGCTCCTTGATTCCACACTCAGTCAAATGCTACCTTGATGTCAAGGGCAGTCACTCTTACCGCACCTCGGGAGTTCAGCTCTTTTGTCCATGTTTGGACCAAGGCTTTAATGAGGTTGGGAGCTGAGTGGCCCTGGCGGAACCCAAACTGAGCAGCAACAAGCACGTTATTGCTGTGCAAGTGCCGCTTGATGGCACCTTCCATCATTGTTGATGATCAAGAGGAGACTGATGCAGCGGTAATTGGCTGGGTTGAATTTGACCTGCTTTTTGTGACAGGATATACCTGGGAGATTTTCCATATTGCCGGTTAGATGCCAGTGTTGTAGCTGTACTGGAACAGCTTGGCCAGGGGTGTGACAAGCTCTGGAGCACAGATTTTCAGTACTATTGCTGGAATATTTGTCAGGGCCCATGGCCTCTGCAGTACCCAGTGCCTTCAGCTGTTTCTCGATATCATGTGGAGTGAATCGAATTGGCTGAAGACTGGCATCTGTGATGCTGGGGCCCTCCTGAGGAGGCCGAGATGGATTGTGCACTTCTGGCTGAAGATGGTTGAAAATGCTTCAGCCTTGTCTTTTGCACTGATGTACTGGGCTCCCCATATCATTGAGGATGGGGATATTTGTGGAACCACCTCCTCCTCTTAGTTGTTTAATTGTCCACCACCAATCACAACTGGATGTGGCTGGACTAGAGCTTCGATATGATCCGTTGGTTGTGGGATTGCTTAGCTTTGTCAATTAAATGAAATACAAGAAGTGCAGATGCAAAATGACTGCCCTCAATTACTTTGACTAAAGGAAAAATTCTGAGGTAAACCATGCTCGACAATATGATCAACGAATGATGATAATGTAGTTATTTCAGAAAAGATTTTGTAGGGGGTTGGGGAAAAAAAATGAATACTTGGGAGCTGTGCATAGCACTGGATACCTGGCAGTTGTGGAGAGATTATCAGATTATCCATTCTCGTGTTCTCCTTGTAAAATTGGAAGTGGAGAAAATTATAAAGGACGTTGAGGTACTATCCTTGTGTTTCCTTTTTCCTTTCCACATGAAAGCACCTTCCTGTTCACTTTGTTGTTTCTCCTCATTGTTCAGATTCTCTGGCATCATTGCTGAGGTTTGGAATTTTTAAAAACTCACACTTGGGTGATTTATATCTACGGTGTGTGGGTGGAGTTCTTTATTTTCAAGAGCTCCTGTATTATTTGGTTAGAATTAGGGAACAATGCAAGAGCTATTACACTGCTGGATATGCCACCAAATTGTGAGAAGGAGGGAGGAACAAATTTTCAGGAAAATTGCAGAAAGATGCCATAATTTTAGAGTAGTGATAATTGGGGACTTGACTTAACCTATTCTTAACTAGAGAAGAGGATGCTGCTGATGTTAGAGTGGAGGAGGAGTTGGTAGAAAAATTAGATTGGTTGAAATTAAATAAGGAGGAGGAGGGGGAAAGATGGTAGTGTAGTGATAATGTCACTGGGCTAGTAGTCCAGAGGCCCAGGCTCATGCTCTGGGGATATAGATTCAAATCCCTCCATGGCAGCTGGAAGAATTTAAATTCAATTCAATAAAGCTAGCCTCATAACGGTGACCATGAAACTATCATCGATTGTTGTAAAAACCCATCTGGTTCACTAATGCCCCTTTAGGGAAGGAAATCTGCCATCCTTGCCTGGTCTGGCCTACATGTGACTCCAGGCCCACAGCAATGAGGTTGAGTCTTAACTGCCTCTCTGAAATGGCCTTGCAAGCCACTAAGTTCAAGGGGCAATTAGGGATGGGCAACAAATGCTGGCCTTGCCAGTGATGTCCACATCCCAAGAAAAGATAAAAAAATAAGTTGGCAGTGCTCAAAAGTATTAAATTCAGCTAGCCTAGATGGGATGCCGAGGGAAATAAGGGTTGGAAATTGCAGGCCCTGACCGCAATCTCTAATTGTCCTTGGATATGGGTGCAATGAGAGAGGTCTGGAGGATTACAAATGTTCAAAAATGGGGTGAGGGGTAAGACCAGCAATTACAGACCAGTCAGCTTACACCTGTGGTGGAAAACTTTGAGACTCAAAATTGACCCATATTTTCTCTGAGAGTTGATAAATGACAGCCAGCGCAGATTTATTGAAGGCAAATTGTGTTTGACTAACTTGATTGAATTCTTTGAAGTGGTGGAGAGGTTTGATGTAATGCGGTTGAGGTGCATAGGGACTTCTCAAAAGACATTTGCTAAATTACCGCATAATAGCTTTATTAACAAAATTGAAGCCATGGGGCTAAACGTGATATCAATGGCTGCATGGGTAAGAAATTGAGTGAGGGTCAAAAAGCAGAGTCACGATGAGTCTTTCAGACTGGAGGGAAATGTGCAGCAGTGTCCCTGGGGGACAGTGTGAATCGCAGCTGTTTGATTTATAGTAATGATCTGCACTTGGCTAAGGAGGGCAGAATTTCAAATGTAATTTGCAGGTGACACAAACCTTAAAAATGTAATAAATAGTGAGGAAACTATAGATGTGTTGGTGAAATGGGCAGATACATGGCAGATGAAATTTAACACACAACTGTGAATTGATGCACTGATAGTAAGAATGTGAAGAACAATATAAACAGAATGGTGTAATTAGGAAGAGAGTGTAGGAACAGGGACCTCCGATTGTATGTACGCATTTTTGAAGGTAGCAGGACAAGTTGAGAAGGCAAGCAAATTCTTGGCTTCATAAATAGAGTCTTAGAGTGCAAAAGCAAGGAGGTTATGCTAAACCTTTATAAGACACTGGCCCCAGTTGGAGTATTTTAAGCAATTTCGGTCAGCGCACTTCAGTGAGGATTCCCAGACCTTGGAGGGGTTGGAGGGGGAGAGGAGAGATTTACTGGAATGGTATCAAGGCTGGAGAACTTCTGTTAGGTGGAAAGACTGGAGATTTTGGAGTTGTTCTCCCTAGAGCAAAGGTTATGAGGAGATTTGGTAGAGGTGTTCAGAATCACGAAGGCTTTTGATAGCTAAATAACGAACAAGTGTTTCTGGTGGTGGAAGGGTCAGTAGCCAGAAGACATAGACTTAAATTGATTGGCAAAAAATTGAGTAGTGACATGAGTAGGGGGCAGGAGTGGGGGGGAAGAATTACCAGTGTTCTGGAATGCACTGTCCATAGGGTGGTGGAAGTAAATTCAATAATAACTTTCAAAGGAGATATACATGGGGGGGAAGCATCTACAGGGCTGTGGGGAAGGATCAGGGGAGTGGGACTAATTGAATAACTCTTCCAAATAGCTGTCCCGATGAAGGAGAAAGGCCTTGTTGTATCATTCTACAGCTCAACACATTTATTGTGGAAGATGGGCAGCCAGTCAAAAGAGAAGTGGTGCATCCCCTCCTGCTGTGACATGTCATGTTGTTCTCATTTTGGACGTTTTTGTACCAGCTCATTGAGCCCCCCGCTACAGAGAATGTCACTGAGTGGAAGGAATTCTGTTGTATGCACAATACTGCCTAGCTTCTGATCTTAGCGCATGAAATGGAATGAGATTTTTATTCATGTTCTTCGTATTACTCCAAGGTTTGTAACACAAACAAGGAGGGATTAAAATCATTTGAGAACCAGTTTTAAATTTTATAAACAATTGCATGCTGAGTACCGAGACTTGTGTTGAGTGTATTTACAGAGTAGCTCAGCTGCACAACCCAAAAAAGTTTAATCTCAGAATTTTACAGCACACAAACAGGCCATTTGACCCAGCAGGTCTACGCTGGTATTTATGCTCCATGCTAACCATCTCCCACTTTACTTCATGTCACCCTAGCTGCAAATCTGTTTTTATTCCCTTCTCCCTCATATACTTGCCTAGCTTCTCCTCAAATGTGCCCATCCGATTCACCTCAGCTGAAACATGTGGTAGCAAGTTCCGCATTCTCACCAATTTCTGAGTTAAGTTCCTGAAATCCTTCTGGATTTAATAGTGACAATCTATACTTATGGACCCTAGATTTGAATACACCACCCCCCCTCCTCCCCCCATAAGTCAGTGTGTGCAAACATTGGATGAGGAAAGGATTGAGCCATGTTGTGATGTCTCCCTTGATCTGCGAGCACATTGCCACTCACTGTAAAGATTAATAGTAGCCTGCTAAGCAAGTTCCTGGAGTATAGCCAGTTCCTATGGAGCTGCACGTCAGCAAGAAAGGGAGAGGAGAAAACTGTTTTGGGAAAGTAAGTTGTATTTTGCACATGGAATGCACCAAGTGGTTCATTCTTCAATTCTCACCAGATAGGATAGCCAATGTTTTAATAATTTCTTTATGTTCTATTCAGATAACCACTCAGCACCACCAGATGTGACCACTGGTGCCTCAGAGCGCGTTACCCACTTTGAGCGACCGCAAGTTTCCTCAGTCCGTGGAGTTCCTCGTGGTTTTAACAGTGGCGTAATGGAAACTGCCGATGGTGAGTTTGTGATGGGTTTCAACATCGAGCATGTTCAAAGTGGTTTGACTGTGCTTTTAAAATCATATTTGGCGAGAGTTTGGAGCAGAGCACTTGAGAACGTATCCCGACTGGAATGGCGATCCAATTAAAAGTTTTTGCTCCATTTTTAAATTTAGATTTTTTTTTTTGGCAAGGGCAGGGTGGATAGTGATTTTTTTGCCTACTTCAAAGAAGGCATGTTAGAGTTCAGAAATAGAGCAAGTTAAACTCAGGGCATCCAGTGCCTGAGTAAAGAATTCCCAAATTGGCTATGAAAGGAGCAGATGCAAAATGAAGCATCCTTTACCCATCCAACCCAGACTTGAAAGAGCAGCACCTGTTGTGAATGTTTTCATTGCTATACTATACACCTTTGTGCCTTCTCTGAATCAGATTTCCAGTCTGGTATAAAATGCAGTAAAAACACAAAATGCAAAGCGGATCAGGTGACACCACTGGAGACAGAAAGTTGGTGACTTTTCATTGGAAAGTTCTGATGAAGGTTTCTCGATCTGAAATATTAACACTGTTTCTTTCTCCAATGGTGTTGCCTTATCTGCTGAGTATTTTCCAGCATTTTCTTTCCTTTATTTGAATATCAACATCTGTAATATCTTGCTTTGACATTTAATACATTCTGGGTCTCCAGTGTGTGTTAAGAGCGTTCAAACCTATTTCACATAGATCCCTTGCCACCAGAAAAAAGGCATTTGTTTCACTGACCTGGGTATGATTCAACCCCGAGTGCCAGAAATTAAAAAAATTTGTCAGGACCTCTCAAAGTGCTTCTCAGCCATTGAAGTTCTTTTGAAGTGTTGTCACTGTTGTAATGTAAGAAACAGACAGGCAATTGCGCATAGCAAAGGCCCACAAATGGAAATGTGATAATGATCAAGTAATGTTTTGTAGGTATTGATTGAGGGATAAATATTGGCCAGGACGCTAGAGAGAATAGCTCACTTCTCTTCGAAATAGTGTTTTGGGATCTTTTACTTGCACCTGAGAAGACAAATTGAGCATTGGTTTAACGTCTCATCAGAATAAAGGCACCTCTGACAGTGCGGCATTCCCCCGATATCGCACTCTGGTGTTAACCTCGATTGAGTACTCAAACCCCTGCAGTGGGACTTGAATCCTTGAATCTTCTGACTCTGAAGCGGGTGAATTACCACTTAGCCAGGATGACAGACGCGAGCCCTAATAATATCCGACACTACAAACGGCCCAAGGACGAATCTGATATATGTCAGCTGTTAACTCGATGCATCCCCACTACCGTGTACAAACTAGAGACGGGAGCCAAAACTGCATCAACTGCACCAAATTTCGTAAAACTAAAAAATTGCTTTTCCTTTGTAACGCTATCTGTCATTTTTAACAACCATTCAAATCCCCTCTTGAACCAGACTTTTAGCGATGTACCTTTTGTGGTCTTTGGTATTAGGAAATTGTTCATCTTCAACCCAAAATAAAAGGCCAACATGACAGACAAAATTTGAGAGGAATATGTTTCTTTTGCTCACTTTTGTCAGGTGTACCTGTGAATAGCAGAGTCTCTTCAAAAATTCAGCAGCTCCTGAACACACTCAAGCGACCGAAGCGGCCACCACTGAAAGAGTTCTTTGTCGATGATTTTGAAGAACAGCTGGAAGGTACATGAGTCTAAATGAAGATGAAGCTGCTTCTATTGGAGTGTTGAAAACACTCAGATACATTAATGTGCAGTTTCATTTTCAGAAGTGTTTATCAGTCAAATCCTTTAAATTTTCTATTTTTTCCTGAATTTTTAAAATTCATTCATGGGATGTGGGTGTCACTGGCTAGGCCAGCATTTATTGCCCACCCCTAATTGCCCTTGTTCAGAGGGCTTTTTTTTTAAAAAAAGAGTCAACCACATTGCTGTGGGTCTGGAGTCACATGTAAAGATAGCAAATTTCCTTCCCTAAAGGACATTAGTGAACCTGATGGGTTTTTACAACAGTCGGCAATGGTTTCATGGCCATCATGACTTGATATTCCAGATATTTATTGAATTCAAATTTCACCATCTGCCTTGATGGGATTCAAACCCAGGTCCCCAGAGCATTACCCTGGATCTCTGGATTACCAGTCCAATAACAATACCACTACACCACCGCCTCCACAAGGTATTAATAAGATATTAATGCTGTGTAAAGACGTGATCATTCTGCTCAGTTCTTTTTACCTCCTCATTCCCACTTTGTGTACAGATTTTATTTTGGTTGCTTACCTCAGTTTTTTCCTTACACTTTCAGCGGCAGTTCACACTGGTGCTTCATTGGAAAAGCTGATTGTTCCATCATGTTGCAGTTGTCATCTTTTGTGGGGGTGTTTTTGAACACGAATTTAGACATTGAAATTTTTGTGGGGGAGTTTTTACAATTTTGCGAAGGTGTCTACATTCTTGAACGAGGCCTACAATAGTTGGTGACGTAGCTGGAGCATTTTGAGCTGTGGTTTCTCTTCTCAATCTTGCACCGCTCCCTTGGGAGTCCCCCAAGGACCCATTCCTGGCCACCGCCTCTTTCTAACCTTTCTGCTGCCCCTTTATGTCACCATCTACTTAAATGAGCACTGACCTCTCCACTTACAATATGGCTCACAGCTCTTGAACCCTAGTAGTGTTGATTTTATTTGACACAGTGCAAATCTTTGCTTAACTCCAGCAGGAATTGCTGGCTCGCTGATGTGATGAGAGTTGGCTGCAGGGGCGAATTCTTTACAAAAAAATTACTATGAACCTGGCTTGACATCTTAAAAGTTGAGGAGGAAAATGCAATCCCCTGTCATTATTCCCAGGATATAGTCACTTTTCACTTATTGATAGTTTATACATTGTTATTAATTTCCCAACCCTGCCACGAGGAGCAAATTTTTCTTGTCCTTTCCCTCTCCCACTTTTAATGCAAATAGTCGTTCTCAATAGCATCTGAGTCAGCTTAGCCCCATCTCAAATACACTGAAAGTGGTATGTGGCAGAGAATGTAAAGAATGAGGACAGCCACATCTTTTCTGATCATCTCATAATGCTTGTCTTTACTATCCCACTCCAACTTCAGTTCCACAAGCAGACCCCAATCAGCCAAAACCAGAAGGTCTTCAAACGACACCATTACAAGGGGAGCCACTAGGAGTTGTGACGAATTGGCCCCCATCACTGCTGGCTGCTGTGCAAAGATGGGGAACCACACAGCCCAAGGCTTCTTGTCTGACCTCACTGGATACTACAGGGAAGCCAATTTACACACTCACCTATGGTAAGCACCTGCCAATTGAATAAAGCGATTGTAATAGACGTCGATCATTGCTACCGATGGGAATCCTGTTTGTGGTATACTTAATTCAAGTGTCGAATGAATGTGGACTGATCCAGGATTAAGCAATAATGCATAAACTTATCAGTTTATAATGGGGTTAATGTGATGAAAATATCTTTGAGGAGTGTGGTATTGTTTCGTGGAGCTACAGAAAGTCTCGCAGCACAGTATACTTAATGTTTGATTCCTTTGTTTTGTGTGTTTTAGGGAAGCTGTGGACTCGGAGCCTCAAGCTAGCTTACACACTCCTCAACAAACTGAGCAATAAGAATGATCCGCTTCTGAGGCCTGGTGATAGAGTAAGTTACTCTTCCCCAGAATTGTACAGTTTCTTTTTTTGCGGTATTACAGGAATTACAACATGAAAGGAGGCTACTACTCATAGATGATGGTGCTAATTGCTGAACTAAACCTATTTGTTTGCCCCTTCCCCTGTGTACTTTTACATTCAAGATTAGTTTAATGGATGATACTTAGACGTTTTCTCTGGAGCATTATGTCAATTTTCAAACCAGTGTAGAGCATAAGATTACAAATTACAAGATTCTGCAGATGACTCAGCAGTTAAATGTGTCATCCGTGGTTTGGTTGGCAGCACTCTAACCTTTGAGTCAGAAGCTTGCGGGTTCAAATCAATTCCAGAGACTTGAGTACAAAACTCTGGGCTGGCAGTGCAGCACCGAGGGGGCGCTGCTGTTGAGGTGTCATCTTTTGAATGACATGTTAGACTGAGGTTCTGTCTGCCCTTTCATGTGTACATAAACTATGGCACCATTTCCAAGAAGAGCAGGGAAGTTATTCACAATGTCCTGGCCATTTTAACTCTCAATCAGAATCGCATAAAAAAAAAACCAGAAGATTATACAGCCATCATCACAGGAGCTCACTACGTACATATTGGCTGCCACATTCCCTACAACAATGACTATGCAACAAAAGTCTTCCATTGGTCATAACATGCTTTAGGATGTCCTGAGGTTGTATAAGGTGCAAAATGAATGCCAGTCTTTGTTTAACCTGCAGTACTTAATGGGATGCCTAATCATTCATCACTAAGGTCTCCACCTCAAACCTAATGTTTGCTGTGTTTTATAACTTTAATCAGGGTAGTGACTAGGTGATAGAATTAGACTACCCAAAACCTGCTAGAGTTCCTGCTCCTGATCGCTACGCAGTGATCTTGCTAGAAATGTGCATATGTGGGCAAAGGTTGAAGACTGGATCAATCTTGGCTGTTATGCCCATCCCACCCCACCCCATCGTCAAATAAGCTACAGAAGCTCATAACCTGGGCTCACACTTGAAGATAGTGAATAATGGCCACAGGAAAGCTGCTCCTGACTTGGGGATGAGTCATTGCCTTTGGGGGAGGCAATGGGCTGAGGAAAGATTTTGGGGATGGCAAAGAAAGAGAGAACTACAAATCAATCATTACTGTATTCAAAAATAAAAGATTGCTGGGGACTAAGCAAGCAGGATATGAATCATGAAACCTTTGAAAGGCGATCATAACCTGGCAAATCGATTAGTGTGGTTGAATCCTACAAAATACCACTGCCATACTGAATGGTTTAGCCTCTGGCAGATGCATTTAAGAGAGAGCTTCATAATTAAATGAGGGAGAAAGAAAGAGAAGATTATGTTGATAGTGATATGAATATGGATGAGAAGAGGGCCGTGTGGAGCATAAACATCAGCATCAACATATTGGGCTGAATGGCCTGTTTCTGTGCTGTAAAATTATATTTGATTCTGCATAAAATACTCATAGCTCTTTGTGACTCAGTAATGACCTCAAAGAGCCAACATAAGAAAATATGTTTTGCCCTACAAAAAGAGGCATCAGTTAATTATTTGGGAAATGTATAAAGAAATATATTGTTGGAAGAAAGACAAAGTTTATTTTTGTTGCCCTTTCATCAGTTGTGCCAAACTCTTGACAATGCCTCTTTCTAACCAGGAATTCATAAACATGCACAGGTTTTGATAAACATTTGAAGCTGAATTGTGGTTTAATTATGACCATACCCCTGGCCCCCAATGTTTTCCTCTGAACATTAGTTTGATCCAAACATCGCATTTGCAGATTTGTTACATCTAATGTAGAAATAATGGGAGCATCTTGCATTTTTTTTCAGACCTAGTTATCAAATGAAATTTCTCTGCTCTGTTTTAGGTGGCTTTGGTGTATCCAAACAATGACCCTGTGGCATTTATTGTGGCATTTTACGGTTGCCTTTTAGCAGAATTGGTCCCTGTGCCCATTGAAGTACCACTAACTAGAAAGGTAATGTCAGCTATCGTCTAAGCCTTTGATCTTAAATTGGTGTTGGTTCTGTAATGCCAGATTGGGGCCATTGTAATGCTAAATTTTTCTTTCTGAATACTACATAATGTTTCCTTTGCTCTTGGCAGGATGCTGGTAGTCAGCAGATTGGCTTTCTACTTGGCAGCTGTGGTGTGTCAGTCGCTCTCACTTGTGATGCCTGTCACAAGGGATTACCAAAGTCTCAGAATGGGGATGTGGTGCAATTTAAAGGTAATATCACGCACTTATCTGTAACCATGGGACAATGAGTAAAATAACCACAATTGCTTTGAAAGATGTCTTTACCAGAAAGCCTTACACAGGAGTGGTCAATATGTGGAGCAGACTGAAATAGTTGAGGCAAAAACCCTGGAATAATTTTAGAAACCGCTGTTTATTGCAATGGTGCGGAAAAGAGGAGCTGCAGGTTGTTACTGGGTGGATGAAGATGGGCTCAGCAGCTTGTCAATTGACATATATGCCATGAGTCACAGTGCATGTGTGAAAAAACCCCCTGATGCTATGGCTTCACTAATGGTTGGTTGATCTATCAGAATATGTTGTCTTATCACAGACTCAAATTGAAATGTTTCCCCTTTTGTTCAAGTTCAGTGATTGACACCAGCAGGCAGCGGATTTGGATGGCATATGCAGTGAATAAGTATACAGCCTGTTAGCACAGCATATGTAACTGAAGCCTTGTCACACAAATGGCGCAATGTTTTGGTAGTGAATTTTTATTTGAGTGCCATTTCTTTGACAGCAATATGCTGGTACCAAATTTATTAAAATTAACATCAAAATCCGGTAATACGTTTCAGTCCACAACTAATGAAATAAAATCTGAGTAGGTATTTTTGAAAATAATTATAGTGAAGTACTGCTGCCAATTTGGTTGTGGATATTTGATCTCCCCACTCTGCACCAAGAGTTTTGATTACCAGACAGATTAAACTATTGTTCTGTTTGTAGGTTGGCCTCGTTTGGGTTGGTTTGTGACAGATGTTAAACACTTGTCAAAGCCTGCTAAAGATTGGAACCCCGTGATCAGGGATGCCAGCAACAATATTGCTTACATCGAGGTAGGTCCTGAACTGATCTTGCTGTATATTGTACTTTATTGAGCTTTGATTGTAATTTGATAAGCAAGCATTAGCCTTGTCATGTTTTTATAATGATATAAAAGCGCCAATCACTCATAAAGGATTTTACAAACACGTTGTGGGTTTATTTATTGAGACTAGGCACATGGGAACAGATGTACAGAGGTATGAAGACATCAGAACTGCAGAGCTGTCTGTGTGTGCTCTGCTTAAAAGCAAAACTAAACCTGGATTGCCTGACACACTTCCTTTCTAGTGATGTCATGCTTCTATCCCTGAAAGGCAATAACAAGCCCTTTGCAATATTTCTTATTCAGCAGACGGGAAGCTGTATTATTTTTGTAAAGGTTATAGTGGCGCCTTAAATTTAAAACGTGTAATAAAATTCAAAGCACCATGCCAAAAATTCTTCAACAACTGTATCGTAGCAAAAGGGTAGTTTGAAATCCAATTCAAACTCTTTTTAAAACAAAAACATATGGATGAGACTGAACGGGAAATAATCACTAAATAACGACTACCTGGGAGGTTTGTACCATGGAGAACTTTACCAGTGTACTATCCAGCATCAGACATTAACAAGGCAGTAATTCTAGATGTGACTGTAAGGGTAAACCCTAAGGGATGGATGAACAGCCGCCAGGGTACTTAGAAAGATGACAAGATTTGTCCAAAAAAAACACTTGACAATCACGTTGCAGCAGCCAGTGTACATTGGCCGCATGCAATTTCCACATTCAGTGAAGGCAAACAATCACATCATGGCAATTACAGACCCATTAGCCTGGCCTGAATAATTGGATAATTAATAGAACCAAAAATCCTGAGAGGATTGTGCAGACCTTGAAGATTGTCAGAAGGAAAGTTTTGAAACTGATACCTAACACTGGAGGGATAAGCCATGTAGAACGAGTAGATAAGCGGTGGAAGCTTAAAATAGAGATCTCCAGGGAACTTGAGGTGTATAAAATACTTAATGTAAAATGAAATTAAATCCAAAACAAGCCTTTAAATATGCCAGTGCAGGAGAACTAGCTGAGTTTTGATAGACAAACTTAGCTTTGACGACAAGAAATATTTGTTTGCAAGGCAATCAACAGCTGAAATGAGTTGCTAGGAGGAGTGGTGGAAGACAAGACATGGGAGTCACTAAAGAAACAACTAGATCTTAAAGTGGGAAGATTGTTAGTTCATAGCTGAAGGGATAAAATGAAATGGGCCATGGACCTTCATTCAGACCTGTTTGTGATAGTGTACGCAGCAAATTATTGAGGGCACTTCATTCAAAGTTGACATCAGATATAGTCTTGTCAGGTTTCCTTGTTTGAACGGCTCGTTCAGTGCTTCAGTCAGGGCACACCTATCTGGCAGGTGATATAAAATAATAAAGGTACATATAAACTACAAACAATGAGTGAAAAGATTAAAACGAGTAGCTAGCCAGTGTTTTAAAATGCTGAGAACATGATTCTGTCTGGTTATTTGTATTACACCGTGAAGTGTTTTTTAAATTTATCCTTTCATGGGATGTGGGCATTGCTGGCTAGATCAGCATTTATTGCCCTTAAGAAGGTGGTGGTGAGCTGCCTACTTGAACCACTTCAGTCCATGCAGTGTAGGTACACCCACAGTGCTCTTTGGAAGAGAGTTCCTGGATTTTGACCCAGCGACAGTGAAGGAACAGAGATATAGACCCAAGTCAGGATGGTGTGTGGCTTGGAGGGGAACATGCAAGTGGTAGTGATCCTATGCGTCTGCTGCCCTTGTCCTTTTAGATGGTAGAGGTCATGGGTTTGGAAGGTGCTGTCGACAGAGCCTTGTTGAGTTGTTGCAGTGCATTTTGTAGCTGGTACACACTGTTGCCATTGTGCGTCGCTGGTGGAAGGAGTGAATGTTTAAGGTGATGGATGGGGTGCCAATCAAGTGGGCTGCTTTGCCCCGGATGATGTCGAGCTACTTGAATGTTGTTTGAGCCGCACTCATCCAGGCAAGTGGAGAGTATTCCATCACATGCCTGATTTGTGCCTTGTAGACGATAGACAGACTTTGGCGAGTCAGAATGTGTGTTACTCACCACAGAATTCCCAGCTTCTGACCTGCTCTTGTAGCCACAGTATTTATATGGTTGATCCGGTTGTGTTTCTGGTCAATGATAACCCCCCCAGAATGTTGATAGTGGGGGATTCGATTATGGTAATGCCATTGAATATCATGGGGAGATAGCTAGGTTCTCTCTTGTTGGAGAGGGTCATTGCCTGCCACTTGTGTGGCGTAAATGTTACTTGCCACTTCTCAGCCCAAGCCTGGGTATTGTCTAGGTCTTGCTACATTTGGACACGGGCTGCTCCAGTATCTGAAGAGTCATGACTGATGCTGAACATTGTCCATCATCAGCAAACACCCCCACTTCTGACTTTATGCTTGAGGGAAGATTATAGATGAAGCAGCTGAAGATGGTTGGGCCTAGGACACTATCCTGAGGAATTCCTGCAATGATGTCTCCAGACTGAAATGATCAACCTCTGACAACCACAACCATCTACCTTTGTGCTAGTTATGACTCCAACCAGTGGAGAGCTTTCCCCCTGATTCCCAATGACTTCAGTTTTGTTCGGGGCCCTAATGCCACACTTGGTCAAATGCTCCCTTGATGACAAGGGTAGTAACTCTCACCTTGCCTCTCGAGTTCAGCTTTTTTGTCCATGTTTGGAGCAAAGCTGTAAGGAAGTCAGGAGCTGAGTGGGCCTGACGGAACCCAAACTGAGGAAAGTCAGCATGTGTTTATAAAGGATAGGTCCTGCTTGAATTTTTTGGAACAGGTGATTAAAGCAGTGAACAGAGGAATGCGTGTGGATGTTATATCATTTTGTTTCATAATTCTTCTGTGAAATTCCTTGGGATACTTTATTACATCAAAGATGCTATGTACATATGTTATTTAGATGGACTTTAATAAAGGCATTTGACAAAGTCCTCCATAAGAGTCTTTCAGCGAAACTTGAAGCTCATGGAATTGAGGGCAAATTATTGACTTGGTTAGGAAACTGGCTGAACGCTGGGAGCCAGAGAGTAGGAATAATGGGTAGGTACTCTAATTGGCTAACATGACGAATGGTGTACCTCAAGGAACTATGTGCTGGCCTCAACTATTCACCATAGTTATTTACGACTTAGATGACGGGATAGAAAGCCACATATCCAAAGTTGCCTCTGACACAAAGTTAGGTGACATTGTAGATGGAAGTGTAACATTACAAATAAATTTTGATAGATTAAGTGAGCGGGTCAAAGTCTGGCAATGGATTTGAGTGTAGGCAAGCATGAGCTCATCCACTTTGGGCCTAAAACAAAAAGATAGAATAGGGTACTTTCTAAATGCTGAGAAGCTTATAGCAATGGAGGCCCAAACAGACTTTGGGTCCAGGTACATAGAGGATTAAATATCATGGACATCTACCTCATTTCTGCTGGTTGGGGAGTCTTAAGACTTGGAGTCATAATCTTAAAATTGGAGCAAGACTGCTCAGGAGTTGAATTAGTAAATACTTCTATATACAAAGGGTGGGAGAAGTTTGGAACTTTCTTCTGCAAATGGTAATTGATGTTAGACCAATTGTAAATTTTAAATCTGAGATTGCTAGATTTTTGTTAACCAGAGATATTAAGGATGTGAGGTAAAGAGAGGTATATGGAATTGGGTCTCAAATCAGTCATGATCTCATGGAATGGCGGAACAGCTTGGAGGGGAAAAGTAGTGTACTCCTGTTCCTATGTTCCTAGCTTAACTGATGATTTGGAACACCGGCGTCATAGGACCACTTCTGAATGCAGCTGAACTTCTCTACATTGCTGTGCTTTGGAATGCAGACAGTACATGATTTTTGAATATTTTTAATTTGTCTTTTATTGCTCCTCCTTCAGTACAAGACCAGTAAAGAAGGAAGTTCAATGGGCATAACCATATCTCAGACTGCCATGTTAGCACATTGCCATGCCCTTAGCCAAAGCTGTGGATACAGTGAAGGTGAGCTCATTGTTTCCAATTGATATTCAGCCAAAAAAATACCTTTGGATAGAACCCAAGAAGCTTTTAGCTTGAAGATGAAACGTGGGGACCTCATGGATAAGATTTACAAAACTGGCTGCTGGGAGGACATGCTGACATGGGCATTGACCACTAACTAAGCCAGTGTGGAGTATGCTTTTGCTTGGCATCATTTTCCCCCTACCCAATTGAAGGTGGTGACTTGTCTGTTTTGATTCTAGGAGTAACAGCAGCCCCCTGCTAACTCACCAGAGTCCCCATTCTTCATCTCTGAGCTTAGATAATGAATATTTGCTAATTATTTGACCTTGGGAGGCGGGGAAGGCTATCTCAGTCAAGTCTGAATCTGGTTATATGGTCACTCCCATGTCCAAATAGTCACTGGAAGATGGAAACTTGGACTGAATCTTTGTCTCCCCCTCCCTAACCTGGGATGTTAGAATGAATTGTAGAATCCCTATTGCCACCTTGGCAATAGAAATCAGATCACTTAGTACGGTCCAGGAATCAAATCTAAGACCTTGCTGTATGTTCAGGATGACATCAGTTAAACCACCTAGGGGAAGCATTTTTATTATTACATGATGGTCTGTGTTTCTTTGTTCCCATTGATTTTGTAAGGTATTTGAAATGGTTTGTAATGACGTGCACTTTTATAGCGAGGTTTCACGGACCTTTACTGACTGATTCATTTTATGTACCTGAAGCTGATCAGCATAGCTTTGAAATGGAGGAGATTGTTAATGAATCAGAAGCTGCAGCCCCCAAGTCAGAGTGCAGCCGTGACGGTTTTTAAAATTCATTCATGGGGTGTGGGCGTCGCTGGTTAGGCCAGCATTTATTTGCCCATCCCTAATTACCCTTGAGAAGGTGGTGGTGAGCTGACTGAACCGCTGCAGCCCCTGTGGTGTAGGTACACCCACAGTGCTGTTAGGGAGGACGTTCCAGCATTTTGACCCAGTGACGGTGAGCGGATGGCGATATATTTCCAAGTCAGGATGGTGAGTGGCTTGGAGGGGAACTTCCAGATAGTGGTGTTCCCATGTGTCTGCTGCCCTTGTCCTTCTAGATGGTAGTGGTCATGGGTTTGAGAGATGCTGTCTGAGGAGCCTTGGTGGCTCTATACAGCTCTATAACTTGGATACTCATGTCCGGGAATGGGATACTCCCTTTCAAAGGAGATTTATTTTCAAACCAAAGAGATTTTAGAATATAATTGATTTGTACATATGGGACATAACAGTAGTGCCCCAGCAGTAGTATGGAGAGAGTTGTAAGACATCTGTTTGCAGTGCTATGAAACAGATTACAGTAAATTTGTCAGAGCAGCTGCATAAAGGAAGTTAGAGCTGAGCTGTGACGGAACTTATATTCTAAATTTATATTGCAGGGGAGACATTAACAAATGTTTTGGACTTTAAAAGGGATGCAGGCCTGTGGCATGGCATTTTAACCGTAAGTATTATCTCCAGATTTGTCGTCTAGAGACAGAGCCCGTCTGTATCTCCAGACACTGTTAATGAACATGGCAACATGTGTTCACAGAATAAGCTTACATACCTATGGTATATAGTATCTGTATTGTTTCCTGTGACAAACGACCTACTAAGATTTTACTGCAAATTGGATCACTTGGTCTTATCACATGCATTCAAGAGGAAAAATTAGTTGAGTCAAATGGGTAGTATAAACAGAGTTGCCATTATTGCCCCCACCATTGAAACCACCCACATTTAAATCTGGCAAATAGTGCAAATCATTACTATTCTTGTCAATTACAAAACCACCATTTACACTGTGTGGTCTATTTTGGGCAGACAAAGGAGTTCACTAGGTAGTTTGCAACTTTAGATATACAGCAGCTAGCTAGTATCCTTAACCTTCTTTAAATGCTGCCAACTAATACTGAATGTTTTTGAAGTAATTATGAACATGGTGTTTGACAGGGTCAGCTTTCAAGCCTCAATGAGATTTTAAAAATTAGTTGCTAATAGAGAATTTCACATACAACAGCGACCTTCAAAAAACTTAGCCATTTCCTGATTTAAATCATTTTTTGCCATGACTTTATTTGCAGCAGTTTGTAATTGAAGCTTCAGTTCCCCTCACAAACAACATAAGATTCATATTAACTACCCAAGGCATAGACAGGGCAGATCATGTTAGATCGAACGTGCCTACTACAAGTGATGAGGGCTCTAATGAAGTTTATTCACAGCCTTCACATTCAGGCATCAAGTGTTTCAGCCGGGGCTCAGTTGGTAGCAGCTCTGAATCACAAGGTTTTGTGTTCAAATCCCACTTCAGGCTTGAGCTCAAAAACCCAAGGGTGACACTCCAGTGCCATACTCAATGCGCTGATGGAGAATACCTGTCCTTTGTATGAGTTGTTGGACCCAGGCCCCATCTGTCTGCCCAGGCGAATGTAAAAGATCCCATGGCATGATTTCGAAGAACAGCAGAGGAGTTACCCCTGCTGTCGTGGCCAATATTTATACCTCAATCACCATCACAACAATCAGCTTACCTGGTCACATTGCTGTTTGTGGGAGTATGCTGAGCGCAAATTAGCTGCTGCAATCCCTACACTTAGAGCAGTGACTATACTTGCAAAAGGCACTTCATTGGCTGTAAAGCACTTTGAGACGTTTGGTAGTTGTGAGAGGCGCTATATAAATGCAAGTCTTTCTTTCATTCACAGTTTGCTTTTTTTTTAAAAAGAAAAAATCTGCCAGACTCTTCTCTCTTTCTGTTGTGATACGACAAAGCTAAGTTCAGTTGCTGTTTCTTACAGCACAAGCGATAGGTTGGCAGAAAGCTGATTCACAGCAGTCACTACTGCTGAAGTAGCAGTTAGCCCTTTTCATTGTGATTGATTTGGATTCCTCCCTGGTGTGCTTAAGCACAGTGTTGCCAGCTTAACACCTATTTTCAGGTGAGAAATATCCTATCTCGGTTATCTCGTTGAGTGAGAAACTAGTTGCGACACCTCCCCTTTCGAAATCTATCATGGCCTAAAAATTATAAAACCACATGATCTTCCCTCTCAGCTTTGTTCTCCTTTTGCACTTCAGTGATTCTTTTCCCATTATTTATCACAGTTGTTATGTTATTGATCGCACACCAGGAAGAAGTTAAAATTGTGTCATCCTGCAATCGTTCTCTTTTTTATATTAATTCTACAATTATAGTGCATTATATATTGCTTTGATGGTGTATAATTTGCAATAGCACTTTGATTGCGCTGCCATTATGCATGTTTACATTTACCCTCAAGAATTTTTGTGTGACTTTGGAGATCAATGAGCCCCATTGTAGTGAGCAGCGAGATATCAGAGCTTACTCTTTACATGCCTGAAGGAACCTTGTAAATATGGATCTTGCATACTCTTTTCGTATCATGCTTGGAGTTTTGGTGGAGCTCTGCTTTTACTTGCGGTTTGTGCTGTTCAGTTGTTTAATAATTTGCGTTCACTTGCCAAAGCTGTTATTGAAATGAAGCTTAGCTCCCTCTAGCTGAATATTGGCAAGCTTAAAGCCATTGCCCTTGGCCCCGCCCACAAAACTCCACTTTCTTCCCTATCTTTCCATCCGCCTCCTCACCCAGACTCAGGCTGAAGATGAATGTGAGCAGTCTCAGTGGCCTTTTTGCTCCAAAGCTGATTTTTCTGACCCCATATCCCGTAAGACAGACAATCTCCCTTCACCTTTGTAACATTGCCTATATCCACACCCACCTCAATGCACCCTCTCCAGAATCCTCATTCATGCCCGAGACGACTACTCAGTTTTCTTTGCACTCTCCAGTTTGTCAAAACTCCGTTGCTCATATCCTGATCACACATCAGCCTGTCATCACGGATATTGGTCAGCTTAAAATTCTCATACTTAAATTTGCATCCCTTCATGGCCTCTCTACTCCCTTTCTCTGTAACCTACAAACCCCTACCAAACTTCCCATTCCTCTAACGTTGGCCTGTTGTGCATCCCTCCATCCTTCACCTCACTGCTGGTGATTGTGCTTTTCATTGCCTTGGTCTGACTTTTGAATTCCCACCCCAAACTTTTCTACTTCAGTCCTAAAGCTTTTGAAATATCCTCCTCCTTACCTAGCTAAGGATTCCACATCACTGTGGTAGACAGGGCCCTCAACTGTGCCCATCCTGTCTTCCACACTTGCACTCTTGCCCTTTTCCTCCTTTCCAGAACCATTATTTGTCCTTACTGATCACTCCAGCCTTTGTATTCAAGGGAACATCCTCCACCATTTCCACCACTTCCAGTGTGACCTCACCCCCAAAATATCTTCCTCTCTTTCAGCATTTTGAAGGGACTGTTCCCTCTGTAACATCCTAATCTCTTGGCCCTCAATCATCCCTAGTCCATCTCCTCTTCCCCGGCACCTTACAATGCACATATGCAGGGTATCCCATATCACCATCCGAGTGTATCATCTGCAGTATTCAGTGCTCACGATATGGCCTCCTGTACATTGGGAAATTCAAATGTGGGTTGGGTAATTGCTATTCTCTACAGCTCTGTTCCATCTGCAGGTATAGCCCTGAGATTCCATTAGCATGCAATTTTGATTCTCTCTTCCTCTCTGGCATTAGCCTCCTATATCATTCCAGTGCAATTCAGTGTTGAGGGACAGCTCCTCATTTTAGGTACTTTGCAGCCTTTTGACCTTAGCATTGAACTTAACTTCAGACCTTAAGCAGAGCTCCCTGTCTGCCCCTGCACTTCTTGGGAACCTACCATGTATTGTGTATTCCTTTCTTGTTTACCCTCCCCAGATGCATTACCTTACACTTCTCCGGATTGAATTCCATTTGCCACTTTTCTGTCCACCTGACCAGTCCATTGATACCTTCCTGCTATCTGCAGCTTTCTTCCTCAGTATCAGCCATGTGCATTTCGTTTATTGGGCCTGTGTTATCATCTGGCATGTCTGTCCAAATCTCCCTACCCTGGAGAAAGTTACCAGTTGTGGAAGTATCCAGCTGATGTCCCATTGAACAATGTCTGCTCACAAACTTCTGGCTTTTTAAAATGCTCCTGAGAGAACTGCATGTATTAATGTGGCATTCACTGGCAACTGTCTCAAGACCATCAAGGCTTGGCCAACAGCACAGAGTGTTTATTATTCCTTATTAGAAGCCCTTTAACTAAAAACATAATTTCATCCTTATTAATGCACACTATTGCAGATGTTGCAAATCTGAAGTAAAAAAGAAGCGTTAACACTCTTTCTCTGTCCACAGATGCTGCCTGACCTGCTGAACACGATCAGTGTTTTCTGTTTTCATTTTAGTTCCTCTAACAATGGTGCTCAAAATCATGATTCTTTTTGGTGTCCCTCCACTGATTACTTGGCTGAGGTTCCCCCTATCTTCACCTCCTCCCAGTTAGTCTGTTTGCAGTCTCGCCATGAAACCAAATCAGTTCTCTCCTTTAATCAGAAAGTAAATCTGAACAGTTCAGAACTCTATTAATTTGGAATTATCCATTTCCTTACCAGAACTGCATACCCTGGCTTATCCAGCAAGTACTGCTTTATCTGTTGGTTATTTGCAGTCCCTAGTGATATGGCTACCCATTCAAGGCCCATGTGCACCATGCAAGCTGGTTAGTCATTATCTGCATCTTTGGCTCAGTTTTCACATTGCTGAATCAACTACAGAAGGTTGACATGGGTCTGAACCCTCATTGGCAGGCATGTCACCCTGGAGCCAAATTAAACCCTGCTTACCTCTCTTCCCAAAGATGATGGTCATTAGTTAGTTGTCAGTCATTAATCAGTGTGCAGTTTGAGACATTGCAGCACCATTGACCGATGTTTTATACATCTTGTTGGCAGAGTGTCATGA
Organism: Cetorhinus maximus; assembly: GCF_964194155.1. Taxonomy (NCBI): domain Eukaryota; kingdom Metazoa; phylum Chordata; class Chondrichthyes; order Lamniformes; family Cetorhinidae; genus Cetorhinus; species Cetorhinus maximus. Next base: position 232,638 of record NW_027596399.1, read on the forward strand.
ACAGGATGCATGTGATCAGCATTCCCTATGCTCTGATGAAGGTGAACCCTCTTTCCTGGATACAGAAAGTTTATTCCTACAAAGGTAAGGTAATAACAATGTCAGAAGGCACGGAACAAGCAAAAGGAGGTCACTCAGCCCACCTCACACTCTGCTGTCAGCTATGTACAATTTTGTATTTGTGTGAACTTGCTTTACTTCAAATTTATAACACAGTAGCAGGCCACTTGGCCCAACAGGTGCTGTGCTTCATATGAGCCTCATCCCACCTTAGTTCATATCAATCTATTGACATATGCTTCCTTGCTATTTTTCCATCATGAACTTATGTACACAAATCTTTGGAGGTAGCAGGGCAGGTTGAGAAGGTTATTTAAAAAAGCATATGAGATCTTTGGCTTTATTAATAAAAAATGCAGAAACAACATAGTTATGCTAAACTTGTATAAAACACTGGTTTGGCCTCAGCTAGAGAATTGTGTTCAATTTTGGACACCACACTTCAGGAAGGTTAAAATTCCAATCAATGTTATAATCTCTCATACATGGATTTGGGATTGTCTGAAGGAGGATGCAAGGATTGGAGGCACAACCCTTATTTTGTAAGGAGACTTGATGCATGCTTTTCAACAGAAAATTTGAGTTTTTTTTCTCACACTTTTTGAGTAGTCCTTGCATTAAATGAGAATATTTTACCAGGTTTTATGTACTTTTTTCATTGTCTCTTCCCACTCTCACTCCATTTACCTCTTGACTTTCAGCCCTGTGGTGCTATGTCGTATCATTTTGAGGCCATTCAACTAGGCATATAGATTAAGAACTTGAGTATTGCTGAAAAAAGACATTTTGTCGAAGCTTTTTCGTCATGCACTCATCAGGACAATCACAAGAATACCAATGTTGGTTCCCCTGACAGTGGTATTCTTGCAATTGTCCTGATGAGTGCAAGATGTAAAGCTTCGACAAATGTCTTTTTTCAGCAGTGCTCAAGCTCTGTACTACCCAACGACTATTCATATAGATTTAGTTTTAGAATGGAGTATCGTTTGTTCTGCCAAAGAGTACATTTTTGGGGTGAGAGGTGAATATATACCTGAGCTGAACGTAGAGTTCTGCTCCACTTACCACAATGAAATGATAAGTACAATGTGAAAATTTAAGCAGCAGCAGCAGCTCACTTTGTACCTGGCACCAGCAACACTTCAGTTCCCTAATATGACCTGAAGGTTTCTCCTGCAATGAGCCCCAGAGGCTTTTCATCAGCCATTTTATCAGAATTGAAGTGGTGCAAAATTGTGGAAGATTTGGCAGACCCTGTTCAAAAGTATATTTTAAGTGCTGTGCCCCAGTTATTCCTCCCATCAGTGCCACTGTTTGAGAACCACTACTCGAGCGTGTGCATTGACTCTTGTAGAGTTATGTGGACTAAACATTTACTATTAATGCAGCTTCTTCATTTTAGGATTATATAAGTTTCAAATTTGTACGTTTAATGTTAAGAGGTCTGGAGCCACTGGAGTGTAACAGCAAATCCTGCTTTATTGCCTTGCAGCTCACATTGCTGTGGTAAAATCTCGGGACATGCATTGGTCTCTCTTAGCTCAGCGGGATCAGAGGGATGTAAGTCTCAGCTCACTGCGGATGCTGATTGTAGCAGATGGTGCAAATCCATGTAAGTATGCAGTTTACCTTGTCATCTCTCGCCATCTCTACCAACAAAGTCTTTGTCACAAGGTGGAGGCGTAGTCAATGAATATTTTTTTAAGGCAGAGGGAGATAGATTCTTCACTAACAAGGGAGTCAAAGGTTATCGGGGGTAGGCGGAATGTGGAGTTGAGGCCACAATCAGATCAGCCATGATCTAATCGAATGGTGGAGCAGGCTCGATGGGCTGAATGGCCTACTTCTAATTCATATGTTCGTATGTACAAGAGCGTGTGACCAACCACATTCCCTTCTAACTCCACTTCCTTTTGCGTGCATCTTTTGAAATCAATTTTCCCTAAATCACTTATAATTGCACTTCCAAACTCCCAGCTGCCTAGCTTTTGGCCTTACAGCTGTCGATAACTCAGCCATCCCCTCAGCTCCATCCAAGATGACTTTGCCCGTGGAAAATTTTAGTCTCTCGGAAAGCCTCTAGTCTGTCCGATCCCAGTTGTTTCCCATGGAGTGGAATCCGCCTTCACTCCTTCAAGCACAAAGGGCACAAGCTTGAGTACATCTGGTGAACAACTAGTCCAGCCATCCATCTGAGATCTGGCTGGACGACATCAAGCACTGTTGGGCCTCGCCTTCCTCTGCCAAGACCACCCACTGCTCCTGGATTGTCCTGGAGAACAAAGATAACTCCCAAGCTTTTTTTTTTCAACCACCAACAAACTCTTTAAATCATGCTATCCCAGCCTTAAATCCTCATTTCAAACAGCAAGTCTGAGGCACACTTCGACTGACTTGTCACTGAGGTTGATATTATTGGTTCACCTATCATTGTTGTTATCTCACCTTCCCCTTTCACACCGGTCCAAAACACCAGCTCTCCCCTGTCCTAGCACTGAATGTGTCTTTCTCTAGTTTCCTTCCACCCTCTCCTTGTGTGCCTCCTCCAAGCTCATCTTGACTATGAGACCCACCTCCTGCTTCTTCAAGCTCATTCCTAGGAAGATGTTGAATAGCCAACTTCTAGACCTGGTCCCCATGTTAGCCAGCATTGTAAATGGCTGCCAACCCAGGTACTCTCTTCCTCCATTTCAAAATCATCATTACCACCCCCTCAACCTTTCTATCCTTGCAATCTGATTACTAGCCCCTCTTTCCTCCCAAATCCTCAAATATGTTGTTTCTTCCCAAATCCATGTGTACCTTTAGCGCAACTCCCTGTATCTATCACTTCAGTTGAGTTTCCCTACAAGCTACAGAGCCATTTGCTTAAAAAGCCATGAAAGACATCCATTGTGACTGGTGCATTCTTCCCCTTTGTCCTCCATGAATCTCTGTACTGCCTTTGACACAGTCCATCACACTTTCCTCCTCAAAACCCCTCCTCCATTGTGTGGGTCAGTGAGATTACTCTCACTTGTCCCCAGCCATACCTATCTAATTATTGCCAGCGGTTGCCAGCTCACCCCTACTCCACTGTTAGCTCCAAAACACTTCAAAAATCAAAACTTGACATGCTTTTCTTCCGAGTCTACATGCTGCTCCTTTGTGATATCACCTACTAAAGTAGGGTCAATTTCCACATGTATGTTCATGACTCCTAGCTTTAACTCTCTACTCCCTGTCACATCCCTTCCCCGTCTGTGGCAAGCTGCTAGCCGGGCATCCAGTCTTGTTCTTTCCTCCAGCTAAACATTTGAAGACTGAAGCCCCTGTGACAAACTTTGCCACGAAGTTCATCACTGTCCTTGGTCATGCTCTCAGGCTGAACCAGACTGTTCACAACCTCAGCATCCTATGTGACCATAAGCTGAGCTTCTGACTCCACATCCTCTGAGTTACAAACATCAACTGCTTCCACCACAGTAACATCACAAAGAAACGTTACCGCCTGCTGCATACCACTAATCAGTAAACCTGCTAATTTTCCAATAATATACGGGGCAGAGGATGTGAACAACTTCCTGGCTCACTGTTCTGAGAAGGGTTATTGCCAGCAAATGATCTGCAATAAATATGAGCTGTAAATAATAGTTTGAGGAGGATCCCAACTAACGTTGAGCAACTTTGTCTACAAAGGCTGGGGTTCCTTACAAATATTGATATACTGCAACAGAGCCCCTTCAAATACTAGCATACTGCTGGGGGAACTCCTACAAATACTGCTGCACTTCAGGGGGAGCCCCTATTTCACTTCCTGAAACGCAGCATAATGGCAAAGGAAAATAATACACTATCATTTTTTTTAAAAACATCACCAAATCACTAATAAATCAATAAATAAAGACATTTTCATTGATGCTACACTACAGCACATATTTTGCCAGCCTGAGAAATCTGATGCCAATTGCTACCTGAAAAGAGAGAATGTGCAAAGTCACGGGGATAAGGCAGGGGGAATGGGACTGCGTGGAATGCACTTTCAGAGACCCAGTGCAGACTCGATGGGCTGAATGGCCTCCTGCACTGTAAACGATACTGTGATACAAATCTCTTAGAATCCTCTTGAGGATCTTTTAAGATCCATGGATAGCAAATTCTCTTCAAAAGTCTTCAGTGGCATGTAGCCTACAAGCTAGTCTTACCCACCAAAGTTATATCTAATTGAGGTAACATTGGGAGGTTTCTTTGGGCAAGTTGCAGGGTCTTGCTCTGCTCTCTCTCTCTCTCTCTCTCTCTCCCTCCCTCCCTCCTCCCTCTCCTCCCTCTCCCCCCACCACCCCACAAGAAACTCCATCATTTTCACCATGGAGAAACTCCTGTTTAAAAAAAAAACCCATGAATTAAATTATCAAGAATTGGCAGGAATACCTGATGCACAGAATTGAATGGAGCAAGAAGGTGAAATAATCTGAAGCTACCACCCTCAATATAGTGCGTTGTCAGTGGAGTGACAAAATGCTTATTGACTTTATTGACTTACCACATGGCCACTTCAGCCATGCCACCTAGGATAAGCCACAAGTAGGCACTCGGCATTTGCCAGCAGCGTTCAACAGCTGAACAGAAACGCAGGTGAAGAGGAAACACTGGCTCCCAAGAATGAAGAGCATGTGCAAGCTTGCAGCATTGACTGAGTGTGTGTGATGCTGACATCTAGTGACAATGAACTACAATACAGACAGTTTAGAGAAGGAAAACTGAATTGAGTTTGACTTGACCTTCTGTTTCAATATCTTTATGCAGTACCAATTATTCCTGTCAATGGAAGTGGCGGGGAGGAGGAGAAATTCATGTGCTTGTATAAGTTGTTTTTCTAAATTTCTAATCTATGGCTTTATTTCACAACTAGGAGTGAGGTAGACAGTTTAATCCTAAGCCTCTACCAGAGCTATTTGTTGCTGGCTGCTAGATAATGTACAGGAGTCGCTGAGACTCTTGGTTCTCTGGTTGCTTCCCCTCTCCCTTCTCATTGTTATCTGTCTGGCTGGCACTTGGCCCCCTCATCTAATAATTGGACCTAAGTGAGGAAACTTCGATATGGGCCCACAATCTTACCGCTCCATTGGATAGTGCACTTATAGATTCACTATATTATACTATTAGATCATGTGTTTCACAGAGTTTTATACAGATAGTGGTTTCAAAACCAACAACCTCGGGACTGAGGCCATACCAGATTTTAGATCTCCTGGCCGGGTGGTTTAGGCCATGGGCGGTTTGGGTCAAGCTGGGTTGGGTGGGGTCATGGGTCACTGAGTGTGGGAATATACCGGCGTGCGCAAATGATAAAGGGGATAACTAGTCAGGGGTCACACTGAGCCAATGCAGTGCCTAGCCAAGTTATCCAGCTAAGTTTTAAAAAAATTTTACTCAGTTAAAAATATTCTTTAAAAAATCTGGTTTTTGGACAGCAGGATTTGAGACTCTGCTGTATTGTGAATTGAGCAGGTAACCTTATTAAAGCAGTAAGATTCTTTGATCTTTGCCGATCAAATGATAAGCTATTGTTTGCCTAATACTAATGAGTTTCTTCATCAAAATAGTGTTTCCTTACTAAACATCTTGTTTTGTTGCAGGGTCAATATCATCTTGCGATGCATTTGTGAATGTTTTTCAGTCACGTGGTTTACGCCCTGAGGTGATCTGCCCATGTGCTAGCTCATCAGAAGCTCTGACAGTGGCTATTCGCAGGTACAGAATGCTCTTTGCAGTGTCAGAATCCTAGGGTTTCACTGCCTCTCCATGTCTTTGAGTATTGCCTTCATGCCTTTGAGTGTGGCGATGTTTCTAAAATACATTGCATATAAATATATCTTCTCTCTTCTACATATCTATAAAGGGTAGTGAGCAGCATCATTGCGGTCAGTGATTTCTCCTGGTTTACTCATAGATGCTGCAGTAAGATTTGGAGGTGCTGTTTTGACCTCCTAGGATCTTGGGTGTAGAGGAATGATCATGGGCAATTTTCAAATCTGATCACCATCCTGACTTGGAAATGTATCGCCGTTACTTCGCTGTCGCTGGGTCAAAATCCTGGGACTCCCTCCCTAACAGTACTGTGGGTGTATCTACGCCACATGGACTGCAGTGGTTCTAGGAGGCAGCTCACCACCACCACCTCAAGGGCAACTAGGGATGGGCAATAAATGCTGGCCCAGCCAGCGAAGCCCACATCCTGTGAATGAATAAAAAAAAAAAATGTCTCAATCCTTTTGGCTTTGGATGTGTAAGAGTATGGGAGCTGAAGAAGGACGAATCAGTGTTGGCGTGAGCCCTTCCACATCCCTGTTAATAGCTGAGCAGCCACCAGGTTCAGATTGCCTGCTGATTGTTAGACAGGATTACGTAATCATGATTTGAATCTGATGTATCTAAAGGATTAGAGATCACTATGTGAAACACCATGTGACTTGGGGATAACCTGGTGACTGTAATGGGTTCTCTTTCCTTTCAGACCTGGCGACTTAGGAGGACCTTTTTCAGGGAAAATGGTGCTATCCATGAATGGCTTGAGCTATGGAGTCATACGCATGGACACGGAGGAAAAGCTCTCTGTTCTTACTGTCCAAGATGTGGGTGCTGTTATGCCTGGAGGTATATTCCCTCTGTTAATTGAGTTCATTAATATTGATGATGCTTCCTGCAGAGAACAGTATAGTTTATTTTTATCATTGATTTTCACTTACATCTCATTGATTCAGTCAAATGTTAGATGCTTAGGTCAGAAAAGGCATTTTTAAAACTGCCTACCCCTTTGTAGACAGTTTTAAAATTACTTTTTCTGACCTATGCATCAAATATTTGACTGACTCCACTGCAGTGCCAAAGACTGTTGCCAGCCCCTACTCGATTTCCATCACCCTCTTGCCCCCACCCCATTACTCAATCATTCTCTTACTCTCCTGGTCATTGCTTCTCCCTCCCTCTCCTGGATGTCCTCCCTCTCTTTTGATTGATTCTTCCCTGCGTCCACCTCCCTGGACCATCGTCGTCATGTTGACTGCCTAAAATTGAAATACTCTCTAGCTGATACCTGTTCTGGTGCAGGGGTTGTTCCCTGTGTCCAGTTTGCATTGGCCAACTGCACAAACCAATTTCTAGGCCATAGAATTTACTGACCCATTGTCATGAACAAAAAATATATTGAACTATAAGGCAATTTGTGTTGTGAAGTATATCAGCAAACCTTTTTGAGGTGTAAAAGTTAACAATAACAAAGACATTTCAGTATAAAAAAATAGCGGAATTGACCACTATTTTGTTAGCTTTCGCCCCCCTCTACTTCTCTTTCCTCCTTTAAGGTGGTGCTCTATATCTACCTCATCGACTCAGCTGTTGACCATCTCCTCTAATGCCTCCTTTATGTGACTTGGCATCAAATTTTTGTTTAACGTCGCCCAAGAAGCACCTTGGGAAATTTTTACTTCATTAATGACGCTATATAAATTCGGGTTGTTGTTGATGTTTCTGACAACTGGTACCCTTTCTTTCCGTCTACCTGCCTTTCAGCATTGGTGTGTATTGTAAAGTTTGAAGGTACCCCACATCTCTGCAAGACAGATGAGATTGGTGAGATCTGCGTGAGCTCGCGTGCGTCAGGGACATCGTACTATGGGCTGCCGGGAATGACAAAGACTGTATTTGAGGTATTTGAAATACTTGCTTATTTTGCTGAAAGCGCATGCTAATTCCTCTCATTCATTCATTGTTCACATCCAAATTGGAAAGTTCCTCCATCCACTGGGACAATGCACTGCTGTCTTTTAAAATTTTCAAACTTGCATTTAGGTTTTTTTTCCCTTCCCCCTCACCTACACCTGCTGGACCCTCAAATATTTTTGTAGTGTGCCCACAAGCTATTGACCTACTTGCTCTTTCACTGGGGAGAAGCTTTCTTTTAAACTGCTGACGATATCTTGCTTTAAGTTCCTTTTAACATGAGCTGAATTTTTTGGGTTGATTTTTAATGATTTTCACAGAATCTCTCAGTGCAGAAGAGGCCCTTTGGCCCATCGAGTCTGCACTGACACGTGAGAAACATTTTGGAAGTTTTTTTGGTAGTTTTTAAGACTTAGATGGTGCCCAATGTTTATTACAAGGCAATTACCACTCTGGCCTCTGAGCTCGATCTTCTCGTGCTTTATTTGATACACTGTGTGAAACAAAAATGAAGTTCCAGCATGTTTGATAGCATGGATTGTGTTCCATTCCCTTGATGGTTTGCATTTAATCTTAGCAGCGCAGGTAAGTGCTGCTTTACCTTTATCACCTGACTGGACAGCAAGAGTGTTTGTCAGGCCCATTTCACAGATATCAGTTTGCATCAGTTAGTTCTTGTGGAGCAGAAGTTGATTTTCATGCCTGTTAGTTGCAGAACCGTAGCATTATGCTGTCCAACAGTATCCCTAATAGCTGCATGGATGTGTTAATTTACTGAGTGATTGAAACACGTTAATTGGTTTCTACAAAAAGGATCAAGGCACCCAATTCAAATAAAATAGCATCCTGACTACCTCATGGAGCTGTGGGAAATCCCTTGTTCTAGAAATTTAGAGCTATATCTTGGCTGCATTGCAAGCAGAGATGAAGGTTAGGTCAACAACTCAGATGCAGCCTTTGGCCCTCTATGAAGTAAAGGAACAGAGCTTTAATGTCATGATTACACTAGAGAAGTGTTGTTACTATTAATAGTTTGTGCTGAGTATTTATTTACCTGCTACAGATTCAGTAAATGTGCCTAGTGGTTTATAGCCAGAATCTGGTATATATTTTTCCTTGTCCCGCAGTTGAGAAGACCCTGTGTTTGGCACGTGATATATCCCATTATAAACTGGGGCACAGTGACAAGTTCTCTGTTCAATGTCTGGGTCTTGATGTGTTTATCTGTAAAATGTAGGTAAAAGGCCCATTTTGGTTTATTGGAATCTTATGGGACCAGTCAGTGCTACTGAACTTAAGGAAATATCCATCATTTTTTAAAAAAAAAAGTAACATCCTAGTTAATGCCAGTACTTCGTTTCAAGATTTGTCCAGTTTGTCCAGAAGAACCTACAATACCAGATATCCAAGATTCTCCTCCGATTATTATGCTTGTTCTTTTTAAGCATTACAAAACTTGCAAAGATAGAAAAAAATCATTGGAAAGGCACCCTAGCCTTGGATGTCAGCATTTAGTTCTTTGTGACATATGGAGGGTTGCTTCAACCTCCAGCCAGGGAGAGAATTGAGTAGATGGTGGGAATTCCTCTTCTCCAAGATGTGCCAGTTAAAATTTATTATGACACAGTCAGGAAAAAAAGGCGTGATTGGAAAGGAATGCTGACATCCAGATGCCAGATTTAATTTATTTGCTGGAGACTTGGATTATGTTGCGCATATCATTTGTCACCTGTAATGAATTTTTTGCATTGCACCAAGGGGGGGTGGGGGAGAGTAGTTGCTCTTGCAGGCTTGAACATGGACACAGTCTTGGACCTGGTGAATTCATTCTCCAGCCAGGCCTTTGCTTGCTTTGCTCTGCTTTTCATAACGCGGGCACTGGCCAAGGGAGCGTAGGTGATCATATTGGGATCCCTGGCCGCTCCCTTTCAACCTCAGTTAGGCTGTGCCAGTCCTCCAAGCTTCAGATGATGCCAGTGGCACCAATTAAATTATCCCACGTTTATTATTTTCTTCAGCCAAAACTATTTTCCCAATGCTTCCTGTCACCCACAGCATTGGAATGGAAAGTTTCACACTGCATTGGAACCCTTACCCAGTACCTTCTCAGGAAAGCACAGAGGCTGCAGCCAGAGCCAAACAATGAGTCAGAAGAGGCTGAGAGGAATATCACTTGATTGCAAGTGTGAAAAGTTTAAATGTGTTACATACAAAAGCATTTGAAGTGCATCTGCGTCCTGGCTGAGTTCTCAAGTGAAGCATTTGATCCTTCACTTGTGTTTAATGCTTTACCCTTGTTACTTTATGTTGCTTTAGCAATATTTTAGTTTGGATCTTAGTTACACCTGTCTAGTGTTATGATCCCCATAGAGATCGATAACTTCCTTAAAAATAATTGAACTTCCAGTAAATTGTTGAAAGGATCACATGACAAGGTTTAAATTTGAAGACTTTTAAAGTAACAAACTTAAAAAAGTAACATTGACTTAACTGTTTAAGTAGGCAACTTATACTGTAAACCACAGAAAAGATCTCACATTTAACAGTTAAAACAACTGCAAGTCTCCTTCCACAGTTTTCCTTTACCCTGACCCATAAGTAGACACTCCATGCTCCAGGAGATCAGTCCAGTGCTATTCTCAGCTCTTTCCTTTTCCAGCCGGATAACTTCTACTTCCAAATCTGACTTTCATGGTGAGGGATGAATCTCTCTAGCCAAAGCTAGACAAATCTTCCAGCTTAGTTTAAACCCTCATGAACTTTGTCTCTTCAGTCCAACCGGGGCTCCCACCTGCATCCTGCATGGAGAGCAATAGAGATTTGCTGCCTCCCTCTCTCTCTGTCTTGGGATTTTACCAGTGAGGTTCAGTGATATTTTAGGAAAACCTGATCCTACAATGGCTTCTTATGGACTCTTCCCCTCTCAAAGCCCAAGTTAATGGCAATGTGAATCACATGGGCCTTATATCCAGGTAGAAATACAAATTAGCTATCCTCTAGACCTCCAACTTCATTCTATCTTGGAGTTAAATAGACAGTTTAAAGTATAACTGATTACAAAACCTGACACTTTTAACAGCTCTCTGGGACTTGGAGACTAATAGTCTATTCTCCGTCAGCACAGTTGCTCAGGTCATTACTTACAGGTGTGAATATCTTTCACCCTCTTCCCAGTTAGACAACCTGGACCCCCTTTAACCTTTAACAGCCAAGCCACTCAAGCGTTTTGTTGGAATTCAGAACAGGTCACATAACCCACTTCATTCTTCCACCTTGCCCGAAAGAAAAGAGAGAGTCCCAAAACGCAACAATCTTGCATATTGGAAACACTAATTTCTCTAGGTTAGAACAAATTTCTGTGAACTGATTGCTGCTTTCTGAATGATGTTGGGATAACTTTTGCTATTTACTGTTTTCTAGGCTGTGCCAGTGAATGCTGGAGGAGCCCCCATCACTGAACATGTCTTCACCAGGACTAATTTACTGGGATTTCTAGGATCTGTAAGGAAATGTATTTGTTTTATATTGACTGGATACAGTAATTTTGAAGTGTTCATGTTTCATTCTCAGTTTATTTTGCTGTGACTTTCAAGGACGGAATCTATTTTTAAAAAACAAACCTGGAGTAAAAAGCTGACATCAGTAATGGCAACCATGAAGCTATTGGATTGTCATTAAAAACTGCAAAGTGTTCATTCTTGACCTTCATGAAGCAAACCTACAGTCTTTAGCGGGTATGGCCACAGACCCGCAACAATGTGGTTGACTCTTAACTGCCCTCTGAAGCGGCCTAGCAAGCCATTCAAGTGTATCAAACCACTGCAAAAATGTATAATGTGAATAAAACTAGATGGACCACCCAGCATTGATCTAGCCATCAAATTCAGACACCACAAAGGCACAGTGAAAGTTCTCTGTTCAACCAAACATCTTAGCCCCAGGAACTGATGCAGGAGTTCCTCAGGGTAGCATCCTAAGCCCAACCACTTTGAGCTGCTTTATTAACTATCTTCCCTCCGTTGTAAGGACAAGAGGGAGCGGCGGGGGGTGGTGGTGGTTTGCTGATGATTTTAGTGTTTAGTTCCTTTCTTAATTCCCCAGTTAATAGTCTGTATCCACATGCCGTGAGGCCTGGGCAACTTGAGTGATCAGTAACAGTCGTGCCACAAAAAAGTGCCAGGCAATGGCCATTTCCAACACGAGAGAGTCTAACCATGGCCCTTGACATTCAATAGCATCAGCAGTGTCAAATTTCCTACCATCTACACTCTGTGGGGACCAGGAACCTAACTGGATCAGCCACCTAAATACTTTGGCTACACGAACAGACCCAAGGTTCGGTATCCTGAGGCAGGTGACTTATCTCCTGACTTACAATTTTTTCCATCCACTGTAAGGCACAAGACGGGAGTGTAATGAAATACATTACACCCGCCCAATACCAGGAAAATGTGGCTGCCCTGTGCGCTATCTACAAAATGAAAAATGTTGCAATTATTATGAGACACTGGTTCGTTGGGAGATTTCTAGTAATGTTGGCTTCTGAATCAGGTAATACGCTTGTTCCAAAAGAGATAGAGAGAGAGCAAACCTTACTTTCAGCCTGTTTCCGCTGCTGAAAACCTTATTGCTATCTCTCTGCAGTGGCTCCAGCCTGGCCTCTTATAATTCACCCATTGTGTACTTCCTAGAGTTTTTGGATGTGTCTGTCTGTAGCAGCCATTGTTTCAATGTCCAGCATTTTGCATTTTAATGCCTCTTCTTTAGACAGTGACGAGTTCGATGGGTCTCTGAATTACAAGAAATGTCTCTCTCCTCACACTCCCCTGAGGGTGTCTTGTTTGTTACTTCACCTTCACCTTGGAAGATGGCCTTGCATTTATAAGTACAGGTCGAGTATCCTTTATCCAAAATCCCTGGGCTGATTTCAGATCATTTCGGTTTTCGGATACTGCATATAAACTTACATTACAATAGCTTAAGCCTAGGCTAGTTATAGTCTAAAGTAATTAAAACGGCAACAAAAGTAAGATGTGTCACTGATGATAAATACAGGGTACCTGAAAAAGTTTCTTTTTGACATGTTCACCGCAGAAATGGCGAGGTAAACCATGCAGACAAACAACTAGACTTTCCTGGGCTAAAGGTCAACGAGGTTCAAAAAAAAAGTACAGTTTTTGTTTGTGTTAGGATTTCAGATTTATGGATAAAGGATACTCAACCTGTAGTTTGTTCTGTCTCATTTCAAATTGCAAAATTTCCAGTCATTTGAAAGTTTAAATCACATTCTCAAAAATAAAGGGGCATAGCCTCGCGACAACAGATTGTGTGTTCTGTTTTATGTGGTAAAGTCCAGACACTGACATACTCATGGGCACTGATTCTGACCAGCAGATACCTGAATGGAATGAACATTGCTTCGATTATATTCTGTTTTCTTTTGCTTCAGGGCAACCAAATCTTTGTGGTAGGCAAGATGGATGGCCTAATGGTGGTGAGTGGGCGTAGGCACAATGCAGATGATGTTGTGGCAACAGCATTAGCAGTAGAGCCCATGAAGTTTGTGTACAGAGGAAGGTAAGTAAAGGACCAAACATGGATCTAATAATCTCATTGTTAAGGGTACAGCTAATAGTTTTAGCTCATTTGCATATCCAGCAAAGTTCGCCCATGCGTCTCTCTGTATTACTAACCCTGATACTTTTAATTCTGTTTTATATATCCCACGTGCGTTTTACAGAATTAAATTAGTAATTTAAATGTTATTATAAAAATTGGTAGTTTGTGGCCATCGGAGGTTGGCTGTGTGAGGTTGCATCACACAGATCATCTGTCTTTAAAGAGGAGACATAGTAACCTTTGATAGGACCTTACTCATTCCTTAGATTACAGCCTCTTCATACAAAACTTCTTTACTACCTTCCGTTTCACAGCTGAAGCACTTGAAGAGTCCAGTGTTTATACACCCGTTGCCTTATTGCAACATCTTGGTGTCTCTGTCTCCACTCCTTTTTATTGAATGAGTTGAAGTGCATCTTCAAATAGAAAGCTTTACGTGCAATGAATAGTGAAATATGCTTGAATGGCAATGGTTTCAAGGGAGAAGGTGACAGACCACCAAATTCTTGTCCACTGGGTTGAAACTGAAGTGATGTAGTGATAAACTCATGTTGAGAGTAGGAAATGTGCTGCCTGCATTTTAACACCTTTTTTCTTGAAGGTATGAAGTAATTTTCAGCGCTAGAGTGTCTGACACAGACTGTGCTTTGTGTCATGTGGGGGATAACAAAAACAGCCACAAACTAAAGAGGCAACTTATTCTTGTTTCCATGTAAAACTGTGAAAAGGCAGTACGTCTCTTTGAACCCTCACCCCGGTTCCACAATTTGAAACTGATTTTCAGAGACAGCCAGGGGAAAACTGTTTGCATGTTTCAATGAGTTTGCGAAGTTATTCTCCAGTCACACTATAAACTGAGTGATGTTCTCCCATTGTGATGTGTCTATATGGTTTATTGCAAGCAAAGAGTCTAATTACTTGTATCGTACAATATGCAAATACTCCCAAACAGGATTTTAATTTTTTTATTTTGCCCCTTTTTCTATTTTAGGATAGCAGTGTTTTCAGTGAATGTACTGCATGACGAACGCATTGTATTGGTGGCAGAGCAGCGACCAGATGCATCTGAGGAAGACAGTTTCCAGTGGATGAGCAGAGTCCTGCAGGTAATTAAGCTGTCTTATCTCTGGAGGTGGGCTGTTTTGATTTTGTGGAAGAGTACTTAAAGCACATGGCCACCTGCGAAAGGCTTTTAATCCCACCCACAAAGATCTTCAAGCACTGCAAATATTTCAAATGTTCATTGGTTTTCTTTGAAGTTTTATTTTGTATCTAGCTTAAGATTCTATTTGAAAGCAATATGGTGTTGTGTATAATTTGGTATTGTGCCCTATCTATGTGTTACGATCCCCATAGAGACTGAAAGAGAATTTCCCAGTGACTGATGGAATTGCACATCAAGATTTAGCGTTTCAAGGCTTCTACTTCATCAAACTAAAATCACATAGACTAAACCTTACTTAGTAGGCACCTCATATACCAAATGACAGAGAAGCTACTTCCCCATTAAATAATTAACTCAACCGAAAATACGACTCGTTTGTACATTGCACCACTCTCTCAACAGCTATGTAGTCTTGAAGATTAAGTTCCGCATTCCTCCCGGCTTTTCAGCCTGCTGCACTGGGGCGAGTCGTCCAGTTTCCTTTGAAAGTCGCTTCACTCGGACTTCTGAGCATCCCCGACCTGACTTCCAGCAGCAAGGCCCACTCCGGCGGCTCCTTTGGCCCTTAAATCTCAAGTCCCATCTTTTTAAACAGAAGATCAGTTCTCCTCTGCACCCTACTCTGTGGTTAACACATAACGGCCCTTTCCTGCACTTCGCCTCTCCTGGTCTTTTGGAGTCTGAATGCGTGTGTCCAGAAAGACCGGCTTACCCCTCTTTTAAGTGTGAAAACGGGTACTTGATTTTTCTGTAGGTTTCGTCCTGGGCCTTGTTCCCCATGACAGCCAAATCACATGGGCTTGTATCCGGGCAGAGTTTAGTATGATTTCACCATCCCCCATTCCAGGGCATTCGGTTTTATCATAAATCAATGGAGATAGTTTAAAAAATAATCGCCTCACAAAGTATTGTATTTGCAACAGCTGTTACAGTTTTGGTTGCTCAAAAAAGTTATATACTTGTATCCACCTCAGTAAGCTGATGGGGAAATGATCTAGCAGCTCAGGTAAAATGTGATTTTGTACTGAAATTAGAAATTAAATGAAGCACAATGTTTACACCCCACCTTTGTTTCCATCGCCTGGGAGTTACAGTTACCACTATTAACAGTCAATAAATATTTATTTGTACCATATTCTTTGTTCATGATTTTAATATGGATTAAGCAATTTATATTGAAATAGTACGCAGTGGAATGTCATACAAATGTAAGTGTTCATTAATGTCACCAGCAGCAATTTCTTGGCCTATATCTCAAAGAACTTTGTAAATATCATGAGTGGAATACTTCATTCAGCTTTGGGATATTAGGCCATTCCACTGTCACATGAAAGGCATTTCCTTAAAGTGGCCTGTGAAAGGATTTGTGTATGTGGCCCCCTTTTAATTTGAGTGATTCAATTAAAAATAACCCAGCCGTCAAGCTTTAGCCTCGAAAGAAGATAAAAGCTTATTACAAAGACGTCTGCTGAAAGTTAGGTAAAAGTGATAAAGTTATTAACTGAAATTGTAGATACAAAGATTAAAATGAAAATAAAGGAAAAATATATTTAAAGCTGAGATTTCAAATCAGTCGCTGTGAAGTATTGTTGCGGGCCTGCTGCTTTGAATTCCTTCTTTCTGAAGTGAAGGGCTTGAAACTTGAAGTCCAATTCAGTAGCCGCAATGGCTTCGCTAGTTGACTGTCGAAAGTTGCCTGTACAGCTGGACTCAGTAAATGAGGGTCGTTTTTTTTACGGGTTCTGCCAGTATGAAACATGATGATTGCCTGGCTTCCTTTTTTAGCAGCTCTAGGATGTTTTCCTTCAGGGCTCCTTCCTCTGTAGTGGCAGAGAACCCAGCTGTCTCTTGAGTTTTAGCCGAGAGCTGTCTGCTGGTAGTGTCTTTCAAAACTGCCACACTGAAATGGCTTCTTGCAGCCCATTTTATAATTCAAAAAACGCAAGATGGCTGCTATGTTAATTTAGGTGAGCCATTGTTCCACAGAGCAAAGAAGTCAATTAAATTGCAGTCTTTTAAAGAAGTTCTTCCTGTCTCCTGTTCCCTCTGAGGTAAAGGGGATTTTCACACCTTTTAAGAGATTCAATTATGTAGCTCAAGGCGTCTTTGCATTTCAAGTGCCTTGTGATCCTTCTTGAGATAAGGACAGTCTGGCTGTCAGCGGTTGGAATCCACAAGAGAAGTTGTGTTACTTCTGGGAGCCATGTCTTAAGGCTCTTTTTGTCAATTTTAAAAAGATATTACAGTTTGTTACAAAATCTATGATAATATAATTACACATCCATGACACTACCAGCGGCAGGCTTGCAGAATGCTGTCAGCGGCTGATTGAACGTTCCTTTGAAGCTAATGAAGAGGAAATGTTTTTTGCTATATCACAGGCTCTGGCAAAGTTTGATTCTTCAGATCAGAAGTATGATAATCACCTTCTGTTGCTCTCTTCCAGGCTATCGACAGTATTCATCAGGTAGGAGTGTACTGCCTGGCCCTGGTACCTGCCAACACACTTCCCAAGACTCCTTTAGGAGGCATCCACCTATCTGAGACCAAACAGCGCTTTCTGGAGGGCATGTTGCACCCATGTAATGTCTTAATGTGCCCCCACACCTGTGTCACCAACCTTCCTAAGCCTAGGCAGAAACAGCCAGGTAGGTGTGATCTGCCATAGTGTGTTTGGTCTGCAGTTGTGAATTTGTTGCGAATAAAGGTCTTTCCTCATTTCTAGTCCTGTGCTGCACAGCTTCCTTTTTTGCTCTGCTGTTACACTCCCATGCGCTGTCGGTAGGCTTGGAGTTTGAAGTTGATAAGCTAAATAACACACATACTAGGCACCGGTGTTAACTCTATAAATACCATGTAAACGGTAAAAAAAAATTCTTAGCCTATAATTTTCTGTTTTTCATTTTGTTATCCAACAATGCTTTCTTGCCCCTTTCTCTCATATATCTAAGTTAAAAGGGAAATTGCTTTTCGTGATTTTAGAAGATGAATTTATGAATCTCACAATTTCTCTACAGATTCTAAGCTTGTGCATTGCAATATATTTAAAATTATCAAGTCTTTAAAATTTGTATTCTTCGTTTTTTTTCTCTTTGTGGCATTAGGGATGCAATTGTCTGCTTAACTGGTTGTCCACAGCACCTTGTGCTATTGTGGGAATTGCCTAACTATGAGCTAAGACAGTAAATTTAGGCTATAGCGACCAAGGTGATGTCCACATCAGTACTTCCTGGCTGGTGTTACAGAAGAACCATGTTTCAAAACTTGGTCGATTTTTCACTTCTCTAGCCTGAGGGTTTCTAAGATTCCCAACAGAGCTGAGATTAGCCGGCTCAGCACAGGTCAGTGATCAAACCTGCTTCTTCTGTGTGGTGCAGTTTTACAGCCCTTGCTGCAATTACAGACTGAACCATTAAGTGAGCATCGATCACTTCTTAAATTGGATGATTTCCTTTCGGGTAAACGTTAGTAGATTTTGTGCGGATGAGTCATTGACTTACCTGCATACCTCATTGTAGAGTACCCCATGAAACATAGTTATCTTCCCACCTGGCTGCATTGGGGTGGAATCCTCGAGAGCTTGTTACCCCTTTCAGTTAGATTTGTGTTGGAGTGCTGGAGTCTTGTAACGTATTGATTCCTCTGTGGGTGTGGTGGAATTGTACACATTAACCCCTAACTTTCATCTGTTTAAAAGAGGCGATGGAATAAGAAATATAAATTCAGGAAAAAAATAAAATAAAATCTAGCCCTTCATCTTCCAAGTGTCAGTGATTTAAATTTCCAATCTTAATTGCGAGTATTGCTGATAAAAGCGACATGTTGAAACTTTTCGTCTTGCACTCGTCAGGGCACTCGCAAGAATACCAATATAAGGGGAAAACAATTTGTACTGGTGCATTCTCCATGGCAACGCCACTTGCCAACCAATCAGCATTCTCTTCAAAACAAAAATAAAAATACCTGGAAAAACTCAGCAGGTCTGGCAGCATCTGCGGAGAGGCACACAGTTAACGTTTCGAGTCCGTATGACTCTTCAACAGAACAGTTCTGTTGAAGAGTCATACGGACTTGAAACGTTAACTGTGTTCCTCTCCGCAGATGCTGCCAGACCTGCTGAGTTTTTCCAGGTATTTTTATTTTTATTTTTGTTTTGGATTTCCAGCATCCGCAGTTTTTTGCTTTTATCTTAGCATTCTCTTCACATACAGTACAAATTGTTGTTCTCCCCTTATATTTGGTATTCCTGCAAGTGTCCTGGTGAGTGCAAGATGAAAAGCTTAGACATGTCTCTTTTTTTTTCAGTAATACTTAAGTTGTGTACTTCCAAACAACTAATTGTGAGTAATATGTCCTGGGAAACAGTTAATTGATAACTACAGTTCAGTGGAAGAACATTTTGTTTTGGTACAGACTACCTGACTAAAATGTTGAAAAGTAACTCTCTACTTTCTTGTTTCCTTTCCACTGTTCTTTTTAACCCTCTTATTTGTTCTTGAATGCAGAGGTGGGACCTGCTTCCATGATAGTTGGTAACCTTGTGGCAGGAAAGCGAATAGCGCAGGCCTCTGGCAGGGATGTCACCCAGTTTGAGGACAACGATCAGGCTCGAAAGGTATGGATTCTAGTATAATGTAAGAATGGTAATTTGAATACGTACTGTATTATACTCTGTTCCGGTCATAGGATGTTATCAGTTTTATGCTACGTGATCAATAAGATGAAATATAGTGCACTTTGAGGGTGTTGTCTGTCCTAAGGATCATGCACAGCAAGAGCATTTCAGAATGTATTCCAGGCCTTGAAACAGAACTGCGAGTTCAAGGAAAAACGATCCCATTCCAGCAGAAAGTACGAATTGCTCGTCAAAACAACATTGGAGTTCTCCGAGAGTTGGAGGGTTGGAGGAGCGAGGCCTCGGTGGAATTTGAAAACAGCAATCAGAATTTCAAAATCGAGGCATTGCCAGACCAAGAGCCAGTGTAGGTTAGCGAGAGTGGGTGTTGAGTGAACAGGACTTGGTACGGCTAGGGTGAAGTTCTGTGTTACAGTCGAAGAGGTTTACCTGAAATCCCTTCTGTTTTTCTTTCCCTGTAATTTTCTTTTCCTATTTTAAATGCGCACACAAAATTGGTGAATTGCTCCTATGTATTAGAGCCAGCAGTAGCCTGTGGTTTGACAGCATGTGTAACACCAAATCAAAAAGCAATCCGTAAAGATTGTTCTCGTTATTTTGGTATCTTTACATAGATTCAAAGGAATGATTTGCCAGGTATACATTTATTGCAAAGCTGCTGTCTGCAAACAATCTGTAAACCTCTGCTTTTATAAACCCCGAGGAAAGCAGAAAACATTTTCAATCCTTATATTTTCTGTCCCCAACCGAGTAAGAGGATGCAGACCGACCTTGGGATCGCGAACAACAAACTAATTCCGCAAGATCATTTCAAACTAACATCTTGACGCAATATTCAGTTTTAACCAAATATGAAAGCATGTGTGTGATGGAAACTATGCTGATGGGGAGGAAATGAAGAGACATTTTATATGGTAGAGGTCGTTATGATCTGGAATGCGCCACCTGGAAATGTGCTGGCATTCAGATTCAGTAGTAACTTTCAAATGTGTTCTCGAAAAGGAAAGATTTGCACAATAATGTGGGGAAAGAGCAGGGGAGTGGGATGAACTGGATAGCACCTTCAAGGTGGCACAGGCACAATGGTCCAAATGCCCTTCGCCTGTGCTGTACGATTCTACGAATCTATGAGTTACTGACCACCATACTCTGAGAATAACGAGCTTCATATCAGGAGTTAACAGCATGCGGGGGGGAAAAAAAATCTTCTTGTTCCAAACCCAGGGAATAAAATACTTTGGCTTTCTGCCTTCAAAATGGAAGGCATTTTACCAAAAGCCGTGATTGTTAGCTTAATCTTTCCTGGCTAGAAGAAAGCCACCTGCTCATGCTGCTGCATTCTGCTGTTTGTTTCTAAGGACAGAATTTTGCTCTTGTCGGGCGGGCTCAGCGGGGGCCATCGGGAAGCCAACCGCCACCCGCAATCTGGGCCGGACCACGATTTCAAGCTGGCGGGCCAATTAAGGCCTGCCCAGCGTGAAACGCATGCTGCAGTGCTTAGCTGTGTGGGTTAGGGTTAGGGCTGCCTCAAGGACATGAAGAGCTTTAAAAATTAGAAATAAAGATTTTTAAAATGTTATAAAACATGTCCCCTCATGTGACTCTCTCACATGAGTAAGGACATGTTATAAATGAAATTTAAAACATTTTATTTTTATTTGATGTTGAAAATCTCATCCTGCCCGTGGATGAGGTTTCCAAAAAAATGCAAAGGCCGCTTGGCCTTTTTGCCTATAAATGGACAGGCAGTGAAAAATTTAAGTTAATTAATACTTTAGTGGCCTTAATAGGCTTTCTAATTGTCTGCGGGCGCACTGCCAATTCTTGAGTGCGCCCACCGCTTGAACTATTGCGCGACTGTGCGTTGACATCTGGACGCTCGCCCGATGTCATCACGCGTCATTTCACGCTCGAGCAGGTTGGGCGCGCGTCCGCCTGCCGAGGTGAAAATTCTGCCCCAAGTGTATGTAAATTGTTTGTGCAGCTGATGCGCCTCAGTGATGCTTGACACACCACTGTATAAGGTGTATTGAGACGCAAGAATTCCTCTGGCCGCTATTTGTGGCCACCTCTTAAATAACATTTTTGAACACTTCCTGTGTCGTTGCTAGTAGAAACCAGAGCAATTACTCCCCTCCCTTTCCCCCACCCCCAAGTTAAACCCACCTGCTCAGTCTTCCCTACCAACAAATTACTTGAGTACAGGTTTATTTTAAGGAGTTGATTTCTGCTTGGGATATCTGCTTTGTGTTGCCTTGAAAGTTGATGCATTATTCAGGTGACAAGAAAGGATGCATTTTGTTGTCTTTTAACAAATGACTTGATATTTTTACTGCCTTTAACTGCTCAGTGACATTTCCCCTTCTTTTCCCAGTTTCTGTTCTTGGCAGATGTTCTGCACTGGCGTGCTCAGACCACACCAGACCACCCCCTTTTTCTCCTCTTGAATGCCAAGGTATGTTCAGAGGGAGATGACTTAATTTTTCAGAGACAAGGAATTCAGCTCGAAATGTAATGAATAAGAGTTGTTTTGTTCTTTCAGTTAGTGGTGTCTAGCAATTTCATCTGGAGTTGTATTGGTAATTGGCTGAAGACCCAGCAGGCTGCAGTGAGGCTTCGAGGGTATAGTTATCAATAGAGAATAACTCATGGGAAACAATAGGACATGTGTTTTGGTTTCAGTGGTATTCTGTGTCCCCAAATGCATCTGCTTAGCTGACCCGATATGAATTTACCCAGTGTTTACTTAAAAGATTAAAATTTCCATTTTTAAATTGTTAATAATTAGATTTTATTGCCTCCATGGGTTAAGCAATTCTACCTGGTATAATGCACCTGATGCTGTCAAGCATGACACCCTTGACTTTGTGTGAGCAACAACATGGGAAACTCGCTAGTATGCATCACTCGTACTCCCAACATCATACACTAAATTTCAGACTTTGTTACAGATGCAAAACAATTTTAATATATGGCTGTATCCACCTGGCTTTCTGAAATAACAAATATGTCCCAATCTGTGAAATTTCCTGAGCAAATAACAATTAAACACTGCCCGCAGCTTGTGTTTACATAACATGTCAACTCTAGCTTCACAGGACCTAACTCAGCCTTCGTAGCAGCATTATACACTATGCGTTACATAGTAAATCATTACTGCCCTTTTATTTCAGGGCATCATAATACTTCCATTGAGCAATGACATGGAAGATCCTTTAAAATGTGTATATTATTAAAGTGATATTGAATATTGTGGAGCAAAGAGATGGAGAGGCAAAAAGGTGTTTTTGGGGGGGGATGTGTGTTGTGTGTTAGAAGCTGACGTAATAGAACAGGTGGGTATAATAGGGGCTAATAAAATCTATGTTAGAAATTATGGAGTGGACTGATCACCAAAGTGCAGAGAGAAGAATAAAGTTTGAGAGAAGCTTGTGACAGCACTTTCATCTTCCATCGTGAAGTGTTAAAAGTATTTATGTTTTTACCCACCAGGGCACCGTTGTGAATACAGCAACCTGTATACAACTGCACAAGAGAGCAGAGAGAGTGGCTGCAGCCTTGTTAGAAAAAGGACGCCTCAACACTGGGGATCACGTGGCCTTGGTTTACCCACCAGGTAAACAAGACAGTGTGCTGCCTCTTTGAAAACATGTTTGTGGTTAAACGGGCTTGTACGCTTCATACAGGTTGCTGTTGAATTGGGTAACTCCAGCAGCAGAATGCTTGCACGTTTATCTAAGTCGTGTGTTATGGGGTTTCTCGCTATTTGGCCAAGGAAGGATTTCGGGTCGTTTCACATTCGGATGTCGTTAAAACTTGGCTCATGAGGTACTAAATGCACAACAGATCGCAGTGGGGGATTGCAGAATAGAATTCGACACCTAAAAGATTAGATTCAGGCAACTGACTCATGGTGCTTTCAATGTCAGCTTGAAACGATGGAGAGTTATAAATTGTATGTTTCCAATGCCTTCGTTGTTAGCTCAGTGGGAATGAGTACCTAGAGCCCAGACCCGGGAGATCAGTACCAGGTGTGTTCAGCAGCTTGACAAACCATCATCAAGCACGGAGCTGGACAGGGTCAAAGGTCTAGCTTTTGGCTTCCTAACCCACTGAGAAAAGACACACTGAGATCGGTTAAGAAAGTTAAGCACAGAAATTGAGAGCTCCCAGCTTACGTTTAGTGTAACTAGTTTCAGGTAAGCTATTAAGTGTATTTAGCCTGTCAACAGGGATAGTGTGACCTGCTCTGTTGTTTACAAGCCACATCTTAAAATAGTTTAAAATTCACTATGAATTGTATTCCGTTGTTCGTATATTGTACCTGAAATAAAGTGGCTTGTTACTTCATGACTAGTCTAGTCTCACTACTGTTCATTAGCATTTGTTAGTCCGCTTCCAGAAGATAGAAACGCAAGATGTTCACGACCGGTTTACATAGCATGGGGCTTCATTGTTTCCAAGCCCCAGGTTCCCCTATCTCACAACTAGATGGGAAAGTAAAATTAAACTCTTGGTCATGGGGGAGATATGGTCTGGTTAAAGGACAGACCAGGTGATATTGAACCTGAGAGAATATCTTGGGGAGAAATTACTAACATTCCAGCAGTTTACACACTTTGCTCAAGCATCTTGGCTGTGCAGATGACCCAGGCAGCACTTCTTGATTCTGTAATTAATGGTGTTCAACTTTTTATAACCCAGCAACTCAAAGTGCAAGTTATTATTTAGACATAGCCAAAAGCAAAATATTGCGATTGCTAGAAATATGAAATAAAACTGAAAATGCTGGAAATACTTGGATTTGGCAGCATCCATGAAGAGAGAAATAAAGTTTTCAAATCAGTGACCTTTTGTCAAAGCTAGTTTTACTTTGTTTTATACTGTCAGAGCAGTAAGACTATAAGGAAATTACCTGACAAAGCAAGTACAGGTCACGTATCCTTTATCCAAAACCTTGGGGCCGATTGTGTTTTGGTTTTCAGATATTTTCAGTTTTTGGGTCTACCATATATATATAGTAAGCCTAGGCTGGCTATAGTTCTACAAATACTAGGTTGTTTCTCCATTTTCCACCTCGCTCACACCCTACCTCTTATCTGTTAACACTTATTACACCTGTAATATAATATTACATTGCTTTATTAACATACAAATTAACTTCATAGCCGTTCAAAAAAAATGTTGGGTTTTTGGATGTGTTCGGTTTTTGGATGGTCGAATAAAGGATATTCGACCTGTGCATTGTATGGGCAGGAAATAGTGGGATTCTCTCAGTTTGATATGAATTGTCACAACTTAATTTTGTTTCCGTATCAATTAACCTGGTACTCTAGTCAATTTGCCACACTTAATCGGTGCCGATTGTGACACGGATGGGTACCATTGAATTGGTACCTGTATCCCCATTTAACTTCCTAACCAATTGTGAACAGAGAGTGATTTGTCTATGATTTGTGTCTCTGAGATGTTGAAATTCCATGGATTCAATTTGCAGAGTGATTTCTGCGAGTTCAGTAGACCACAGTACTGTACAAAACTGTCTCATTCTGCTCCTTCCTCCAGGTATCGACCTCATAATGACTTTCTATGGGTGCCTGTATGCAGGATGTGTGCCTGTCACTGTGCGACCCCCTCACCCACAGAACCTTGCCACCACTTTACCCACTGTCAAGATGATTGTAGAGGTATGATATCAAACAACTAGCACCCTTTTCTGAGATGATTTCATGCTGTTACATTTAGATCTTGCTATCTCTAACTTTAGGAATTATGCTATTAACTGTATTGACTTTGGAAATTGATGTTCCTAACCATACGAATTATAACATTAGCTACTTTGCCACCATATTGTAGGTTTAAATAAAAATCTTGTACCATTAAGTACGTTGGTACCCTTGAATGAGCGAGCCTCATGACAGTCCATATGAAAGAATTTATGGAACTGTAACTCACTAATTTCTGTAAATAGGGAGTAACTGCTTGTTATATCATGAGGCATACTTAAATTAGTAATCGCACTCCCACGCACGCAGTTATACCACATGTTGCTGCTATAACTAATGGAGTCATCTTTTAGGAAGACAATAGCTGGTGAAGTAATGTCATGAAGCACTGTACTGCCTATACAGAGGGATGTACTGATCGTAACATATCCTGTGTTATTTTGGTGTACATGCAGAGGAAAAGATTGATAGACATCTACCATGTGTCTATCTTCTGTCTGCATGGAGGAAATTTGGAACTGTGAGAAAGCTGCTGCAGTTTTACATTGCTCTTGAATGTAGCTTGTTTATACTACCCCTTTATAGCAATGTTGGTTTCAACTGTGCTAGAACTAAGACCCTGGATTGAAACCAGCTCAAACATATTTGCTAAATTGTGGCTTGTTCACCATGTGCCCTAAACAGAAGTAAATCAATATTTGCATTCTAGCAGCCTAGTTTGTTCCATGGTCATGCAGATCTCGTACTTAATAAAAGGTTCTTTTTCTTGTTTATAATCAGAAAGACTATCTTCTACCTCCAGTGTAAATGGGAAAAACTTCTCAAACCAGCTCCTGAAAAAGTGAAAACCTTTGCACCAAATAATTGTGTAAATTTAAGACGAGATGAGGAGAATTTTTTTCTGAGGGTAGTGAGCCTTTGGAACTCCATTCCTCAAAAGGTGTTAGAAGCAGAGCCTTTGAATATTTTTAGGGCAGAGTTGGATAGATTCTTGATAAACAAAGGAGCGAAAGCTTATCAGGAGTAGGTGGGAATGTGGAGTTGAGGTTACAATCAGATCAGCCATGATCTTATTGAATGGTGGAGCAGGCTCGAGGGGCCGAGTGGCCTACTCTTGCTCCCCATTCCTATATTCGTAAGTTACCACGTGTCGGCTGTGGCTCAGTTGGTTGCAGCCTCACCTCTGAACTGCAAGTTTCTGAGTTTAAGCCCCACTCCAGAGCTTGAGCACAAAAATCAAGGCTGACACTCCAGTGCAGTACCGAGAGAGTACTGCGCTGTCAGAGATGCCATTTTTAAGGTGAGATGTTAAATCTGTCTGCTCTGGCAGGTGTAAAAGATCTCATTGCACTGTTTTGAAGAACAGGGGGTCCTGGCCAGTGTTTATCCCTCAATCAACATCACAAAAATAAAAACGGATTATCTGGTCATCATCACTTTGCTGTTTGTGGGAGCTTGCTGTGAGTAGACTGGCTGCTGCATTTCCTACATTGCACTTCAAAAGTACTTCATTGGCTGTAAAGCGCTTTGAGACATCCGGTGGTTGTGAAAAGCGCTGCATAAATTCCTTTCCTTTTTAAATGGGATGTTGGAATTCAGGATGAGCTCACACTGAGGAGCTGATTTATAAATATTATTTCATACCTGACAGATATAGCCTTGGGCTCATGAGACCTACTTCAGGTGTGTCACTTGCCCCCAGGCCATTGGATTGAATGTGGAGCTCTGCCAGTATAAAGTTGGGATGGATTCCAATGGGTCACCTCACCTACTTTACCTGGTGTCTTCAGCTGCAAGCTTGCCAAATAAAAAGAAAACCATTTTATGTTTGCAGTATAAAGTCAGAGCATTTTCTCTTCAGCAGAAAAATGTTCAGAAACAAGTGGCACTTGTCACCGTGTTAAATTACTCATTTATTGAGGCTCATGTACATCATAATCAAAAAAACAAGTTGCTGCTAGGTTTAACCATAATTTAAGTGACTTGGCATTCATTTTGGAGATGAAAATAAAACTCATGGTTGCTGCAATTCTGAAACAAGAACAGAATATGCTGAATTGATTGAGAAAGTGCCACCCAACATGCTGGCTATCTTTTTCTCTGATGCCGACGCCAGTTGCCTTTCTGTGCATTTGCAGCATCTTTTTTGTTTCTGATTTTTGGTTTTTGTAGCGTAGGAAAGCTAGAGCAGTTCACCTGTGTGAAGAATATTGCCTTGTTGTGGTGCCGACAGCAAAAACAAGCATAGAAGAATAATGGATGGCTGGGTGAATGAGGTGGTGTTTGGGACAGCTCAAGTCTTTGCGTGGTACATCCACTGTTACCCACCAAATTCTGGTGATTAACTGAAGATCCCAATGATCATGCAGCAATGTGGTCACTGTTTGTTCCTTTTGTTCCTCTAGGTAAGCAAATCTGTCTGCATTCTCACAACGCAAGCTATATTAAAGCTACTCCGCTCAAAGGAGGCAGCTGCAGCTGTGGATATCAAGAGCTGGCCCACAGTTTTAGACACCGGTAGGCTTTTGTTGTTTATTGAACAAACTATAAGTTAGTTGGATAATATTTTTGACCTCTTTTGATAGGTTTGTGATATTACAAGGGAGTAAGAGTTGTAGGGGGCGCAGGCCAAGATCCAATCCGCCATGATATTGACTGGTGGAGCAGGCTCAAGGGGCCTGGTGGTCTACCCCTGCTCCTAATTCTTATGTTTTTGTTCTTAAAGCATGCCGTCATGTTTATCAATCTGTTAGAGAGAATTGATTAAAACTGTTACTCTGTGCATTCATTGTTAACTGTAAGATAGCTTAACGCTTTGTATCTAGTTTCATCTCCCTAAAATGCTTCAGCAAGGTTGGTGAAGGGCACACATCAGTGACTGTACATCTAGCTGGGTTCACGAGGACCTCTTGTCACACTATAAAATAACTAGATATTCGACCCACTGCTCAGTGCAAGGTTGTCTGACAACTTACTGGAAGTTGCCAGCCCTGCTATACCTAAAAGTATCCAGGGCAGATATGAACCTTGTAAATTGCACCCTATTTAAGTACATTAACCTGATCCAACCCACGACTATTTACCCCTTGTAGGAAGTGAATATAGAATTATTGAATGAGGAAACAATTATGTGGGAAATATAACTGCTTAACTTTTTTTGGTGAGTTTAGGACTCATGCTTTAATGATTTGTATTAATAATGTTTAATAATTGATTTTTGACATTTATATTTCGATTAGATGACTTGCCCCGAAAGAAGCCTCCCCAAATATACAAAGCACCAACACCTGAAATGTTGGCGTACTTGGACTTCAGCGTATCCACTACTGGAATCCTTGCAGGAGTGAAGGTATGGAGTCTTTCCTTTGGATAGCTGCATACGCTAACTGAGGCAGCTCTGACAATTATAACAATCTGCAAACCGCACAACACAATTTGACCTTCCCATGCCCCTCACTGTGTAAATGGGAATTCAGTAGATGGGTTAGGTGAAGGGCATTACAGCAGTAGATTGAGCCTGCTCCCAGTCTGGGTTTTGGTGAGGAGGCTGAAACGGGTAGAACTATCGTCACACCTCTAGTAAATGGGCACGTGTGAAGCCTTCCCATTAATCAAGACTCAAGTACAGTGAAGGCACGTTTCTGTATGTCGGGTAGCACTATGAATTTCAAGTGGTAAAATTGCCTAAATCCACCATCATAAACAGTAACTACTTGAGTAAGAAAGAAACTTTTTCATTTATGTAGTGCCTTTCTCAGCAGTAGAACACCCCACACTGCTTAGCCAATTAAGTATTTTTTGAGGTTTAGTCACTGTTGTAAACGTAGTGGCTAATTTTCTCACAGCAATGTCATCATGATCTGGATAACAAACCGGATAGTGCTGTTGGCTGAACGGAAACTTTTGGACAGGACACCAGGGAGAACTCCCCTGGTCCCCATCGAATAGCACCACCCTTTACGTATGCCCGATGGGCCCTTAGTTTAACATCTCATCTAAAAGGTGGCACCTCTGACAATTCAACACTCTTCAGTCCTGTAGTGGAGCGTCAGCCTAGATTTTGAGTGGGCCTTTAACCCATGACCTCCTAACCTGGGTGAGTGTGCTCCCAACTGAAGCACAGTTGACACACGGCTGCTGGAGAATGCACTTCAAGTCCTTCCCCTTGTCCACAGAAAGATTTGCATCGACTGCCTGTAAAACTTACTTCATAAAACCATTATTAACACGTGGCTCCATCATACCAATGCAGCTTTAGTCTGCATTAAAGTAGTACCTGTAAGCCTGTATGATGATATCATAGAAATACTTAAAAGCATTCCTAACCAGTTCCTTTGTTTGCTGTTACAACTGAGGAGTTCATATGTTGTAATAAATGGGTTCATGTCTTCAAAATGGTGGACAGGAAATTGACACAAGCATATTAAATGTTCTATGATAAAATCTCAGCATAACTGTGGGCTGCACTGGCTTTAACTGTGGGCTGCACTGGCTTTAACTGTGGGCTGCACTGGCTTTAACTGTGGGCTGCACTGGCTTTAACTGTGGGCTGCACTGGCTTTAACTGTGGGCTGCACTGGCTTTTAACTGTGGGCTGCACTGGCTTTTAACTGTGGGCTGCACTGGCTTTTAACTGTGGGCTGCACTGGCTTTAACTGTGGGCTGCACTGGCTTTAACTGTGGGCTGCACTGGCTTTAACTGTGGGCTGCACTGGCTTTAACTTTGTGATTTACATTGGGGAAGAGGGAAATCTAGATAGATGGCTCTTCACTTTGAGTATTGTTCTTGTTGGCAATAGATGTCCCATGAAGCAACGAGTGCCATGTGTCGTTCTATCAAGTTGCAGTGTGAGCTATACCCTTCCCGACAGATTGCAGTTTGCCTTGACCCCTACTGCGGCCTTGGTTTTGCTCTCTGGTGCCTCTGCAGGTAAGACCATTGTTCCTAAAACTCATCAATCCTAGTGACACAAATTGAATTGCAGGAACTCAATCCCTCTATGGTAGTTGCATAATTCACCAATGTGTACCATTGCCAGAGACTGGAGGTGCCTGTAACCATGTTTTTAACTTAATAAGTGACAGCAAGTGTGAGACAGAGACAGCATCATTAAAGCTATGTCTGTCAGGTCACAGTATGCAGTGCTACTTCTAAATGAGCAAAACAGAAATCCGAATTCAAACCATAATGCCACCTTGTGATACACCACATCCTGCTGCAGTAGACGCAGAGCAATGGTATGGAACTGTGATCATTATTTCCCAGTGTTTATGATCAATCTTAACCCAAGCCAAGAAAAATGTTTAGGTTCAGAAATATATTGTAAACAAGTTTTGTGTGGTGTTTATACCATATGCAAAGATTTTTTTTCTGTTTATAAAGACACGACAGGATTTCATAGGGTGACACAGCATATTGGTGAGTTAACCTGTGAAAGTTGAGAATACTGGAGTGAGTTCAAGCTCGCAATCTTTTGCATCCGAGCTCCTGGTTCCTTCCGCACTGCTGAGAGAGGTGGGATGCCAAATAGTCAGCCCCCCACAGGGATGGAGCAGAAACTGAGAGAGATAATTATGTGAACTAGTTTTAAAATGACATGAGCAAAGGTCTGGTGACAGGTCACTCACCCACCTTTGCATGGCACGAGAAGAATCAGTTAAGAGAAAGCCGTTTAAAGAGCACAACATCACTCTCCCGAAACGCTCAACTCTTAGAGACTAGTGAAGAGATTTCTGCTGTTGTGACAGCTAGAAATAATACTGCCAGGAATTTTAGACCTTCAGTTTTCTGGAAGAGACTCTGTGAGATAAGAGGATTGAAAGTAGACATTATAACAATGGCAGGATATCATCTACATTTTCACCTGAATGAATAAATAACAGTACTGGTTTAAGTTCTGGGGAGCATTGTTGGCACAGACTGAATTATTGTTTTTAATCTCCTGGCAATTTATTTTGGGCGTGAATGATATTTACATCTGTTCATGCTCTCATCTCTGAATGCAAATTTTGTCACCTTTATTAGTTTAAAAGTGCTTCATCTAATTTCAGCCAAACGTTACATGTCCCTTTCATCAAACAACTTCCTAAGCAAGCATGCTGGGAATAATCATGAGTCACTTGTACATTTCTGAACACTGAAATGTCACAATCTTTATCTGTATTTTGAACGTGTTGAATTTTCATGCTACTGGGCATGTCACATCACTGAACAGATTTTCAATTCTTTAACTTGGTGGTGGATATGTTTGAATGATCAGTATTGGTTTGAGGTTTAGAAACCATCATTTAGGTCAATGAGTTGTCAGGTTTAGTAGTATCTTGATTTACTTTTAGGACACTTTTTACCCACACAAACTATACTTATACTTTTAAACGTTGATTTTTTTTTGAGCATTTCTTGATGGTGAACTGTTTAAATGTAAACACTCTGCACAATGTTGGACTATGAGAGACACCAGATACGCATTTTCATAATGGCCAAACATCTGTTGTTCTCTCTTCCCAGTGTTTATTCGGGTCATCAGTCCATCCTGGTCCCTCCACTTGAATTGGAGAGTAATGTCTCCCTCTGGCTGTCTGTAGTTAGTCAATACAAAGTGCGTGTAACTTTCTGTTCCTACTCTGTAATGGAGATGTGCACCAAAGGACTTGGTGCACAAACAGATGCACTGAAGGTAAGAGTCAATCGTGTATCTGGAATTTATCTAAGGAATTGTGCCATGTGACTGGGTCATTTTTTTTGGTCTTTATTCTTTCATGGGATGTGGGCGTCGGTGGCAAGACATTTGTTGCCCATCCCTAATTGCCTTTGAATTGAGCAGCTTGCTCAGCCATTTCAGAGGGCAGTTAAGAGTTAATCACATTGCTGTGGGCCTGGAGTCACATGTAGGGCACAGACCAGATAAGGATGGCAGATTTCCTTCCCTAAAGGGGTCGAGACTGGGTATGGATCGCAGAATGTCCTCCATAAAGCACATTAGTGAGCCAAATGGGGTTTTTAAAAAAAAAAACAATTGGTAATTCTTGTCATGGTCACCATTACTGAGACCAGCTTTATATTCCAGATTCATTAATTGAATTCAAATTCCACCATCTGCTATGGTAGAATTTGAAACCGTGTGCTCAGAGCATTAACCTGGGCCTCTGGATTACTAGCTCAGTGACATTACCACAACACCACCATCTCCCCATACTTGAAGATGCTGTGGCAACTTGATGGCAATTTTCTTTTTCTTCAAATCATGTTTCTCCTTATCAAGGTTCAGGACCACTTGAACTTAAATGGCACATCTTGCAATAAGTGTCTAGTGAAACTACTTTGGCTTCTGTTTTTAAAACCTAAGGAATGGTATCCTTTTATCATCTTTGTCATTGTGTGCACTGGGGTCTACGTGTAAGCATATTTTCTTTCTTTAGGCTAAAGGTGTGAATCTGTCCTGTGTTCGGACATGTATGGTGGTCGCAGAGGAGCGGCCACGAATAGCGCTTACACAATCCTTCTCCAAGTTATTTAAGGACCTTGGACTATCTCTGAGGGCTGTCAGTACAACCTTTGGCTGCAGGGTCAATGTGGCCATCTGCTTACAGGTGAGAATTTCATCCTGTAAATTAAATATAAGTTGAGAACATATTGGAATAGCCTTTCCTTTCAATGAGCTGTAATCTCCTCTTTGCCTGTACTTTTGACACAGTCTCCTATTTAGTGAGGAATGCTCACCCACCCCAAGCTTCCTTGCTGCCATCAGAATGCCCAAAATTGCAAGCTTGATGGTGATGTCAGGAATTATGTAACCAGTAAGTCACAAGAGATAAATCTGTATTAAAACGGTTTGCGCTGTAGGGGATGGTATCAGCCATCTCTGACCTGACTGACTGATCCAAAGCTGTGTTGTTTTCTGAGGGCCTATCCGGTGCAAAATGGTCCTTACACCGCCACCATCCCACCTCCCAAAAAAACCAGGAGCAACCGAGTTAACACAATGGCAGTGTGACTTTAGTGCAGTTTACAGTCCCATTCCCACATTGCACTAATGAAGGGACTCATTTAGCATTTTGGAGGCCCACCCCTGTGTAGTAACACTTTGGAGGAAGGTCCCAAATTGCATTCTTGGTTTGCACTGTGCTTAGACTTTGGCTGATATAAATTGAGAATGAGAACAGTGTGAGAAGAAGAACCAATAGACAGGTTTTATTTTCTGATGTATGAAACTGTTTAAACCATCATGCCTTTCTCAATGCTTTGTTAAGGTGCCCTGTACTAAAGCAGCAATTTAAATATGGGCTGTGCTTTTGTACATATTTTCCCTGAGGTCCCTGTATTATAACAGCAGAGTGACTTTGCTAATGGCTGTTCCAGTGTCTCCAGTAACTGTTTTGCTGTTTCTGTTTGTCTCTTGTCTCTTGCTTATGCTTCTCTCTCTTTAAATCTGGCTGTCCCTTCCTCTCTCTGGGCTGACCTGTGCCATCTCCATTCCTCGCTTCCTCCTCCCTCGCACTCTCAGCCACACAGGCTGGGCAAGCTGGCTGAGCAGGTAATTTTGTGTTTTATTTTGCCCCAGGTCCTTTCCTTGGCCAACGAGCAAAAGTTTATCTTAAACTTACATTTATCTTAAACTGACAGAGCTAAGAATCACTACTATATTTAAATATCTGAAAAAATTAGTAATCAAGAAATAAGTTAAATTTCATGAAAAAACGACTTGGCAATATCTAACTAACGGATATGGCTTAAGAGTACAGACAGCGGCATTGGGTTAAATTGGTTTTTTTTGTGTAGATTTAGCCTAGTTAAGACACAAGCTATTAATGTTTACACTTGATCACAATTCTTATTCTACTGTGTGAATGAAGTCTCAGGGCAGATGCCAATTTGAACTACGTTTCAATAAATAACCTGCTGTCCTGTTATCCAAGAGTTTCCACTGATGAGTTCTAGATGCTGGAGCACAAGTTTGCTGTCTTAAAATATTTTCACACAGCACTTTGTCATGGTTATTACCGGACATTAAAGTAGCTGTATCACTGATATACACTTGTACAGAGCAGGATTCCAGCAGAGCTTAGGGGAGCACCAAGTAATTTAGATTCCCAACGTTCACAGTATGTATTCGTGATCAAGTATCAGTATTGTTTTGGAGTGAGAATGCAAAACTCCTCTTTCCCCCTTTATTCCCAGGGCCATGAAAAAAAGTGTGGCCAAAAGGATGGTTGGATGACACTTTCCCCCAACTTGATTAGTACAGCCTTGATTCGAGCATTCAGTGTGGTCTGGTACTAAGTCCCCAGCTGATTTTCTGTTTCCCCCTGTAGTGCAGAGTTAGGACCAATCCTCTTAGATCAGATAAAAGGTGAAAAAGTACTGTTGTATTAGACTGCAAGTTTCATGGCAAGCTGGTAAACATTTCAGTCTCACTTATGTACAACACAGCCCAGAAGACTGTTGTACTATCTGATTAGGCCAGGAGTAAAATCCAATTCCAAGTCCCTATTAAATCTGCTGCAGAAATCTATTAGTGGTGTCTGTGCCCATCTCTCTCGCACTCTCTTTCCTCTTTAATTGATTCTTCAGGACTGTTTTTCCACTGGTAAAAGTTCTATTATTTTTACCCTGATTTACAAATAACATTCTAGACACAGCAAGGTGCTAGATCCCTCCTGCTGCACAACAGCATTCACTCTTACCAATTTTCAAGCAAGGAAGCAAAAGACAATCTTAGCTAGAGGCCGACTCAAAAGAGTTGATCCATGTTTGCTGTTCAAGAAATAATTTCTAAATTGAAGGGATTTGTAATCCTGAATGTGTAATCGGTTTTGGTAACACCTCTAATGCTGAATGTGTAGTTATGCTTTTAAGGATGTGTAATCCTGAATGTATAAATAGTGCTCTGTAATTTTCAATGTTTTGTGGTGAAAGCTATTTCTGGTATCTGTAGATCTGGCAGGACACCATGTTACAGGCCTATTTCTGAGAAGTGTTGTGAAGTTCCATTTATTTAAGCAACTTAAAGTAGTGGCTGCGTAACCTTTGTTCATCTGACATTTCTACTGTTAACGTCAGTGCCTTTGTTTCCTAGGGAACATCTGGGCCAGATCCAACCACAGTATTTGTGGATATGCGAGCCCTCCGGCATGACAGGTATGCCTAAACCGTTCCTTTTGGACTAATTTTTATTGGCAACTCCCCATACAATTTATCACCTCCTTACATCACCCATCTAGGCCCAGGGAAGTATGGCGTATCCAATTACTGCCTTTACTCAACAGCGTATCCAAGATGGAAAATTTGCTATCGAGTGACTTTGCAAAAAATAAAGAGTAGTTACAGCATAGAAATGTTATGTTTGGCGCAATAGATCCATGGTGGTGATTGCACTCAATATGAGCCTCTTATCACCTAGCTCAATCAACATATCAGTCTGTTGCTTTCTCCCTCATGTGGTTAACTAGTTTCCCCTTAAATACATCTCTGTTATTCATCTTAATTAATCCTTGTGGTTGAGAGTTCCACATTCCTGTCATTCTCTGGGTAAAGAAGTTTCTCTTTTTTCCCTTTTCGATTCATTGGTGACCATTTTACATTTATTGCCCCTAATCCTGCTCTCGACTACAAATGGAGACATCGACTCTGTCTATCCCACCAGAACCCTTCTATGATCTTAAAAGACTTCTACCAGGTCACTTCTCATTTATCTCTTTTGCAACCTGTTGAATCGTTCCTGATCCATATATCATCACAGTTCTGGTACCATCCTTGTAAGTCTATTTTTCACCTTCTCCAGTGTCTCTGCATGCTTTTTATAATATAGAGATGAGAACTGTTCACTGTACTCTCAAGTGTGGCCTAACCAAGGTTCTACACAAGCTCAACATAACTCATCTGCTTTTCAATTCTCCCCTTCTAGAAATGAATGCCATAGTTTTGTTGGCTTTTTATGGGCTTATTGGCCTGTATCATTACTTTCAATGCTTTGGTTATCTGTGATCCCTTTACCACATTTAGGCACACATTTTCTAAAGAGTATGTGGCCTCCTTGTTCTTCCTGTCCAAATGTATGACCTGGTACCTGCCTATATTTAAGTTAGTTTTCCATTGCCTGTCCATTCGGCAAGTTTATTAATGTCCTTCTGTATTATCTATAGCCCCCAATCAATCCACCAATCCTTGTGGAACACCGTTTCCAACCTTGTTGCCAATCTAAATCCCCTACCCTCTGTTTTGTAATCAGCTTGCTATCCATGCTGCAGCTTGCCTCCTGATTCCATATTCTCTGACCTTGGTCATGAATCTATTGCACAGAATCTTATTGAATGATTTTGGAAATCCAATATGTTACCCTTTCTTTCCTTTCTGTTATTCCAAAGAATTCAGTTAAGTTGGTCAAACGCAATCTTCCTTTTTTTTTCCACGCTGTATATCATATTTTCGGTGTTGAGATGCTTTTCTATTAAATATTCAAGTAAGGATTCCATTGTCTTACCTACCCCTGGTAGAGAAATATAGACCAATTACTTGAGTTTTTTTTAGCTCTTTCCCCAAGTGTGTGTGCACCTACACCACATGGAGCTGCAGCAGCTCACCATCACCTTCTCAAGGGCAGTTAGAGATAGACAATAAATGCTGGCCTAGCCAGTGATGCCCACATCCCATGAACGATTAAATTTGAAAAAAACTTGTCTTTGTATCTTTAATATATCTTTTAATGTCATGTCCGGCATGTTAATTTCCCTGGTAAATATCGAGGCAAAGTAATTAATATTTCTGTTCTGTGCTGCACCTTGCTTCAGCTGGTACGTTCTCCATTTAATATTCTATATCCTCTGGGAGCAAGAAGTGCTGCAGTGCAGTATGATCATGTGACTGCTTATTGAAAAAGAGCAAAATGCTTTGGATGCTGGAAATCTGAAATAATTTCTTTTTTAAAAGTGCTGTTAAACATTCGCCAGGTCAGATGGTTTCTGTGAAAAGAGAAGCAGTGTTATGTTTCAGATCGATGACCTTTCATCAGAACCAGAATTTAGAGTTTAACAATGTTTAAGCATGACCTGGGAAAGATAGAGCTAGGGGAGTAGGGGAAGGAGAAAAAAAACAGAAGGGTGAGGTCTGTGATCGGGTGGAGGGGCAGGAGTGATTAAATGACAAAAGGACTGATAATGGAAGGCAAATGGGAGTGGTGATGGGACAAGTAAAGAAACAAAGGATGGGTCTAGAGGAGGTTTAAATG
Source organism: Cetorhinus maximus (assembly GCF_964194155.1). Classification (NCBI taxonomy): domain Eukaryota; kingdom Metazoa; phylum Chordata; class Chondrichthyes; order Lamniformes; family Cetorhinidae; genus Cetorhinus; species Cetorhinus maximus. Next base: position 269,769 of record NW_027596399.1, read on the forward strand.
GTGACAGAAGAACAACAGGGGGTGAGGTGGGGGAAAGGAAAATATGACTCGAGGTGATGGTTCTAATGGCCCAGGAAAGCAGCAGCGAATGTTTTGCTAGACCTTGGCCGTGCAGGCCACTCTGCTGACCATGTACTGGTGGTGAATTCCCACTGCAAACACCAGGCTGCACCACCACCACCACTCCCAGTAGTCCAAGTGCAACCGTCCTCTTTAGCCAGCACCTACTGTCTCAGAAAATGGCAGAGGCGGTTAAGATCTAATTGACATAATTGCTGACTTGCTAAATAAAATTAGACTCAACATTGCTACTGTTCTGAATGAGCAAGAAAGATAATTTGGAACTAAAAGCACCTTTGCACAAAGAAAGCAGAATTTGCCTTCCTGGTGCCCGTATGGAATTCTTCAGTGCACTATTTTAATGAAAATATTGGCTCATTTATTTTAAACACACATCCAGAGTTTGATTGGGATTTCTACCTTGAAGTTGCTGTACATATGAACATTCGAAAAAGGAGCAGAAGTTGGCCATTCAGCCCCTTGAGCCTGCTCTGCCATTCATTAAGATCATGGCTGATCTTTTTGTGTTTTGATTTCCACATTCTCATCCACCCTCAATAACCTTAGACTCTTGTTAGGCAAGGGAATCAATCTACCTTTCCCTTAAAAATATTAAGTAACCTCGCTTCCACCTTCTGAGACAGAGTTTCAAAGCCGCACAACCTTTGAGAAAAAATTTCTCCTCATCTCTGTCCTATAAGGGTGACCCCCTAATTTTAAAACAGTGGCCCCTAGTTCTGGACTCACCCACAAGAGGAAACATCCTTTCCACGCCCACCTTGTCAAGATCATTCAGGATCTTATGTACTTCAATCAAGTTACCCCTCACTCTCCTAAACTCCAGTGGAAACAAGCCCATCCTGTCCAACCTACCCTCATAAGACAACCCGCTCATTACAGGTATCAATCTAGTAAATCTCCTCTGAACCGCCTCCAGTGCATTTTCACCCTTCCTTAAAAGACAGTGTACAAATTTTTCAAAACTTTCCCCTAAGATTAAAGTGAACTTAAATTTTCCTTTGTGTTCCAGTAGACCACATATGCCATTGTGTTCTTAAGAACATAAGGCATAGGAGCAAGAGAAGACCATACGGTCTGTCAGCTTGCTCCGCCACTCAACATGATCATGGCCGATCTTCTGCCTTAACTCCACCTTCCCACCCACTCCCCAAATGCCTTGATTCCCTGAGAGGCCAAAAATGTTTATCTTAACCTTGAATGCTGTATACTCAACAATGGCACATCCACAACCCTCTGGTGTTTAAGTCCAAAGATTCGCAATCGGCTTGAGTGAAGAAATTGCTCCTCATCTCAGTCCTAAATCAATTAAGTCTATTGCGTAGATATGGCCCCTTTAATATATTTCAGTGGACAAATGTTGACAAGAAATCAGAGATAGAATTGGTCTCTGCCTTTATTCAAACCTGCTAAATATAATAGCAAATTAAGAGATTTGTCATCCTGCATACACAAGCTGCTCTGATGATGTATCTAGCACTGAATGTCTAAACATTGCCTTGCAAGGATCCTGAATGTATAAATAGAGCTTTGACAGCTCTGTAATTTTGAATGTTCCATGGTATGGGCTATTTCTGGTATATGTCAAATTGATTAGATGATATTAAAGCACTAACTCCGAGAAGCCTTGCTGTGTTCCTATTAATTGAATCACATTCAAGTAAATAACAGGTGTAATCTTGTCCCTTACCATGAGATCTCTGAGACTAAGATAACTGTGGAAAGACCTCCTGCAGTGCTGGAAGCACCTTCCACTGCAAAACGTAGCAACAACAGGGATATCAACATAGAGCCTCCATAAATTCAGAGAACCATGTGCTGCGTTGCACCTTTGCCCAAGTTGGAAAGTCTGAAATTCTCCCCCTCATCTCAACATTGTATAAAAATGGCTACTGCTAAAAGAAATAGCCAAGTTCCTTGCTGTATCAATTTGAAACATAAACACCATATTTATGGTGGATTTTGCCCATCTTGTGGCTGCCCATGAAGTTCATACAAAATTCTCCCCTTACAGTCGTTTGGTAGTACAGAACTCGAGTATTACTGAAAAAAAGAGACATGCTGTTGAATCTTTTCATCTTGCACTCATCAGGACAAATCCGCAAGAGTACCAAATCAAACGGAACAGCAATTTCTACTGCATGAGGAAAGAGTGCTGATTGGTTGAGAAGAGGATCTGATTGGCAACAACAGCGCCCTTTCATCATACAGTATATGTTGTTCCCTTTGATTTGGTATTCTTGCAAATCTGTCCTGATGAGTGCAAGACAAAAAGCTTCGACAGCATGTCTCCCTTTTCAGCATTACTCTTCTCTCTGGTAGAGAAATTGCAATTTTCTTGTGAAATAAGAATGAAAATTCTTTGTCTGGCACCTTCATCATGTGAGATGCAGCCTAGATTCGATTTGGTCACGCGTCCTAATAGCTCTTTATGTGCCTCGGTGTTGGATTGTGTCTAATAATGCTCCTGTGAAGCAACTTGGGACATCTTATTACCTTAAAAGACCTTGTGAAAATTGTTATATCAGGGCTTTTTTTTCCTACATGCACAGACTAAACAGTTAACTCATTTTGTGAAAATCAAACGTTCAACGCAGTATTAGTGTCTTGCAAATTAGGTTCAATAATGTGTTTTGCTTCAGGAAACTGATGGTTTGCGTTCAATGCAGTATTAGTGTCTTGCAAATTAGGTTCAATAATGTGTTTTGCTTCAGGAAACTGATGGTTTGTTCTACCAGAGTACCTCATGAGACTATTGTACTGGATTGCACTTGCAAAGTTACTATATGAGGCAATCCTTCAGGAAGTGTTATGTTTTCAGTCTCCTTGCAAAGGAAGATTTGTTTTCTGGTATGGAATTTCCTATTGTGAGTCTTGAGATAAAATTACATTAACCACATCTATCCGGGCTGTACTGTGATAGAGTCAATTAGTATGTGGAGGACCATTCTCTTCTTCAGCTTGACACTTTAAGCCTTCGAAAACGTTTTGGTTGATGAGAAGGTGGAAGTGGCCCATGGGCTTGGTTGTTAAGTAGCATGAGTGCTATATAAACATAAGTGGTAGTGCAAAGTTTCAAAGAGACAGGACTGTCCTTCATTTCCCTCCCTTGCGCATGCTGGATAACCTATATTTGAAAAGTGAGACTATTTCAAAGGTAGCTCATTCTTAAAGTGTAGCTCCCACTCTGTGAGAATTTTGAACTTGGAGGGTAGGGGGTTATGCACAATGTGCATCAGTGCACATGATTTTTTTTTAACTCTATGGATTTTTAAAAAAAAACTAATTTCTCTGGTTGCAGGGTACGTTTGGTGGAGAGAGGCTCCCCGCATAGCCTTCCGCTAATGGAATCGGGAAAGGTAAGTGGATCAAGAACACAAAAGTCAGGGGGTGGTGGAAGAACTTTCACAGAGGTTTCAAGAAGGTTGCTGATCAGCCAGGTATCATTAGAGATTAAGCAGGATACCTCTGATTACATCAGCCTCTAGTTTGAACAGCAGGTGTGAAAATTCATTTTGTAATATCATGAACCAAACTGCTGGTAGGCTTGCATGTGGGTGAAATTGGACTCAGTAATACTGGGAAGGTTAAAATTTTCCTTCCGTTTGCATCAGGAGATGAAATGTTTTATCTTGAGAAAGACCTGTGAAGATCCAAGGTTCATCATGTTATACGTCACTGAGGTGTAAGGAGAAGACCAAGTAAAACAGGAAACAGTGATTCGTTGACCTGACTTTTAAGTTCTTTTCAAAAGCTGAGAGTGCAGAATAAAGGAAAGACTGAGGGAGGAAAAATGCTCTATGGTCCTAGAAAAGTTAAAGTTGGGGAAGCTGCATTGAATCCTAATTGTAGCATCATGAAACGTAGTGAAAAGGAAGAGGGTGTACAATGCTCTATTTGCAGATTAGCAGGAATGAAGGCCAGTTTGGATTTACCAAACCAACTCCAGCTTGTTGACCTGCCCAAATGTTGGACACTTGTACTCGTTACGTGGTCCTGTGAACATTATATCACTTGTGTAATATGGGGAGTCTTGCACGTGTTCTGTAGCAGCTAGACTCACAGGTTCTTTGTTCCCTTAAGGGTTGGCCACGTCTCATATCCTATAAAAGCAAAATATTGTGGATGCTGGAAAACTGAAATAAAAACAGAAAATGCTGGAAAAACTCAGCGGGAGGGCAGAATCTGTGGAGAGACAAAGAGAGTTAACTTCTCTAGTCGGTAACCTTTCTTCATCAGAACTGGGCAATGTTGGAGATGTAACAGGTTTTAAGCAAGCCTTGTCCTGTGTAATATAAAAGCAAAATAACTGCGGATGCTGGAAATCTGAAAAAAGAACAGAAAATGCTGGAAAAACTCAGCAGGTCGAACAGCCTCTGTGGAGAGAGAAACAGAGTTGATGTTTCGAGTCTGTCTGACTTAAGAGTCATACGGACTCAAACATCAACTCTGTTTCTCTCTCCACAGAGGCTGTTCGACCTGCTGAGTTTTACCAGCATTTTCTGTTCTTGTCCTCTGTACTTGCTCAAAATCTGTAGCACCTCTGAATTTTTCCAGTTTTGATGAAAGTGGAACTCTGGCTGTTTCTGTTACCTTTAATGATTAGCTGATTTTTTAAAAAAAAAGATGTAAGGGACTATTGAATCAATGAGAGCTCACCGCAAAAATAGTTAACTGCCTAATTTATCTTCAGCTCAGTCTTTTTAATCTCCTTTCTTTTGCAGATTCTCCCTGGAGTTAAGGTTATAATTACTAATCCAGAGACCAAAGGCCCCCTCGGAGATTCCCACTTGGGAGAGGTGAGATTAGGAAGAGCAGGTTGTTGCTACAGTTAGTCCCTAATTTCCACGAGTTGGAAAATGATCCTGCTAGTAATATTTATTAATACAGCGATACTACGACAGTATTATGCTTTTCTTTTCGTGTGTGTTTAATCTATTGTGCACTAGTGAACCTATAATAGGTATGTTTTCTAAAGAATTTTGTAATTGAAGGCTGGAATGAAAAGCTACATTTGGTTTTGGCTACATTCCTAGTTCCCAGGCAGTCTTTTTTTTTTTATTTGTTCATGGGTTGCAGACATCACTGGCTGGGCCAGCATTTATTGTCCATCCCTAATTTCCCTTGTTCAGAGGGCATTTAAGAGTCAACCACATTGCTGTGGACCTGGAGTCACATGTAGGCCAGACCAGGTAAGGACAGCAGGTTCCCTTCCCTAAAGGACATTAGTGAACCAGATGGGTCTTTATGACAAACGGCAATGGTTTCATGAGCGTCATCAGACTTTTAATTCCAGATTTTTTATTGACTTAAAATTTCACCATTTGCTGTGGTGGGATTCGAACCCCAGAGCATTATCCTGGGGCTCTGGAAAACTAGTCAGTGACAATACCACTATGCTACCGCATGCCCAATCACACATTTGCTGTGTACTGTCTTCCTTCACCTTATTGTCAGTCACCTGCAGAAGTTGCTGCAGGGCCGTGTTGCAGCTGCCTCACTGGGTTGAAGTGCAGAGACTGGTCTCTTTGTACATGGGCCTTTCCATAATTATCCTATTCTTTTGTTCCCCTCCATGGTATTGAAGGAGCAGTTGAGTGAAGTTACCGTTGATCTATAGGTAGGCATGGCACAAAATAATTCCCACAGCAAACTGTGAAACGATTGAACGGTCGATCTGTTTTGGGGTATTTCCTGAGGCATAAATGTTGCTCAGGACACTGGAAGAACTTAACTGCTCCCTTTCAAATAGCGCTACCTGAGGGCAGATGGGGCTTGATGAAGCATCTGACCCAAAAGATGGCAGCTCTCCATCAATCCAGCACAATCTGAGCACTACACTAAAGTTTTGTTATCAGTCGTGTTGCACCAGCCTTTTTTTATTTTGTCGAAGGCTATGAATTAAACTGCCCGATTCTGTCTACCTGCTGATTAAAATTGGTTGATAGGTTGGAGAGTTAATTGTATAAATCAAGGTTGTGTCTGCAGGTGGGGGTCATTCATTGGATGAATGTATGTATTGGATATATGTGCACATGCTAAGAGACGCCCCTCCTGACCTTTGACCATCTTGTTGGCCTGCTCCCAGGCCTGGCCAAGGTGGCCATTAACACGTCCAGGCAGCGGGCGGTTTAATGGATTGTTAGACTCGACTGTCTGCCCCTCTTCCGTGTCTGTGTTCACGCCCGGGTGTCCCTGGAGAGGGAGCATGCGGTGTCCACTGGTACACTTGAGGCCTTACGTGACCAGTGGACACCTCAGCCCGGAAACAACATCTTAATTTAAATAAGCTTCCTTTAAAGTCTTGATTTTTTTTCACAGTGCCTCTTTAAGGGGCTGTTAACTTGCTAATGTGTTTACTATTTGTTAATTAGTTTATTTGTTTACTTTATTGGTATAAAGAGACACTTCTTGACATGGGTGGCAGGTAGTAGAGTTAGGAGCTATACATTTGTCATGTCTCACTTTGTGAATAAATCTAAAACTGAGTGAAGATTGACCTCTGGCCATCTTCACCAACTGGCTATAAGAAGTTTAACATGGAGGAACTAATGATTTGCTGCTGATTGTGACATTTTCCTTGCACAGATCTGGGTAAGCAGCCCTCACAATGCTACTGGGTACTACACTGTTTATGGTGAAGAGTCCTTGCATGCTGACCATTTTAACGCCAAGCTTAGTTTTGGGGACACACAAACCTTGTGGGCACGGACAGGATACCTGGGATTTCTTCGCAGGACGGAGCTGACTGACGCAACCGGAGGTGAGACTGGGAGAGGTGTTTTATGCTGGAGTCACTGGGAGAGGTGTTTTATGCTGGAGTCACTGGGAGAGGTGGTTTATGCTGGAGTCACTGGGAGAGGTGGTTTATGCTGGAGTCACTGGGAGAGGTGGTTTATGCTGGAGTCACTGGGAGGGGTGGTTTATGCTGGAGTCACTGGGAGGGGTGGTTTCTGCTGGAGTCACTGGGAGGGGTATAATGTATGTAGGAAGCAGTTAATGAACTGCAAAAGAGTGGTGGTGTATTGGGAGTGGTGGTGTATTGGGAGTGGTGGTGTATTGGGAGTGGTGGTGTATTGGGAGTGGTGGTGTATTGGGAGTGGTGGTGTATTGGGGGTGGTGGTGTATTGGGGGTGGTGGTGTATTGGGGGTGGTGGTGTATTGGGAGTGGTGGTGTATTGGGAGTGGTGGAGGAAGCACCGGCACTTGCAGTAAAATGTAGCATGTGGGCTGATTACATTAATTTGAAGAGAGGGTGGCCGGCTTTCCGAAAGGATGCTTTCATCTCTTTCTGTAAGCTTAACTAAAGCTGACTTCTCTTGATAAGTGATGTTTCTCTCCCCTGTTGCAGAACGCCATGATGCCCTTTATGTGGTTGGGTCCTTGGACGAGACTCTGGAGTTGAGAGGAATGCGTTATCATCCAATTGATATTGAGACCTCAGTGCTTCGATCTCACAAGAGCATTGCTGAATGGTGAGGCCCACAGACTATAAATTAACCAGACTCAGTAATGAAGCAATCCAAATGATTAATTGGTACATCCACTAACCCATGGTTTAGGATAAAACTGCTCTTTCCAGCTGAACTTAGTGCTGCTTGGGAAATATTCCACCATGCACACCCGTCATTCTTTCTCACTGATGAGGGCTTATTCAAGGGGAAGTCCAGGTTGGGGCAGGGTAGGCAGAGTAGATAGGTGGAGAAATTAATGATGAGCTGCGAAAGGATTGTGAGTGAAAAGTACCCGAGAGGGAGAGAAATAATAGGTGGCATGAATGGGTGTCAAGCAGAGGATAGAGGAAGGTAAAAGGGGGATGGGGGGAGATCAAAATAGTTGGGCATGAGTCCAGGCGAGCAGACAATGTTTAACTGAACGGATATAGCAGATTCAGGTTACGGAAACATGGCATGAGTCATGAGAAAAGTCAAGGGTGTGAATAGAGGACCAGGAAGGGACGATGTGCCAGAGTCCAAAGTTAATATCTGAGGCCCTGTGTTGGGATAAAGTCAGCTTGTAGACAATAACTTTTGAGCATGCACAAACCAGCACACGGATTCATAGTCCATTACATGGAGCTAGCGAGTACATGAGGGCTGAAGAGGAATGGAGATTTGACCATGAGCCAGCAGGGGTTAATCCTGGAGTTGTAGTCTCAAAAAGGACCACTGTCGAGTTAGAGAACCTCAGCCACCCAAGGAGCCTCTCAATAATACAAAGTTTGCAGCACATATTCATGTAGTTCTTATTTTCCTGCTTTCACTACAATGTTTCTGGGCAGCCATTAATCCTTAATTGTACAATTCTATCAGTGAACTGGGTTATGTAGGCCCGACAAATGATCCTGTTGTCTCAACCTTCAGCCTTTTTTCTGCAGTTTCCATGGTGACTCAATTGTCTAGCCTGGCCTTCGGTTCCCCCCCTCCTTCCTCTGTGTAGTGATGAATAGAATGTTTATACAGGCTGTTATTGCTAGCTGCTGAGTCAGCATCCCCAGAGCCACCTTTGATCAAGTGTCCCACCATGCTTAGGAAAATAACCCTCATAACTACAGTGCTTATTTTAAGATTAGCAAAGCATTTTAACATTAACCCTACTAGTATAAGCCCCCTGGTCCCTACTTCACCGCCATCTTCCCCCCATTGTATAGCTCATTAACCTGTATTTGTGCCTTTTTCTGATAATTGTGTCTTTGTTCTGCCACAGCGCTGTCTTTACGTGGACCAACCTGCTTGTCGTAGTGGTGGAATTGGACGGTTCTGAGCAGGAAGCACTGGACTTGGTTGCCTTGGTGACCAACGTTGTTTTGGAAGAACATTATCTAATTGTGGGAGTGGTAGTTGTGGTGGACCCAGGGGTGATTCCCATCAACTCACGTGGCGAAAAGCAGCGAATGCACCTTCGGGATGGTTTTCTAGCTGATCAGCTTGATCCCATTTATGTGGCCTATAATATGTGAGCCTCGTGCTCCGAGACTACTTACTGCTACTGCTGCCTCGGTGGCGGTGTTCGCCGGTGCCCCGAATGTCCATATTGATCTTAAATGCTGCACTAAAAGTGAGAACAAAGAAAGCCAGACCTTGCTGGGCGGTGGTGCTGTGCGCGTCAAGGCCACACATCCAGTATGACCTGTTGTCAGCCACTTCTCATGGCGATGTGTTCCGCATAGCTCCAACGCCTGTCATATCAAAAGACGATGGGCTAGCCTGCCACACCACTGCTGGTGCCATATTAAATGTGAAGTAGTGTCCTAGAAAAATCACTGTATCACAGCACGTTTAAGAGACTGCACAGCAGCAGCAGCAGCAACAGATCTCCACCAAGTGTCACCGGACTTCCTGCGAGATTGAGAAACGAATCCAGTCACCAGTGTTATATTTTTCTGAAATCCCTGCTGGTCTTTGCAGTTCAGGTTGCCACGTTTTCTGGATGTGGCTTTGGATTTGGAAATTCTTTTTAAAACTATTTATTCTGTAAATCAGTGGATGCAATTGGACGGCTGAATGGACAGACACTCGGAAATCCCAGAGCCAGGGGTTGAGGGCTGGGGAGGTGTTTTGGGCGGGGGCGGGGGGGCATTCTCTTTAAAGCTGTACTGTTCAATCTAATCCAATGTTCATCTTGTTGAGAAGCAGTGAAAAACGGTTGTGGACAAGGGTAATGTCGAGAGCTCGGGCCATCCTGGGACGGTCGCACCATTGACCTGAGAGCGGAACTTTTGGGAGTTCCTATCCCGCTATTGTGTTGTGATCTGTAAAGCTGGTGAGAATCTCGCCAGCTTGTGTCACTGTTGTGATCATTGCTAACCATGATAATCAGGCCTGAGCAACAGAAAACCCACTTCGGACCATCTTATATCCCTAGGAAAAATAAATAAAACTAGTATCCTGTCATTTTAATGATTAGAGCATTGTGATACTTTTTGTCAATCCATCAACAGAATCCGACTGCAGCGCTCCCATCGTTAATGAGTTTCCTTCCATTTTATAGAATAACGCCAGGCCTGGAAATGCCACAGGGAGTCGATCGTCCATCATGTTCCAAAAGATTTTCTGAGGGTTCTCTAGAGTGGCTTTAATCATGAAGTTGCAAAACGGTTGAATTGATGTGAAATTAAAACCTTTCTATTTGATTATTGAGCTCCATTTGCACCCATGTTGCTGACATGCATATCTGGCTGGCTTTTTTTGCATTCTGGGCCTTGAGACATGAGATAACTCGGTGATTACACAAATAAATAAAGTTATTGCAGACGTTTACAGATTTTGCTAAAATCATTACCCCGTGTGGGACAGCAGCTCGTGGGCAGTCCATCTGCTTTATTCATACTGCAGAGAGACGGTGGGGGGGACCTCTTGAACTCTCGCTCTGCTGTTCGTGTAATGACACAATACGACTTCAGTCTTACAGCACCTCTCTGTTCTCGGGGCTTTTTTTTTCAAATCACGCTAAGTAAATCATCCGCGCTGATAGAAATAATAACATTTTGCAATGTTGTGATATTTGCAAGGCCAATCAGCACTTCCCTTTGCTCTTTTAAAACACGAGACATTGCAGCTTAATCCCAGATCAGAAAATGGTCAGACGTGCCAACTGCCCACAATATAAAAAGCCTACCCATTCGATATGGCCCCCATGCCCGCGTTTCGGGCACGTGACCCAATGTGTGGGCAGGCATTAGAAGGCGGAAGCGTGCCACCCGCCATTTGAGTCAGGCTGCTCTCCAGACATCCAGGGCAGATGACTGAACTGTTGAAGTTGCTGACTCAGATGTTGATGCCTGAAATTGGGCTCCTCAGATCAGTGCGCCTATGTTTGCTAGTAGACTGGAAGGAACCCTTCAGCAGTGGTATTTAGAGGGCTCATCCACTGCAGACAAGAGTTGTTGCATTATAATTGCAGAGGACACGGAGCACCCAAAGCTCTTATCCTGCCTGTTATTATCCAACCACTGTCTTGGTAAAGAAACCTCTTCTAAATCCCTTAGTGGATTGGTTGGTGACCATCTTACATTTCGGGCCCTGTGTTTTGGACAGCTCACAAGTAGAGATATCTTCTCTGTGTCCACCTTATCAAACCCCTTCATAATTTGAAAGGCCTGAAAGATTTCATGCTCAGTTCAGACCAGTTCTTATCCCCAAAGTAATATTACTTTTCCCTTCACTTCAGCTTCTGTTGCACTGAGAGGTTGTCTTCATTTCTCCTGTGCAGACAGCAGTCACTGGGCTCTTGTCAGCTCCTTGTGCTCCCCGTGCATCTGTCCTGCAGAGAAGTCTCAGCTGAACCGAGCATTACAATTGCTGGCATCTATTAGGAGTTCTGAAATTCCAGAGTCTTGGTTTGGTCTTGAAATAGAATTCCATGCATACTGCCTGAGAGCGGAGTGGTTTAGCGCTCTGTTCCAATACAATTCAAGATGTTCTTCAACGAAATCTGTTTTAAAGAGTATCCCTTCGTTCAAGCAGAAACTCGATGTTTATTGAATCCACAATGCTTCCCGGTTCCTGGTCTTTATTGCTGCAAATCCTAAATGTTGGGGTTAAATCCAGACGTTTCGCCGTCCCAGTCACATGGCCTTTGACACATCTGCAAGAGGAGGTTAAGTGAAACTGAATCGTACTAATGGGCAGTAAACCGACTTGACCAGTAATGGGGAGACTGAAGTGTTAGACATGTATTTGGCAGATTTCATGTGCTTGTTAGTCAGCCAAAAGCATTCTCGTCAGAGAAGCAAAGAATAAGATAGAAAGCGAATTTAAAAAAACGTTTGAGTGTAAGAACAACTTTTTCATGGATGCCAGTCGGACAGAAAGCGAATTTAAAAAAAACGTTTTGAGTGTAAGAACAACTTTTTCATGGATGCCAGTCGGACAGAAATTATGTAAATATTAAGCTGACCTCAAGATAAACAATAAATACTTACAATCTTCAGTATGTTTGGTGCACATTGTGACTCCTGGGAAGTCCAGCTGGATAAAGCCTCGCCAAAGCTGTGCACAGGAATTCAGATGTGATTGCAGTTTGTTCGATGTTGTATTCCAGACGAGGTAGTTTCAGATGATGGTCTCCAGTTTGCAAGAGCGGAGCTCAGGAAATCTAGCAAGGCCCAACAGATTCCAAGGCACCACCTCATCAACAAAATAGCTGAACTCCGGTGGGAAATTGGAGAAAGTTGTTTAGACTGGGGGGAGGAGAAAAAACTTGAAGATGAGGACACACGGCTCTTCATGAAGATAGAATAATATTCCCAGCACAATTGACGAAGAGCCATAGGAGCAAATAAGACTTCATGTCACTGAGCGACTGATCAAACTAAATCTCATCAAAGGACACAAGGGCTAAAGCGTGACAAAAAGTGCGCAGATGCACCATTACAGAGGAGCAGTTCTTTTAAAAGCAGTATGACCAGGAGACAGCGCCTGGACTGAAATGAAATACATGGAAGCTGGTAGTGGTTCTGTGCAGCAATGACTGGTCAATAAGATCTGATGATGGAGAGTTGAGAAAGAATAGCAGAAATTTAATCAAAATGTCTGAAAGTTTGAAGCCAGAAAAGAAAAGATGATTGAAGAAGATAAATGTCAGAGAAGCAAACTAAGCCCAAGATGAGTAAGTGTCAACCGGCCTGGAAATGGCTGTCAAGTGAAAGCCACATTTGACAGATGACATTTATAGTTTATCTGAATGAGGATATAGTTGTGTAATAATAATTCCCAGCGTAAAGTTTACTTGGGGGAGAGAGAAAAGAGTATTTTGAAAGAAAGGAGCGTAATGATGGGTCTGCAGTGTGTCCTTTCACCTCCAGTTGGGACATAATGTAGGGAGTGCTGCATCGTCTGAGGTGCCTTCTTTCGATGATGTGTTGCATTCTGTGACTCTGGATGAACATAAAAATCCCGTGGAAGTTTATCAGATAAGAGGAGGGAGATCTCCAGGTGTCCTGACCACTTCTGTCCTTTGACCAAACGACTAAAACAGGCTAACTATGTGGAGAGACTAGATTAACTGGGTTTGTTCTTAAAGAAGAGAGGGTTCAGGGGAGATTTGATAGGAGTGTTAAAAACCTTTATAGATAAGAGTAAATAAGGAGAAATGGCAGGAGAGTTGGTAGCCAGAGACAACAAATTTAAGGGGATTGGCAAGAGAACCAGAAGTAACATAAGGAAAAAATATATTCACATGAGTTGTTATAATCTGGAATGCAGTACTTGAAGCAGATTCAATAATAACTTTATGAACAGAATTGGATGGATGCTTGAAGGGGAAGCGTTTGCAGGGATATGGGGCAAGAGCAAGGGAGTGGGACTAACTTTGATAAATCAAAGAGCCAACACAAGTTCAGTGGCCCAAATGGCCGCCTCCTGTGCTGTATCATTCTATGGTTCAATGGGCTAATCATCCATCTGATTGATGTTTATGGATTATTGCTATGTACAAAATGGCTGCTCACCCAACACTGGTAACTGTATCTGAAAACTAAGGAAGGAATTGGCTGTAAAATGCTTTAAGATGTCCCTGTGCTCACCACTTCTAATTTCCTCTTTTTTTTGTTCTTCATTTGACTATACCCCTCCCAGGCCCTCCTCTTGTCCTCTGACCTCCTTCCGTTTCTTCATCTGGCACTCTGCCCATTCCCCTTCACTCCTGAACCCCCGTACTCTCCTGCCACCATCCCAGGCTTGAGGGCCTCGTGGATTAGCCAGCACACGGCTGCCCTTTGTGCGAAGGGCCTGTCATTGCAACCCGGCTTCTGAGCAGCAATGCCAGCTTGCCCCCGTCCTGCTTTCTCACTGAGCATCCCAACCAGCCTGCCCTCTGGGGCTAACTTTTCTCACCTCCCTCGCTGACGTGCCATTCTCCCCTCCCAGAACTGACTCTGTGGATTCTGCTGGTGGAGGAGTTAACAACGTCCGTCTTCGCCTGCCCCCTGCATTTGGGGATGTTTGTATTGAAATCATGATCTTGACAGGAAATTGGGCTAAAGGGCGATGATGGCTCCTGCCATAACCAAGCCTCAACTGCCATACCTTCCAGCACCGGTCCACTCAGACCCCTAGAGTGACGGTCTTATCACCAAACCACACCTCACTCTGTCCCCTATTCCTCTGGCTCCCCCTGCACCTTTTCACCCTGTTCCAGCCCCTCCTTTAAAATCTTCTTTATCTCCAGCCACATTCCTCAGCAGAACCTCCCTGCTGTTTTTCTTCCTCCTGCCTCTGTGCGTAACTTATCTGTGGTGATCCATCTGAATTCATCATTCTCTCTCTCTCCACTGAATTCACTGGCCTCTGACCCTTGCAATAACCCCTCCCTCTATACAATCCCGTCCTGCCACCTCCTCGACCTTGTTATCTCACCGGCCCCTCGACTCCTATTGTGCCAATTACAGTTAAGGCCATCTCTGATCACTTCCTTGTATCCCTCCCTGCCCACATGCCCCTTTCACCGCTTCCTGTGTGTCCCTCCGCACAAAAATAATTCTCCCTAATTCTCTTAAAACTCTTTCCGATTCCCAGTCATCCAGCTGTTGCCACCCCCTCCATTTGCCACAAACACTTTTACAGCCTCTGATTGGCTCAATCCACCCTCGTTCCTGTAAAAACCATTGCACTCTCTCTCTGTCTGTTCCTCTGGTACCGCACTCACTTTGGCTCCCTGTAGCAGAGGCATGGATTTGAACATTTATGGCCAACAACTTGAGGCGGATGGCGGGGGAGGGAAGGCGGTGGCGTAGTGGTAATGTCATTGAACTCGTAATCCAGAGGCCCCAGGCTCACGCTCTGGGGACACGAGTTCAAATCCCCTCACCCCACCCCACCCCGCCACAGCTGCTGGTGGAATTTAAATTCAGTTAATAAATCTGGAATTAAAAAGCTCGTCTCGGTAACAGCGACCATGGTCGTAAAAATCCATCTGGTTCACTAATGTCCCTTCCTTGCGGAAGGAAACCTGCCTCCACGTGACTCCAGACTCTCAACAATGTGGTTGGCCCTTTTAAACGCCCTGTGAAATGGCCTGGCATTCCACTCTGTTGTATCAAGCCGCTTCAAAGCCTGCGAAAAGGGATATGACCTACACCACATGGAATGCAGCAGTTCAAGAAGGCAGCTCAGCTTCGGGGGGAGAAAAGGCTGCGATCCTTTTAAAGAGCAGTTTTCAGACAGAGTAAGTGAACGCGAGGTTTAGTGGTTATGGACAAAGCTGAGTTGCCCAGTGGTCACGGTTAAGCGCTATTCAACATTTACCCCAGAGCAGGGTGTTTAACCTGGCAGTTTAATAATACTGGGTTATGGCTAGGAGAGAAGCCTCGCTTGACACGTGAATCCTCCTGTTTTTTTTTTCAAATCCCTTCCCACTAGATGGAGCAAGCTCATCGACATCGCCAACTTCGAGGAAGAGGAAAGGTACAATCAACACTTTGCTTCAGTGTTTTGTGCAGAAATCCTGGTCACAGGGCTGGACTGTTTAAACGAGCTGTGTTGCTATGTGAGAACTAGTGGTCTTGGTGGGGTAGCTATGTGGACAAGTATTTAACAGCAAACAATGGAGCTGGCAATTATACATACATAGACTAGCATTTACAAAGCATTTTTCTTAACCTCCAGACATCTCCAAGCACTTTTCATGCAACGTTTGAAGTGTGGTCACTGCTGTAATGTTGGAAACGAGGCAGCCAATTTGCACACAGCAAGCTCCCACAGACAGCAAAGTGATACTGACCAGATAATCTGTGTTTTTGTGATGTTGATTAAGGGGTGAATATTGGCCAGGACACTGGGGAGAACTCCCTGTTCACCTTCGAAATAGTATCACGGGACCTTTTACATCCACCCAAGATGGCAGATGGGTCCTCGGTTTAATGTCTCATCCAAACGATGGCACCTCCGACAGTGCAGCACTCCCTCAGTACTGCACTGGGTGAGTTTGTGCTGCAGCCTCTTGTAAGAAGCCACATGCAAAGTTGATTTCAGTTGCAGCTGGGTCTGCCCATAGGAGAGGTGAAAAAGAACTTGCATTTGTATCGCACCTTCCATAATCTGAAGGCGTACCAAAGAGCTTCATAGCCAATGAAATACTTTTGAAGGGGAGTCACTAGTGATGGAGGAAATACAGCACCCAATTTGCACACAGCAAGGTCCCACAAACTAATGTGATAATGATCAGATAAAATGCTTATACTGCGAACGTTATATTCGCATGTCTTATTTCCATTTTTAGGCTCTTGTATGCCATGGAAATGCCCAAGAGAACTGTCCAACCTTCGGACAATGTGTGAAGCAGCAAGTCTATATAATGTGCTTTGCCCTAATCTGTGTTCCCATTATTCCCTCAACGTTGAGTTGCAGGATGTGAAGTGAGAGTCCAATGGTCCGGGAACCACAGGATTTCATATTGTTGGATTTTCATTGTGTTCCCGGGATTGTCCAAGTGCAGCCTTGGTTTCAGTTCGCTAGAAGGACCATTGGTTTCCCCAGTGTGCGCCAGGTACTGACAGGCGATGTGACGAGAATGCTGATCCGTTGCCACCAGAAAGCGCGCACTCGCTGTAGACCCCTCTACTCGCCCACCCGGCTTTGATCTCCAATGGTGACGGTGGGCACTTTTAAACTGGTCCCAGACTGACCAATGCCCCTGTGCAGCCACTCAACATCAGCAAGGTTACCAAGACCACCCAGGCTGCAGCTGTGGTGCAGTCCAAACATTGACTCACATTGTCGAGGGGTATCCGCTGACTAAACTTGAAGGTAGGTGTAAAGAACTCCATCTAGCCACTGATGAGGCTATTGCTTGACTCTGTGACTATACACATGCTAAATAAATACTATTATTCCCAGTCCAGCTGTCCTTACCCCACTGTTCCCAACCTCAAATGAAATGTTATTCTGTACAGTTATGAGAGATTCATTAAATAATCTTCATATTTACCAAAAACAAATGTAACTGCTTTCTTCTTGCAATAACCACACTCTTTATTCACCTCATGGGAACATATATAATTATTAGACCCTTAAATCTGCTTTGTGGAAACATTTAACATGAAAGCAATTGTTTTATTGGACTAAATTATTAGCAAAGGCTTCATGGTGCCATGGGCAGCTACCCCACATGATGTGGTTGGTACTGAGCCCCAACACACCAGGAAGGCCCCAACACCCTGCATGTCCAGTTACCTAATCTTTGCCAGGGCAATTGTAGCAACACTCTACCCTAGGTTAACAGAAAAAATACCAACTTGAGTACTCTCAGGTGGTCCCTCCAAGTATGTACATCTTTGTGAATATTGTGGAAGGAGAGGATCCAATTTGGCTGTTTACTGCCCCATCAATCTAGCCTGGATCACCAGACAATGCTTGGAAGGGGGTCATCGGCGATACTATCAAGCGACTCTTACTTGTCAATAACCTGCTCACCTTCACTCCGTTTGGGTTCTGCCAGAACCACTTGGCTCCAAATTTTAAAACAGCCTTGGAGCACACTTGCATAAAAGAGCTGAATTCTAGAAGTGAGGTGAGATTTGCCTGCTCTTGACACCAAGGCCGCATTTGAACGAATGTGACATCAGAGAGTTATCGGAGAATTGAAGGAAATGGGAATTGGGGAAAACTCTCTGCTGGTTGGAGTCATACCTAGCACAGAGCAAGATGGTTGCGGTTGTTGGCGGTCAATCATCTCAGTTCCAGGATATCACTGCAGGAGTTCCTTAGGACAGTGCCCTAGACCCAACCATTTTCAGCTGCTTCGTCAATTACCTTCCTATTATAAAGCTCAGAGTTGGAGATGTTCACTGATGGTTATATAGGGTTCAGTTACATTCACAAGACTTCAAATAATAAAGCAGTCTGCACCCACATGCAGCAAAACCTGGGCAACATTCAGGCTTGGGATAGGTTAGATGGGCCGAATAGCCTCCTCCTGTACTGGAACTATTGTGTGATTCTATTACCATCACAATCCCCTCACTATCAACATCCTGGGTGTTACCATTGACCAGAAACTGAACTGGACTAGCCATATAAATACTGTGGCTACAAGAGCAGGTCAGAGGCTGGGAATCCTGCAGCGAGTAACTCACCTCCTGACTCCCCAAAGCCTGTCCACCATCTACAAAACACAAAAGTCAGGTGCGTGATGGATTTGAACATTTATGGTCAACAACTTAGGGGGAAGGCGGTGGTGTAGTGGTAATGTCATCAGAGTAGTAATCCAGGGGTCCAGGCTATTGCTCTGGGGACACGATCAAATCCCACCATGGTAGCTGTGGAATTTAAATGCAGTTAATAAATCTGCAATTGAAAAGCTAGTTTTAGTAATAGCAACCGTGAAATCACTGACGATTGTCGTAAAAATCCATTTGGCTCACCGCTACCAAACTACCCTCTGCTGGATACTGTCAAAATCATACACACACACAAACACCTTAACCAAACTACCCTCTGCCAGATACTGTAAGAATCTCACCCACACACAAACCTTTACCAACCCACCCTCTGCTGGACACTGTCAGAATCTCTCACCTTTACCAATGTGCCCTCTGCTGGATACTATCAGAATCACACACACACACTTTTACCAATCTGCTCTCTGCTGGATACTGTCAGAATCTCTCTTTTTGCAAAAGAATATACTTTATACATGACATATCTGAAAGAACATTACAAAACATTTTAAAATGGCCATCACAAAAGGTGCAATCATATTCAACAAAAAAATGCTGGAAAAACTCAGCAGGCATCTGTGGAGAGAAAAATAGCTAACGTTTTGAGTGTATGACGACGACTCAGAACTAAAAAGAAGTAAAAATGTGATGAAATTTATGCTGTTTAAAGGGGGTGGAGCAGGTGAAGCTGGATAGAAGGTCAATGATAGGTGGGGGCTAAGGAGAGATTGACAAAGATGTCATGAACAGAAGGACAAAGGGGTGTTAATGGTAGTGGTGGGGGTTAAAGGAGGTGCTGATGGAGAGCCCATTTTTGTCAACGAGCCCAGATGTTGATGGGTAACTCTTTCGAGTTATCAACAGTCACAGATTGTAACTCTTTCGAGTACATTCACAGTTCTTGGTTTCCGGGAGTGGGACATGAACCCACAACCCTCTGATTCAAAGGCGAGGGTGCTATGAACTGAGCCACAGCTGACACCTCATGTTGATGGGTAAAGGGGACTTAGTTTGAGGATTGATAAAGGACAGAAAACAGAGTCGGAATGAAACGGGTCGTTTTCAGGCTGGCACTAGAGGGCGCCAGAAGGACCATTGCTGGAGCCGCAGCTATTTACAATCCGATATCAATGATGTAGCTGAAGGTATGTTGTGTTCGATATCCAGGATCGCTGATTACACAAAGTTAGGTGGGGACAGTAAAATGCGAGGAGGACAGAGTGGCTGCAAAGGGGTTTGGACAGGTTAAGCGAGTCTGCAAGAAAATGGTGCCTAGAATACATTGTAATTTTAAAATTCTAGCCGTACTTGTATGTTACCTTTCTGTGTGAATTGTGTACAAGGACACCCAACTCCCTCAGGACACAAATATATCGTGCAATGCAGCCTCTTCTACACTGGAGAGACCAAACGCAGACTGGGTGACCGCTTTGCAGAACACCTTCCGTCTGTCCGCAAGCATTACCCAGACCTCCCTGTCTCTTGCCATTTCAACACTCCACCCTGCTCTCATGCCCACATGTCCGTCCTTGGCTTGCTGCATTGTTCCAGTGAAGCTCAACGTAAACTGGAGGAACAGCGCCTCATCTTCCGATTAGGCACTTTACAGCCTTCTGGACTTAACATTGAGTTCAACAACTTCAGACCATGCACTCTCCCCTCTATCCTCATCCATTTATTATTCCCCCTTTTTAAAAATGTATTTTTATTTTTTGTTCACTTATTTTTATCCATTTATTCTTTGTTTTATCCCTCTTTTTCTATTTTTCCCCAACCCCACCACCCCCTCCCCTCACCCCACCCCCAATAGGGGCTATCTGTTACTTGGTCCATGTTGTGCTTTCACAGAGCACTGACCCTTGTTCTGCTGTTCACACATTCTGCTTTCTTACCTTTATCCCACTATCAGCACCTTCTTTAGCCCTCACCACTGCCATTAACTCTCCCTTTGTCTTGTGTCCATGACTCCTTTGCCCCCACCTATCGCTGACCTTCTATCCCTGTGTTACCTGCTCCACCCCCTTAAACAGTATAAATTACATCACATCTACTCCTCTTCAGCTCTGAAGGAGAGTCGTACGGACTCGAAACCTTTAACTGTGTTTCCGTCTCCACAGATGCTTTTAGACCCGCTCAGTTTCTCCAGCATTTTTTAGTTTTTGTTGTATATTGTGTAATATATCATGCAATGTCTGCTAGGGAGGTGGATAATGATTTAATAGTATCCTATGCGATAGAATGGGCTAAATCGTTGAGAGTAACATGCAGGATTATGGGGAAAAGAGTGGGGGGGTGGTGGGGGAGTGAGGCGAACTGGATCCCTCTTCAAAAGAGCCAGCATATCCGGATGGGCCGAATAGCCACCTCCCGTGCTGTACTACCCGATGGGCAGAAATCTTCGCTTGGCGGGCGGAGATGACGAATGACGCGCGCTGACCTCGGCTGAGCGTGCCAACGTCAACCCGCAGTCGCGCGATAGTTCGGTCGGCGGGCGGGCACCAGAGTCGGCAGCGCGCCCGCCGACAATTAAAAGGCCCCGTTAAGGCCATTAAGTTGTCAACTAACGTAGAGCTTTCGCTGCCCGGTCTAACCTTACGGTCGGCGGGCGGGAGGGCGAAAAGGACAAGCGGCCTTTGCGCTTTTTCAGGAAACCTCATCCACGGGCCGGATGAGGTTTCCCAAAGCAAATAAATCATTTTAAAATTTTTTTCATGAATAATGTGTCCCTGGTCCGTGTGTGACCTGCGCTATTACATTTGTAAAAAAATTACTTTTCTTCATCTCCCTGAGGCGGCTCAGCCTCAGCGCCTCAGCGAGGTTTGTGCAGCGCTCGCTTGCGCACGTGCGTGAAGTTCGCTCTCGGGGGGCCCCCCACCCCCCCCCCCACCCCCCCTCACTGCGCTCGGTGCTGCCGCTCGCGTCTCACGCTGGGGTGGGCTTTTACTGGCGGTGCGGTGCCCATCGTGGGGCAGAGGTCAGCTTCCCAACCACCCCCACCGAGCACCCCGGCCAGGGGCCTAGGATTCTATCCATGGCCCTTTACTGACCAGTGTTATTTACATCCCCGCACGTTTGCTTCAGGTACAGTTTGTGAATAAACGAAAACCCCGTTCAACACAAATCCTTACCCCACCCCCCCTCCTCTGGCCTCTCCTTAGCTACAAGACAAGAAGAAACAAACAGGAAACATGGATTTCAGGAGAGAAAGGCATCACCTGATGTTCTTCTCAGTGGATTCCCTGTTGCTGAAGAGGGCTCTGCGGGTCCTATAGGAAGTAACAACTGATTAAAATAAGGCACAGGGTTGGAATAAGATAGATACAAGAGAGATGAAATATGACATAAAAAGCAAAGTGGCCGCCCAGTGCCCTTCAGGGAGAGAGGCCTGACTGGCCTATATTGGACCCAAGTCACACGCTGACCCTGAATGTCCTCACAGCAACTTGGGGATGGACATTTCCAAGGCACCTTTCGTGACTACCGGGTATCCCAACGTGCTTCAGAGGCAATGGAACACTTTTGAAACGTAGTCTTGTGTTATTTAGGAAATGGGGAAGCCGATTTCAGAGAGAGAGAGAGAGAGAGAGAGAGATGCAGATACAGAGCCAGAGAGAGACAGAAACAGGATGAGATTGTGCCGTACATGTTTCAGAGCTGACACTGAGACACACGAGATGTACAGTAACAGTTGGGAGTGAATCATTCCCTCTTACAGAAGCTGACACACGAAAACAACAACAACGTGCATTTGTATAGCACCCTGAATGGAACTGTCCCAAGATGCTTTATCACAGGAGCCTTATATTGAAAAATTTGACCCTGAGCCACTGGAGAGTTTAAGGGCACATGCCCAAAGGTTTGGTCAGTTTTGTCAGGTTGGTTTTAGGAAGCATCTTATTGGAGGAAAGGAAGGTATTAAGACAGAAAGGTTCAGGGAAGGGATTCCAGAGTTAGAGCCCAGGCAGTTGAAGGCACAGCCACCAATGGTGAAACGATTAAAATTGGGGATGCTCGAGAGGCCAGAATGAAAGGAAAACAGATATCGGAGGATGGTGGGACGGGAGGAGGTGGGGGAGGGGTCATTTACAAAACACAGCTTCTAGCATGCCATGGGGGAAGACGCATTTCTTAATTTCATTCTTGAACGGGTTTCAGACTAGTGTTAGATTTTTAGACTATGATGCTAACCCTGACTCCACAACCAGCAAGAAGAGTTTCTATCAACCTATCAGTTCCCACTATTCTCCT
Source organism: Cetorhinus maximus (assembly GCF_964194155.1). Classification (NCBI taxonomy): domain Eukaryota; kingdom Metazoa; phylum Chordata; class Chondrichthyes; order Lamniformes; family Cetorhinidae; genus Cetorhinus; species Cetorhinus maximus. The sequence goes on from NW_027596399.1 coordinate 292,252, forward strand.
AAAAACTTGGATCAGATCGCCCCTGATCCTTGGGAATTCCAGGGAACGCAACCCTCATTTGTGTTACTTTATCATCTTGTAATTTGACCCTTGCTGTCCAAACATCATTCTGGTAAATCTACAATGGACACCAATGGACATGAACCCCAAGTCTCTTTGGACCTCCACCTGTTTCCAGCTTTTCACCATTTATAAAATAATCTGGTTTTTCCCTTTTTCAAGTGGGTGACCACATATTTGCCTACACTGAAATCCACCTTTCACTCTTTTGCCCAATCACTTGAGACATTCATGCCCCTTTGCAATTTTAAGCTCCCAGCTACAGAGCTGACAGCGCTGCCTATTTTTGTGCAAGTTTGCAAACCTGCGGCTTTCTATCTCATGGTCTTAAATCGCTGATAAACAGCGGAACTGAGATATACACACACACACGGGCTTTGCAGCAGCAGACAGAGTGTGAATCAGCCCATCCTGCAAGTATTTCAATTCCACATTCAACTTCAGAAAATTCAGAATTCAAAATCACAGCAGCAAAGTGTGGGATGGGAAACTCTGACTTTCTGAATCATTAGCCCAGGTTTACAGATTAGAACGTAAAACATTCACACTCTGACGTGGAAAACGGCCTCACAACTTTAATCCTGAGATTCTCTGGCATCTCATGACCTGTATATTCCAATCTCTCTGCCTTCTTCAAGTATCTGAAGACTGGTATGTCTCTGCATAAATTTTTCCACCAGGGACAGGTGGTCCAACTACTTGGAGCGTTCCGCGGTAGTGTGGCCAGACCCATCCTTCGCAACACCGGGGACAGGTAGAACCTCAGCATGTAGTGACACTTGGTGTTTGTGTACCGAGGGTCTACGCACAGCTTGACGCAGCCACATACAAAGGTGGCCATCAGTATGAGGGCGATGTTGGGCACGTTTTTTTCCCCTTTATCTAGAGGCTTGTACATCGCGTCCCTGTGGACACGATCCATTTCCGACCTCCAGATAAAGCGAAAGACGGCTCGGGTGATCACCATCGTGCAGGAGTGTGGAATGGGCCAGACCTGCGCCACGTACACCGAGAGTGCCTCACACCTGATGACCAGGTTCTTACCCGCAATGGAGAGGGAGCGTCGCTCCCACATGCCCAGTTTTCTTTCCACCACAGACACTCGCTCCTTCCAGTTTCTAACGCATGCCCCAGTCCCTCTGAACCACATCCCCAGCACCTTCAGGCCGTCAGCCCTGATGGTGAAGGGGACAAAGGATCGGTCAGCCCAGTTCCCAAAGAACATGGCCTCGCTCTTCCCACGATTTACCTTGGCTCCTGGGGTCAGTGCAAGGAAAAATATATGCAGAGAAACACCTTTGACCATAAGTCCATCAGGCAGTGGTCAGCACGTAACGTTCTAGAGGCCTTGAGGGAAAAGGAGAGGGTGGTCCTGTGGGATGGTTCCCTGAGCAGACTGTCAAAGTCATTTGGCAGAATGCCTCATCGCCAGAACTTTCCAACAAGCACCAAGACGTAGCTTGGCTGGTGGTGAGAAAGATCCTCCCCGTCAGATCCTTCCTACACGCCAGGAGTCTCACCCCCTCCGCATGTTGCCCTTGAGGTGGCTGTGGTGGGGAAGAGACCGTTGTTCACCTCCTTGTGGAATGTGCCTTTGTAAAGAAGGTCTGGAGAGAGATGCAGTGGTTTCTGTCGAGGTTCATCCCGAGCAGTTCTGTGACACAGGACTCTGTGCTCTACGGGCTGTTCCCAGGGACACACACCGAGACAAACATCAACTGCAGCTGGAGGATCATCAACTCGGTGAAAGACGCTCTTTGGTCTGCCCGAAACTTGTTGGTCTTCCAGCGCAAAGAGTTGTCCCCGACCAAGTGTTGCAGACTGGCACATTCCAAGGTCCAGGACTATGTGCTGAGGGACGCACTAAAGCTTGGGGCAGCTGCCGCAAAGGCGCAATGGGGAGGGGTCGCTGTCTAACAGTGCATCCCAAATCCGAATCACTCACAGTGCGCTCCAAATCCGAATCACTCACAGTGCATTCCAAATCCGAATCACTCACAGTACACCCCTAATCCGTATAACTCACAGTGCACTCCTAATCCGAATCACTCACAGTGCATTCCAAATCCGAATCACTCACAGTGCACTCCTAATCCGAATCACTCACAGTGCATTCCAAATCCAAATCACTCACAGTGCCCTCCAAATCCGAATCACTCACAGTACACCCCTAATCCATATAACTCACAGTGCACTCCTAATCCGAATCACTCACAGTGCATTCCAAATCCGAATCACTCACAGTGCACTCCAAATCCGAGTCACTCACAGTGCATTCCAAATCCGAATCACTCCACAGTGCACTTCAAATCCGAATCACTCACAGTGCATTCCAAATCCGAATCACTCACAGTGCACTCCTAATCCGTATCACTCACAGTGCACCACAAATCCGTATCACTCACAGTGCGCTCCAAATCCGAATCACTCACAGTGCATTCCAAATCCGAATCACTCACAGTGCATTCCAAATCCGAATCACTCACAGTGCCCTCCAAATCCGAATCACTCACAGTACACCCCTAATCCATATAACTCACAGTGCACTCCTAATCCGAATCACTCACAGTGCATTCCAAATCCGAATCACTCACAGTGCACTCCAAATCCGAATCACTCACAGTGCATTCCAAATCCGAATCACTCCACAGTGCACTTCAAATCCGAATCACTCACAGTGCATTCCAAATCCGAATCACTCACAGTGCACTCCTAATCCGTATCACTCACAGGGCACCACAAATCCGTATCACTCACAGTGCGCTCCAAATCCGAATCACTCACAGTGCACCCCAAATCCGAATCACTCACAGTGCACTCCAAATCCGAATCACTCAGTGCACTCCAAATCCGAATCACTCACAGTGCACTCCAACTCCGAATCACTCACAGTGCACTCCAAATCCGAATCACTCACAGTGCACTCCAAATCCGAATCACTCACAGTGCACTCCAAATCCGAATCACTCACAGTGCACTCCAAATCCGAATCACTCACAGTGCACTCCAAATCCGAATCACTCACAGTGCACTCCAGATCCGAATCACTCACAGTGCACTCCAAATCCGAATCACTCACAGTGCACTCCTAATCCGAATCACTCACCGTGCACTCCTAATCCGAATCACTCACCGTGCACTCCTAATCCGAATCACTCACCGTGCATTCCAAATCCGAATCACTCACAGTGCGCCCCAAATCCGAATCACTCACAGTGCGCCCCAAATCCGTATCACTCACAGTGCACTCCAAATCCGAATCACTCACAGTGCGCCCCAAATCCGAATCACTCACAGTGCACTCCAAATCCGAATCACTCACAGTGCATTCCAAATCCGAATCACTCACAGTGCATTCCAAATCCGAATCACTCACCGTGCATTCCAAATCCGAATCACTCACAGTGCATTCCAAATCCGAATCACTCACCGTGCGCTCCAAATCCGAATCACTCACAGTGCATTCCAAATCCGAATCACTCACAGTGCACCCCAAATCAGAATCACTCACACTGCACCCCAAATCCGAATCACTCACAGTGCATTCCAAATCCGAATCACTCACAGTGCACTCCTAATCCGAATCACTCACAGTGCACCCCAAATCCGAATCACTCACAGTGCACCCCAAATCCGAATCACTCACAGTGCACCCCAAATCCGAATCACTCACAGTGCACTCCAAATCCGAATCACTCACAGCGCACTCCAAATCCGAATCACTCACAGTGCACTCCAAATCCGAATCACTCACAGTGCACTCCAAATCCGAATCACTCACAGTGCACTCCAGATCCGAATCACTCACAGTGCACCCCAAATCCGAATCACTCACAGTGCGCTCCAAATCCGAATCACTCACAGTGCATTCCAAATCCGAATCACTCACAGTGCATTCCAAATCCGAATCACTCACAGTGCACTCCAAATCCGAATCACTCACAGTGCACTCCTAATCCGAATCACTCACCGTGCACTCCTAATCCGAATCACTCACCGTGCACTCCTAATCCGAATCACTCACCGTGCATTCCAAATCCGAATCACTCACAGTGCGCCCCAAATCCGAATCACTCACAGTGCGCCCCAAATCCGTATCACTCACAGTGCACTCCAAATCCGAATCACTCACAGTGCGCCCCAAATCCGAATCACTCACAGTGCACTCCAAATCCGAATCACTCACAGTGCATTCCAAATCCGAATCACTCACAGTGCATTCCAAATCCGAATCACTCACCGTGCATTCCAAATCCGAATCACTCACAGTGCATTCCAAATCCGAATCACTCACCGTGCGCTCCAAATCCGAATCACTCACAGTGCATTCCAAATCCGAATCACTCACAGTGCACCCCAAATCAGAATCACTCACACTGCACCCCAAATCCGAATCACTCACAGTGCATTCCAAATCCGAATCACTCACAGTGCACTCCTAATCCGAATCACTCACAGTGCACCCCAAATCCGAATCACTCACAGTGCACCCCAAATCCGAATCACTCACAGTGCACCCCAAATCCGAATCACTCACAGTGCACTCCAAATCCGAATCACTCACAGCGCACTCCAAATCCGAATCACTCACAGTGCACTCCAAATCCGAATCACTCACAGTGCACTCCAAATCCGAATCACTCACAGTGCACTCCAAATCCGAATCACTCACAGTGCACTCCAAATCCGAATCACTCACAGTGCACTCCAAATCCGAATCACTCACAGTGCACCCCAAATCCGAATCACTCACAGTGCGCTCCAAATCCGAATCACTCACAGTGCATTCCAAATCCGAATCACTCACAGTGCATTCCAAATCCGAATCACTCACAGTGCACTCCAAATCCGAATCACTCACAGTGCACTCCTAATCCGAATCACTCACAGTGCACTCCTAATCCGAATCACTCACCGTGCACTCCTAATCCGAATCACTCACCGTGCATTCCAAATCCGAATCACTCACAGTGCACCCCAAATCCGAATCACTCACAGTGCGCCCCAAATCCGTATCACTCACAGTGCACTCCAAATCCGAATCACTCACAGTGCGCCCCAAATCCGAATCACTCACAGTGCACTCCAAATCCGAATCACTCACAGTGCGCCCCAAATCCGAATCACTCACAGTGCACTCCAAATCCGAATCACTCACAGTGCACTCCAAATCCGAATCACTTACAGTGCACCCCAAATCCGAATCACTCACAGTGCAACCGAAATCCGAATCATTCACAGTGTTAAAGAATTTGTCCTCATAGCACCTTTGCTTCTTTTGTCAATCAAAATAAACTTGTCCCCATCAAACACTCCCAGGACAGTTACAGCACGGGGTTAGATACAGAGTAAAGCTCCCTCTACACTGTCCCCATCAAACATTCCCAGGGCAGGTACAGCACGGGGTTAGATACAGAGTAAATCTCCCTCTACACTGTCCCCATCAAACACTCCCAGGGCAGGTACAGCACGGGGTTAGATACAGAGTAAAGCACCCTCTACACTGTCCCCATCAAACACTCCCAGGACAGGTATAGCACGGGGTTAGATACAGAGTAACGCTCCCTCTACACTGTCCCCATCAAACACTTCCAGGACAGGTACAGCACGGGGTAAGATACAGAGTAAATCTCCCTCTACACTGTCCCCATCAAACACTCCCAGGACAGGTACAGCACGGGGTTAGATACAGAGTAAATCTCCCTCTACACTGTCCCCATCAAACACTCCCAGGACAGGTACAGCACGGGGTTAGATACAGAGTAAATTTCCCTCTACACCGTCCCCATCAAACACTCCCAGGACAGGTACAGCACGGGGTTAGATACAGAGTAAAGCTCCTTCTACACAGTCCCTATCAAACACTCCCAAGACAGGTACAGCACGGGGTTAGATACAGAGTACAGCTCCTTCTACACTGTCCCTATCACACACTCCCAGGGCAGGTTCAGCACAGGGCTAGATACAGAGTAAATCTCCCTCTACACTGTCCCCATCAAACACTCCCAGGACAGGTACAGCACAGGGTTAGATACAGAGTAAAGCTCCCTTTACACCGTCCCCATCAAACACTCCCAGGACAGGGACAGCACAGGGTTAGATACAGAGTAAATCTCCCTCTACACTGTCCCCATCAAACACTCCCAGGTCAGGGACAGCACGGGGTTAGATACAGAGTAAATCTCCCTCTACACCGTCCCCATCAAACACTCCCAGGACAGGTACAGCACGAGGTTAGATACAGAGTAAATCTCCCTCTACACCATCCCCATCAAACACTCCCAGGACAGGTACAGCACGGGGTTAGATACAGAGTAAAGCTCCTTCTACACAGTCCCTATCAAACACTCCCAAGACAGGTACAGCACGGGGTTAGATACAGAGTAACGCTCCCTCTACACTGTCCCAATCAAACACTCCCATTTCAGGTACAGCACGGGGTTAGATACAGAGTAAAGCTCCCTCTATACTGTCCCCATCAAACACTCCCAGGACAGGTACAGCACGTGATTAGATACAGAGTAAAGCTCCCTCTACACTGTCCCCATCAAACACTCCCAGGACAGGTACAGCACGGGGTTAGATACAGAGTAAAGCTCCCTCTGCACTGTCCCCATCAAACACTCCCAGGACAGGTAAAGCACGGGATTAGATATAGAGTAAAGCTCCCTCTACACCGTCTCCATCAATCACTCCCAGGACAGGTACAGCATGGGGTTAGATACAGAGTAAAGCTCCCTCTACACTGTCCCCATCAAACACTCCCAGGACAGGGACAGTACGGGATTAGATACAGAGTAAAGCTCGCTCTACACTGTCCCCATAAAACTCTCCCAGCACAGGTAGAGCACGGGGATAGATACAGAGTAAAGCTTCCTCTACACTGTCCCCATCAAAAGCTCCCAGCGCAGGTACAGCATGGGGTTAGATACTGAGTAAAGCTCCCTCTACACTGTCCCCATCGAACACTCCCAGGACAGGTACAGCACGGGGTTAGATACAGAGTAAAGCTCCCTCTACACTGTCCCCATCGAACACTCCCAGGACAGGTACAGCACGGGGTTAGATACAGAGTAAAGCTCCCTCTACACTGTCCCCATCGAACACTCCCATGACAGGTACAGCATGGGGTTAGATACAGAGTAAAGCTCCCTCTACAATTGTGAAGGAATGCAATTGTAAATATGAAGTTATGAAAGAATCGAACTATAAATAAGAAGTTAAACGATGAAAAAGAGTGATTCTCCTGTGAAGCAGAGTTTGCATTAAAACCGTAGTTCATTTGTTGCAGAAAAGGAAAATGTTCAAAAAGTTTGTAAACATGTCTGGGTATAATTAAACAACAAAAGCTTGTGAGATATCCCTTGTCCATCTTTAAAGTGGAGGGAGATCCCTTTTACATCTTTAAAATGGATGGAGATCCCTTCACCGTCTTTAAAATGGAGGGAGATCCCTTCTATGTCTTTAAAATGGAGGGAGATCCCTTCTACGTCTTTAAAATGGAGGGAGATCCCTTCTACGTCTTTAAAATGGATGGAGATCCCTTCTATGTCTTTAAAATGGAGGGAGATCCCTTCTACGTCTTTAAAATGGAGGGAGATCCCTTCTACGTCTTTAAAATGGATGGAGATCCCTTCTATGTCTTTAAAATGGAGGGAGATCCCTTCTACGTCTTTAAAATGGAGGGAGATCCCTTCTACGTCTTTAAAATGGATGGAGATCCCTTCTATGTCTTTAAAGTGGAGGGAGATCCCTTCTGCGTCTTTAAAATGGATGGAGATCCCTTCTACGTCTTTAAAATGGAGGGAGATCCCTTCTCTGACTTTAAAATGGAGGGAGATTCCTTCTCCGTCTTTAAAATGGAGGGAGATCCCATCTACGTCTTTAAAATGGAGGGGGAATCCCTTCTCCATCTTTAAAATGGAGGGGGATCCCTTCTCCGACTTTAAAACGGGGGTAATAGAGGTGATTGGAGGAGTGCCCTAACATGGTCACCTCACATCAACATCAAAAACAGATTTGCAGAAACTGACAAAATGGATGTAGGAAATTTGGAATACACATTCACACAAAGATGGAATTTGAGAGCCATCAGGAAGCGGTACAGAATCCATTTGGAGGGGATGTGGGGAAGGGCTTGTGTACCCTGGGTTAGTGTCAGGGAATGTGGCTAATGGAGGAGACATATTGGGCGGAATCATCCCAGATTTGCGCCGTGTGGTAGTGGGCGGGTAAAATGATGTTTTACTGGTGGGCGCGATGGCAGCTTTTCATACTGTACCATCCCAAACCCACCTCATTGCTTACGCATTCCCGGGAAACATGCCGTTTCCATGGCAGGCGGGTGAAAGAGAGCCCACCCACCATCACCTCGTCGCTTCATCACCCCGGGCACCATATTTAAATTCCAGCCGCGCGCACACATCTCAATGTTTCCAGCCCGTGACTACTGCATGGAAGACACGGCCCCGAAAGGCAAAAAGACTGCAGGCCCCAGGCTTAGTGACGCGCCCCCTCAAACGCCATTTGGACGCCGTGGAGGCTCGCTGTGATGTCCACTACCCCCGCTCTGACCGCAGGATGGGCAGCTGCATCACCAATCCGGCATGGGTGGCAGCGGTGGTCAGTGCCAACACCCTGTAAAAGAGGACAGCCATCCAGTGCCACTCCAGGATGAATAGTCTCATCTGTTCCGCCAGGGTAAGTCACTCTTCTCATCACTCTCAACTCACACACTCACAAACCCATCGCACATCCACAGGGCCCTCACTCACTGCCAGTTCAAGGGACATCACCGTTCACTCTCTCACACACACTCATTGTCCTCATCCCGTCTATGGGACCACTCACCACCCACACGTGCCAGGCATCCTTATCATCTGGCCTGGCAGACATCCTGCTTACACTCTCCCCATCTCTATTCATGCAGGACAAGCTGGCACACAACAACAGGGAGAGGTCGCAGACTGGTGGAGGAATGCTTGACATCAAGGTCCCCACAGGCTATGAGAACAGAGCCATCCAGCTGGCCGGCGAGGATCTGGACCGGTCCTGTGCTGACGGTGAGGTCGGCGCTGCTCTACCAAGTGAGGATCCAGCTGTGCAACATCCATCAGACATCCATGCTGTGAGTGATGTGTCCTGTTTCACAGGCCACTGCCATGCACTAATTATCTCCCCTTGCTTCCGCAGGCACATCTGGGAAACAGCCGATGGAGTCCATGACCCAGGGCCTCCAGTCAAGCCCTGTAGAAGCCTCTGAAGAGGAATCTGGAGGCACCCTCCCTGAAGTCCTGTCACCGCACTCACCCACACCCTCCACCAGCGCAGAGACCTCTGTGGGACCTAGCTTTAGCGTAGCCTCGGGATCACAATCTGGTGAGCACATCGCACTGTCTGATCCACAGCAGGTGGTGACAGGGACTTCCCAGGTCCCCGGCACTCGGGGGGCTGCTGGAGACCAGAAATCTGCTGAGTCCAAGTCAGGTGATGAGCCTCTGGACTCGGTCATGTCACAGCTGCTGCAAAGGCAAGCTCGGGAATGTCAGGAAGGGATGTCCACTGCACTCCTCAGATTGCAAGGCACGATGGAGGAGTCCGTCCGCCTTCAGGCTGAGGTGATAGCACCAGCATTGCAACGCACTGAGGTCAACATTGATAGGGTGATGGCCGCCGTGGTGACCTTGGTCCAGGACTTCACTCCTGCACTGCTGCACGGGCTTAACTCCATCGTTGATTCCATAGTTGGCCTCTAACAGTGTGTACGCGAGACGGGTGCTGGGCAGCTCGATCCCTCTCCAGCCACCCCTTCTCTTTAAGGGAGTCAGCCAGGGGCCCTCGGGCACCCATAGGGAGGAGGATCAGCAGGTGCACACTCCGGGCCCATCCAGCCAGGTGATGCTGGGAGTGTCCGGCCCATCCGAATACCCCCTTCCTGTGACATCTGCAGCCCCAGCTCCACTGACTGGGGAGGGTGTCACTGCCTCACAGCAGGACCCCGAAAGCAGGCCGGGGCCCTCCAGGTCTCAGCCCTCCAGATGACGCCCACCACGGTCATCACAGACAGGGTGTCTCAGTCAGCAGGCTGCCTCCAACCCCGCTGTGGATGTCCGGGGAAAACCAAGATGTAGCGGCAAGGTTCAGATAGTTAAGGAGAATTAACTCTTTTGGGAGTCAACCAATTAGACTAAATTAACAAAATAAGGGACAAAATAAACACAGCCTCTAAATTAGGGAAACTGTAAAAAAACCAAAGGCAAAATTTAAAGGAAATTTACCAACATTAAATCAAAATGTGATTAAAGGGGGTCTATAAAGCACCCCAGACCCCACGGTGCCCACCGGGCATGGAAGGCCTCGATGGTGCCGGCAGACATGGCGCGCTCCCTCTTCAGGGACACCCGGCCGTGAATGTAGCCGGGGAAAGGGGCAGACAGTCGGGTGGGACTCCCCCCTCGATCGCCCGCTGCCTGGACCTGTTAATGACCAACTTGGCCAGGCCCAGGAGCAGGTTCACGAGGGGGGTCCTCCTCCTCCCTGCACCCCCCACCCTCTGCACCGGGTGCCCATAGATCAGGAGCATGGGACTGAAGTGCAAACAAAACATCAATAAAAGGTTTTTTAAATAACTGAATAGAGAGTGCAGCCTTCCACACCCTATATAAACATGGTCCACGGACTCCACAAGACCACAAATGACGCAGGTATCTTGGGAGTCCATGAACCTACACATCCTACAGTTATAGGGGACTACTGCGTGCAACACCCTCCACCCCAGGACCCCAATGGAAAGCGGGAGGACACCTCCGTAGAGGGCCCCCCAATGGGGACCTCCGCCGCCGGACGGCAACAAGGTACGCCAGGGTGTGTCCAGGGGGCGGGCGAGGAAGTGAAGGGTGTGCAGCAGCAGCTGGTACAGGAAACCCCTCCGTGCCATGCTAAAGGACATGGGGGGCATTTCCACCAGGTGCCTCAGGTTGCAGGGCACCGGCTCCTGAGGGAGGGTTCGGAGCTTGGGGCCGATGTGGAATTCCATCCAAACAGGGGTACCCTAGGACGGAAGACCACCACGCACCTGCGCCACCTCGAGACCCAGTATAACATTGGGTCCGAGCACGACTGTCCTAAGATCTTGGATGGCATTGGCCACGAGCCAGACGTCCACAGATGTGCGATGCTCCAGCTCCTCTGGAAGCATCCAGCCCTCTCCTCCGCCACCCAGCACGTCCCCGATCCTGGTCACCCTGGCAACCACAGCCCTCCTCTCCGCCAGCCACTGAAAAGGCCGAAGGTGCGGATTCCTGAGCAGCGGCTCTCTGACGATAGCTGTTGCTCCTGACGGGGGAGAGCTGCGTCACGAGGCGACCATGTTCCAGGCTTTGATCAGGTCCTGGTAAAAGATGGACAATGCCTGCAAGGAGCCACGAAGACCCCTCAGGTCTGAAAACAGGAGCTGCACGTCATAACTCAGGCTGAGTTGCACAGCCTGGGCACGGGTGTTAATCACTTGTACATACTGTTCACTATTGTCAATAAACTCCCAATAATGTCTCCCTGCCTCTGGCTCCTTGTTCTGATGAGCAGTGTTCATGTCACTCAGATGTGAAACCTTTCTGCACAAGATAAAGGCAGGTGACTCTGTCCAGGGCCTCTTCCCTGTGCTTTGTGCAGCCTTCAGACCAAAGTGATGGTCCAGCCTCGCACTCACTGGACACATTACTGATACCTGCACCTCGGTGGTGCTGGTCATTGCTGCCAGAATGTCGTGGGCAGGTGTCACAGAGTTCCATCATTCTCTCCGTGTGCTCTCAGCACCTTTAAGGTGGGTCTGGCCCTCATCTCTTCAGCGTCTGTGACCAGTGATGCTGTGCTCCTGAAGGGCTCAGGTGCTGAAGGCAGAGAAAGGATCAGGTGCTTCTAAAGTTTCATGGCTGCGTCTCCATGATATGACCCCGATCACAGAGTGTGAGCGAGCTTCCCTCAGCCAAACAGGAGTCAGAGGCTATGTGAAGATCTATGGAGTGTCCTCACTGCATGTTGTCATCATCCTCCTGCAACCGAGCGACTATTAGGGCCTCCACTGTGTCTCCATGACAGGAGCATTCTCTCAGAAAGTATTAGCGCTGCGATAAGCCAGACTGGAGTCAAACGTTCACAGATGCAACGTGAGGATCTATGGGGTCTCCTCACTGCATGTTGTCATCATCCTCCACGACTCTAGCAGCTATGAGGGCCTCCCGAGTGCGCCTGCCTCGTCTGGCCAGTGCGAGGGCCTCATTGCCATCATCGTTGCCTCCGAGGGCCTCCACACCCTCATCCCCGTCAGTGTCCTCCTCATCCTAGGAGACCTCCAGCTCCTCCAGCTCCTCCTCATCCAGCTCCTCTCCCCGTCACAGCGTGAGGGTGTAAAGGAGAGCAGCAGATGAAGACGATGAGTGACACCCTCTGTAGACCATTTGGTCCCTCAAGCCAGTCCGTCATTCAATAAGATCCTGGCTGATCTGATTGTGTCCTTTCCTGCCTGCCCCCATAACCCTTGCCTCCTTTGTCAATCTCCCTCACTTAGCTGAAAAGGCAACTTGCTGCTGACACACAAGGACGTATGAAATAGCAGCAGGAGGAGGCCATTCGGCCCCTCGAGCCTGCTGTGCCATTCAATGAGATCATGGCTGAACTGATTGTGGCCTTAACTCCATTTTCATGCCTGCCTCCCCCCACCTCCACCCCACCATAACCCTTGACCCCCTTGTCTATCAAAAATCTGTCTAACTCCGCCTTGAATAAGTTCAAGGATCCAGCCCTCCAGTGCTCTCTAGGGGGAGAGAGCTTCACAGACTAATAGCCCTCTGAGGGGGTGGAAGGAAAAGCTCCCCCTCATCTCCATCTTAAATTGGAGATCCCTTATTTTGAAGCTGTACCTTCTTCAGCCCCCTCCCCCCATCTTCGATTAGATGCTGAGCCCGTGCTCCGGCTGCTAATTGGCCAAATCCCCAGACAGTGCAGACTCTGAGCCCCGCACTGGACCCTGACAATGGGATCCCGTAAGCCACAGGGGAAAACCCTGCCCTCCGTTTTTCCGTGGAACATAGGACGGAAGCCAGTCCCATCCCGAATATCTTGGCCCCCGCGCCCACCCCTCAGGCTACTGCTAGGCTCGGCAGTGGAAGGCAGACTATTCCTACAACAAAGTCCCCCCGTCCAAATCTAATCAGCTGCTCCTTTCGCATGATGAATAAAATTATGCAAATTTATTATTAGCAAAGCCGCAGCGAGGGGGCCTGTTGCTCTTCCAGCGGCAGATGGTAAATATTTCGGGAAGTTTGCTTTTAATCGGCCCAGCCTGGAGTCGGATAGAGGCGGTGAGATTGACCGCAATCGGAACAGTGAGGGCGGTAATGCATTTCCCTGAAACAGTGAGAAAATCATGTGACTGGTGTCAGTCTTTTGATTTTTGAAGTGTAATTTAAAAAAGCCTCAACCAACATAGTTTTTTCTTTGGAGAAACATACTTTGTTCATAAAATACCTGAGAGAACATTACAAAACATTTCTAAATGGCCATCACAAAAAGTGCAATCAGATTCAACTTTTACGCATGGATCTCGAGGTACTTCAACACACTCCGTGAATGTTACAGTCATTTCAACATGGCCATTACAGACAGTCAGACAGTGCAATGGGATTGGAGTTATCGACACAGATCATGTTGCACTCTGAGGTGCTTCAACACAATCAGTGAATATTACAGTCATTCCAATGTTAATTTGGACAAGCTCCTAGAGGGCATCACCACTTCTGAAACTCCCCAGGTATGACCGCCTGTCTCTTCTGCCCTGCTCACCTTCATTGCTTTCCACAATCACCACACCCTCAACTTCTCTCTCCCCCCCGCGCCCCCCCACCTTAGACCAGCTTATATTTCACCTCTCTCCTAACTATACTCAGTTCTGCCGAAGGGTCACGAAGACTCGAAACGTTAACTGATTTCTTCTCCGCCGATGCTGCCAGACCTGCTGAGTTTTTCCAGGTAATTCTGTTTTTGTTTTGGATTTCCAGCATCCGCAGTAGCTTTTAGCTTTATTGTTTTTATGACATAACACTATTAAGCTTTGAACCTGATCACAAGTTCCTGAGGGGGCGCCTTCATTAATCATTAGTCCTTCAGCTTGATCCTGGTGGTGAGGCCGCTATTGTTTCCCTCAATCTTCATCTTGCAAAGCAAACGCGAATGTTTTGTGTAAGATAACGACGGGCCCCTTGCTTTGAAGAAAATACGCCCAGAAATCCTACATTGCTTTTTTTGCAGTTCTGGGAATTAAATTGAATTGTGCGTTAATAGTTAAAAACTGATACTGCAGCAGCATATGCAAACGGCTCCCTGGCAGCTCTGTGCACTTTGCCTCACTTGGCAGTTAGTTGAATCCAGTTTCAGTTGCACTTCAAACAAGCCCTGACTCCGTGCAGTGACCGAGGCTGTTTGAGTTTGTGAAATGGCTTCCACCCCTCACAGGCTGTTGCTTCTCTTCGCGTCCCTGTGGGGAGTGACCCAAGGTGGGCACCTCCTCGTGGTGCCCGTGGACTGGAGCCACTGGCTAAACCTGAAAGCTCTGATGGACGAACTTGGCCGAAGGGGCCACAACGTGGTGGTTGTCGTGCCTGAGGTCAACATGAAAATGGGCCCGTCCCCTCACTACACAACCAAGGTGTTCCCGGTGCCTTACGGCAGGGGGGACATGGAGAGCCTGAAGCCAAGCATCCTCGCCAACATGACTGTGTTCGAAAGGATCAGTACTGGCTTCCAAAAGGCAAGCCGTCTTCGGCAGTTCCTCTTAACCACATGTGAGAGCCTGCTGTACAACACAGAGCTCATGAAGGAGCTGGCTGAAGAGAAGTATGACGCTTTACTGACTGACCCTTTAGTCCCCTGTGGCACTATTATTGCGGAGAACCTCTCGCTGCCCACAGTCAACCTGCTGGGGGGGCTGCCTTGCGGCTTGGATAATTTAGCCACGCAATGCCCCCGGCCGCTCTCCTACGTGCCAAGGGTTTTCTCTGGGAACACCGATCGGATGACCTTCCTGCAACGGACGAGGAACGCGTTGCTCAGCTTACTGGAGCCGCTGTTGTGCTGGTTCATATATTCGCCTTTTGAAGAGCTGGCCCAGAGGTTCCTTCAGAGGGAAGTGACACTGGTCCAGCTGCTGAGTCAAACTTCCATCTGGCTGCTGAGGTATGACTTCACGCTCGAGTACCCGAGACCCCTGATGCCAAATATGGTGCTAGTTGGAGGCATTAACTGCAAGGACAGGAAACCCTTACCGCAGGTATGGACAAGACTGAACAAACAGATGTGACGTTAAAAGCTTGCCTGGTATTTTTCAGCTCCCAATTGCATTTTGATTGATTGCGGGAGCTGGTAAGAAAGCATTTCAGCTGCGTAACCCGCACTTTGAACAAAAGCTCCATTTTGTGTCCCGCAGGAACTCGAAGAATTTATGAACAGCTCCGGGGAGCACGGTGTCGTGGTCTTTACCCTTGGGTCGATGGTGTCGGAAATGCCTCCTGAGCTATCTAATCGTATTGCAAGTGCTTTGGGGCAGATTCCTCAGAAGGTGAGTGAGTGGAAAAACTGAAGCTGTGTACGAATTTTAAAAAATTTAAATTTCAAACAATGCTTGGCAGTTAACCGTCAGTCACCATCACTGGTGCATTATCCATGGCAATGCCACTTGCCGACCAATCAGCACTCTCTTCACATACAGTGCAAATTGTTGTTTTCTCCTTATATTGGCATTCTTGCCAGTGTCCTGAGGAGAGCGAGGCAAAAAGCTTTGACTTTTTCAGCAATATTAAAAATGATTTAAAGAGGGGAAGAAATGTATTTTCAGGACAAATTCTAAACATACTTTAAAATCTCACTAAACTGCCCAATTTTCAGTCTGAAGGTCATGGCTCAAGACTCAAGGAAGTGACCTGAGCACAAATGCTGGACAGACACTCATGGTGCAGTGCCGAGGGAGTGCTGCACTATCGCAGATGCTGCTTTCCAGTTGGAATATTAAACCAGTACTGCAGATGTAAAATATCCCATGGTATTATTTTGAAGAAGACCCAGGGAGTCCTCCTCAACGTCCTGCCAACCCATCCACCACCTTAAACATTCACTCCCTCCGCCACCGACACACAGTGGCAGCAGTGCGTGTACCATCGACAAGATGCACTGCAGCAACTCACCAAGGCTCCTTCAACAGCACCTTCCAAACCCACGACCACTACCATCTAGAAGGGCAAAGGGCAGCAGACACCTGGGAACACCAACACCTGGAAGTTCCCCTCCAAGTCACTCACCATCCTGACTTGGAAACATATCGGCCGTACCTTCACTGTCACTGGGTCAAAATCCTGGAACTCCCTCCCTAACAGCACTGTGGGTGTACCTACACCACAGGGACCGCAGTGGTTCAAGAGGGCAGCTCACCACCACCTTCTCAAGGGCAATTAGGGATGGGCAATAAATGCTGGGCCCAGCCAACGACTCCTGAATCCCATGAATTTATTAAAAATAAAAATTCTAATCCAATTCAGGGAAACAGATTTTTGGGTAAAAACTTTAAAATCACAGTTTTGAAGGAGGCCATTCAGCCTTCACACCTATGCCAGCTCCAATTAATCCTTTTTTAAAAATCTTTCATGGATGTGAGTGTCACTGGCTAAGCCAGCATTTATTATTGGCGGAGGGAGTGAGTGTTGAAGGGGCTGGATGGGGTGGTGCTGATCAAGTGGGCTGCTTTGTCCTGGAAGGTGTTGCTGTTGGAGTCCTGCCCCCTTGATCTTTCCCCATAGCCCCGCAAATTTCCACTTCAAGAATTCATCCAATTCCCTTTTGAAAGTTATGGTTCAAGGTTGGAAGGATTTTAGTTGCAAGGTCAGGATGGAGAAGCTGGGGTTGTTCTCCCTGGAGCAAAGGAGGTTGAGGGGAGATTTGATAGAGGGGGACAAAATTAGGACAGGTTTAGATAAGGTAGGCAAGGAAAAGCTGTTCCCATTGGCTGTTGGTGCACAGACTTGGTGGGGGGGGTGGGCGGTGGGGGGCGGTTACAGGGTTTAAGGTTTTGGGCGAGGGATGCAGGGGGGTATGCGAGGAAGAACATTTTTACACAGCCAGTGGTAATAACCTGGAACTCGCTGCCCACGAGGGTGGTGGAAGCAGAGGCGATCGATGATTTCAAAAGGAAATCGGATGAGGACTTGAGGGAAATAAACTTGCAGGGCCAGGGGGATAGAGCGGGGGGAATGGGGCTGACTGGATTGGCCCAGGGGGAGCTGGTGTGGAGTCAATGGGCCAAATGGCCTCCTTCTGTGCCATAATGACTCCATTATGTTACTTTTCAAATTTACCCCTTCTCTCTTATTGCCTCACCATTTCCTGTCCTCTCCTGGTAACTCGGCACTGTTATCTCTCTTCTGGAAGGTTCTGTGGAGATATACTGGAGAGTTTCCTACTACACTAGCACCAAATACAAAACTAATGGAATGGCTACCACAGAATGACTTACTGGGTAAGATACCAACATATCATTATCTGGGCTTAGTAAATTTGGCTGACTAATTGATGGTAAGCTTGGTTTAATTAACGGCTTTCCGACTGGTGAATGGGAGCCTTGGACTGCCTCAGGAACTAGCACTGGGATTTTCCTTGTTTTCCATTGATGTACAATGATTTGGGCATTGGCACAAGTGGGTTGACATTGGAGCTTGCGCATGCTTACCAATTTAGAGTTTGAGGCATTTATATATCACGCCTTTCACAACCCTCTGGACGTCCCAAAGCGCCTTGCTTCACCTCAGGTGAAGTATCTGTGAAGCCTGGTCATTGTGGTCATGTTGGAAATTTGGCAGCCAGGAGGCGCACAGCAAGATCCCACAAACAACGACGTGCCAATGACCAAATAGGTGATGTTGATTGAGGCATAAATAGCGTGCGGGACACCGGCGAGACCTCCCCTCAGAACCAGTGCCCTGGGATCACCTCTATCCACCTGAGAGGGCAGAAAGGACCTTGGTTTTAATGTCTCGTCTGAAAGATGGCACTTCTGACAGAGTGAACCCAGATTCGGTGCACAAGCCTCTAGAATGGGAATTCTGATTTAGAACGTCAGCCGAGCCATCAGCTTAAAGAGATGGTTTTAACCTCAAATCCGACTTCTAAAGATGGTTCAGAATTCAGAGCCTCTCACGCTGTGGCTACACTCTACCCCAGTCCAGCGTTCACCTGTGAGTGATGGGGTACATGGACTATATTCTTTGAAATGATGCCCACCTGTCCTAGCTGCAAGGGTTCAGGTGACCTAGCGTCTTCATCGAGCGCGTGCAGCTGCCGACTGGGGACATAAGCTCATGAAGTTGCTGGCTTTAGGCAGCCTGGTCTCTTGTAAACCTTGAAAACGCTGGTCAAATTGCCTAATTTTTCTCACTGCCCAGCTCCTTCCTGCTGAGGGTTTTACCAGTTGTTGAACGCTTTCAAAGAACCTTGGTAATTTTTGTCCCAACTCTCATGCCAACCAGGACATCCCAAAACACGAGCCTTCATCACCCACGGAGGGACCAATGGGATCTATGAGGCCATTTGCAATGGTGTACCATCTGTCATGATACCCTTGTTTGGCGATCAAGGTTATAACGTAGACCACATGGTGGATCGTGGTGCTGGAATTGGGCTGGATATAGAACGCATGAGCTCGCATGATCTAGTCAACGCATTAAACACAGTTATCAATGATACCAGGTCAGTAAAACTGATGATTCCACCCTTACCTTAAATACTCCGACAGTAACAACACATTGTGTTTATGTAGCCCCTTTGACATGGTGAAACCTCCCAAGGTGCTTCACGGGAGCTCGATCAAAGCAAAGGATGACACCGAGGCACATGAGGAGATATTAGGTCACATGACCCAAAAGCTTGGTCAAAGAGACATTGGTTTTAAGGCGTGTCTTCAAAGGAGGAAGGAGAGGTGGAGAAGGGGAGAAGGTTTAGGGAGGGAGTTCCAGAGCTCGGAGCTTTGGCAACTGAAGGCACGGCCACCAATGGTAGAGCGATTAAAATCAGGGGTGCACAAGAGACCCGAATGAGAGGAGCGCAGAGATCTCGGAAGGCTGTGGGGCCTGGGGAGATAACAGAGATAGGGAGCGGTGAATGTTTAAGATGTTGCTTGACTGGGAGCAGTCGGCGAGCACAGTGGGGAAAGGGGAAAGGGGTTTGGTGCAAGCAAGGGTGCAGGCTGTAGAGTTTTGGACAAGATCAAGTTTATGGAGTGTGCAAGGTGCGAAACTAGCCAGGGAGAGCATATTCACGTCCAGATGTAGCAAAGGCATGGATGAGGGTTACAACACGTGTTGATCTGTGGCATGGGTGGAGTTGATGGAGGGGGGTGGGGGGTTGAAATAGGGGGGTCTTAGCGATGATGCAGATATGTGGTCAATAGCTTATCTCGGGGTCAAATACAACACCAAGGTTGCAATCAGTTTGGTTTAGCCTCAGGAAGTTTACAAGGAGAGGGATGGCCGAGGTAGCTGGGGAAAGGGAGCTCGGAATGGGGACCAAAGACAATGATTTCAATCTTCCCAATATTTAGTGGATGGAACTTTCTGCTAATCCAGTACTGAATGTGTCGGATAAACAGCCTGACTTGCATTTGGGTAGGGTTTTTTTATAACCTCAATGTCCCAAATCACTTGACAGCTAATGATGTACTTTTGAAGTTCAGTTACTGCTGTAATGTAGGAAATGCAAGAGCCAACTTACGCACAGCGAGCTCCCACAACAGCTCTGTAACGATGACCTGGTCAGCTGGTCTATGGCGATGGCGGCTACCCATTGAGCCACAGCTGATATATAAAATGAGCTCTGCAAAGCTGGAGTCACTGATTTGACTGAAAGAGAAACTAGACCTGTGGAATCAAACAGATTGACAATAGCTGCTCTGAATTTAATGGAGGCTGTCTCTATGCAATGACGTAAATCGGATATCATCGCATGAAACCCAAATGAAAGTTAACAGCACACTTCCTTATCCATTTCTATGAAGAAATATATGTGTTAAAAATTAGGCACCGGTTCCCTTTCCCACCTATCCTGGGTTTGAATGGTCCAAGAGTTGACTTTCTGAGGTTCCAAACCAGAATCCAATTTGTGTTTGTCTATAAACCTGGTTCCCTGGTAGATATCTGATTCTGATAGGCAGTGATGCTCTTTAATGTTCAATTAATTGTCTCTCAGTATCTCGGCATCATTGTAAATGAGGACATAAGAGCTAGGAGCAGGAGTTGGCCCTTCAGCCCCTCGAGCCTGCTCCACCATTCAATAAGATCATGGCTGATCTGATCTTGGCCTCGACTCCACGGTTCCTGTTCCTAGGAGCCCTTGAGTCCTCTACAGCCCAAAAAACTATCTACCTCAGCTTCGGATATATTCAGTGTCGCATGCTCTCCGACACAGAGAATTCCAGGATTAACGACACTCTGAGAGAAGAAATTCCTCCTCATCTTCACCTTAAGTGGGCAACCCCACATTCAGAAACTATGCCCCTTAGATTCCTTCATGAGGGGATCCAATTTTTCAGCTTTTTAGGCAGAAGGGCAAGTCACTACAATTTTTCCGTATTATTCTTCTAACAATGGCCTATTCATCATCGTCTCGCCGCGTTCCCATCCATTTAAAACAAATTTTGACTTCCTTTTCCTACCTTAGATACAAAGAAACCATGATGAAGCTGTCTTCACTGCACAAGAGTCGTCCTGTCCATCCCATGGACCTCTCTGTCTACTGGGTGGAATTTGTGATGGAGCACAAGGGGGCAGAGCATTTGCACCCAGCAGCTCACGACCTCAACTGGATCCAGTACCACAGCCTGGATGTCATCGGTGTGTTTCTTATCTCTGTGGTGGCCTCTGTGTGGTCAATGGCTAAGTGTTGCTCCTATTGCTGTAAGCGATGTTTATGCGGAGCGAGGTATCGGATGAAGAGAAAACCAGATTAGAGCGGGCGTAAATCCTTCCTAGAAACGTCTCTGCAACTGCTGAAAGGGTAACTGAGACCAAGCAGAGCGAACACTGCTTATTAACCTCAGACCTCGAATGTTAGTTGCGGGAATGGGTAATCGACATCACTTGCATTCAGGTTCTCTTTGTTCTGAGTGCCATACAGGTGTGTTGGATTTCGAATGATCTGCATGAGAGTTTCTGATTTCAACTTTAACCTACATATCAGGAGGACGAATGGAATGAGTGACAGATTGAACCATTTTTAATCATTGTCAATACTCGTCGCTTTGTACTTTACAAGGGGCCTTGCAAACGCTGAAATAGGAATGCGGGTCAACACTGTGATTATTAAAAATAATTCATTCAATGCGACTTGGGTGGTCACTGGGGCTAAATTTTCACCTCTGCTGAAACAGGAGTCGGGACTGTTTCCGGGTCCCCAATCCGCCCTCTTAGGGAAACAGTCACTCATCGGAATTTTGACCCTTAATTTGCATGGAGACAGGTTCCCCGTCCAATTAAAGGTGGCGGATGCGGTCTCGAAGCTGGAGGGCCAATGAGAGGCCTTCCCAGTTTGAGAGGAGCAGTAGGCTACAGTACAGGGCGAGTAACCGAGAGGGTGCTTTAAATTAAAAAAAAAACTACAAAGAGCATCCAGGCCATCACTGTGGCCTCTACAAAAAGAAAATAAAAGAAGGGCTTGCATTTATATAGCGCTTTCCCTGACCACCAGGCACCTCAAGTGCTTCACAGCCAAATAAATACTTCTCAGGTATTGTAGCCACTGTTGTGATGCTGGAAACATGCCAGCCTTTGGCTGCACCCGCACCCAGGCTGGCAGAGAGGGGCCTGTAGGCCTACCTGGAGCACGGGCACTAGGGTAGGCCGCAGAGTGCCAATCTCCAGTCAGTAAACGTTCCCCCCCGTTGCACCAGGAAGCTGGAGGCCTCGTGGGTTTGAGCAACCACCCCCTCACTCCAGGCCCCAAACACACCTCAGGTCAGAAAGGGGGTGGGGATGTCGATGTTCTGGCCAGCCTTGTATTTTCCAGGCCCCCCACCCACCCCCCGGACCACCCCCCTCCCCCGCCACCATTCCTAGAGTCAATGGGACCTGAAAATTCATGCCCCGTAACTCAGTCTAACCAGCAAGAATCTTTACTTTCAATACAAAAGCAGAAAATTCTGGAGACACCCGGCAGGTTAAGGCGACGTCTGTGGAGAGAAGAAGAGAGTTAACCTTTCCGCTCTGCGATCTTTCATCGGAACCAGGAAAAGGTGGCGACATAATAGGTTTTGAGCAACTGGAAGGTTGGAAGATGGGGACAAAGTGCAAAAAGAAAGTTTGTGATAGGTTGGAAGACAGGAGAGATTAACTGACAAAGGACTTGATGGGGCAGGGAATGGGGTCGGGACTAATAAAGACACAGAGGATGCGTCTAGAGGTGGTGCGAATGGCAGAATGATAAACAGGTGCCGTCCAAAAGTGAAAATGGGAGAAAAATGAGAGCAAAACAAAACCTGCAAAGAAAGGTGGGGGGGGAACAAACTGGGGGCAGAGATGACACTCAGAAATTGTTGAACTCCACATTGAACGTGGAAGCCTCTAAAGTGCCCAATTGAAAGGTGAGTTGCTGTTCATTTTTCTCCCATTTTCAGTTTGTTTTACCCATCTTTGTGAATTAGCAAGTTGGGCACATTCTCATTCTCAAATTCTTGATATGTTTTGACTTTCGTGAGAATTGGTTCCGTGCAGATTTCTTCATCTCTATGCAAATCACACAAGGAATCACAATATCTTTATTTGCTCACCTGTCCCTTGTATTGGTCCATGTTTGAACAGGACTGGATAAATGAGCAAGGGTTAAAGGTGTGTGAGCCTGAGGCTGAATTTGAACTCAAGGCCAAAAGAGTGCGATGGGGAAATAAAAGCCACAGGTAGTCACTCGGCAGAACAGAACTTGAGTATCGCTGAAGAAAGAGACATGCTGTCAAAGCTTTTCATCTTGCACTCATCAGGACAGATTCGCAAGAGTACTCATTCTCAAAGGGATTTGGTATTTTTGCGAATCTGTCCTGATGAGTCCAACATGAAAAACTTTGACAGCATGTCTCTTTTTTTCAGCAATACTCAAAAACCCACGGACTGAATTTCAAGCCCTCACCGGAGGTGGGGCTTAAATATATTGCCGCCAGCCTACATACTGGTTCCTTGTGTCGATCGATCCCTGGGCCATTTTCCCAGAGGCATTATGGTAGTGGGGGGGTGGTGGGTTGGGGGGGGGGAGGGTGCAGAGGTGGGGGGTGGAGTGCGGCAGGGCTCCCTGCCTGCTTGTGGTGGGTAGCCGATTAAGCCGGTTGGACAGCCATTTGGTGCCAATTGAAGGAGGTCAGCTGGGATTTTCCAGCCTGCATCCAGCTTCTGAGAGGCGGTGGGTGACCGTTTAGCTGCCTGGAGGCAGCCTCCTGGGGGTGGGGGCTGCACTCCAGGTAGACCCAGGTGACCTTCCTCCCTGCCTGGAGGCACAGGAGACCACCCTGTCAAGGGGTACCCTCTCCCCAGCCATGGCCTGGCTGCCAAGGCTATTTTTAATTTCACATTTGAAACTGTTGGAGAGCAGGCACCTCCTTTTTTGAAGTGCACCTCTCTCTTACTTACCCTTCATTTCATCCTTCCCCTGCCTTCAAGCTAGAAGGCCTCTGATTGGTTCTCCAGCTTCGTGAAACCACCCAGCGCTTTAATTGGACAGCAAGCCCAACCTCTGGCCTCTCACGAAAAGCAGGATAAATTCAACCTGTCCAGTTACCACCCCTTCAGGTGATCATCTTGATCATCAGCAAAGTGATGGAAAGCCATGAGTTGGCCTCTCTGGGAGATATCCGGGGATGGGGTCATTGACAGTGCAATCAAGCAGCACTTATTCAGAAACAGCCTGCTCACTGATGCTCAGTTTGGGTTCAGCCAGGGCCACTCAGCCCCTAACCTCATTACAGCCTTGTTTCAAACATGGACAAAGAACTGAATTCAAGAGGTGAGGTGAGAGTGACTGCCCTTGACATCAAGGCAATTGACTGCGTGTGGCATCAAGGAGCCCTAGCAAAGCTGGAGTCAATGGGAATCAGGGGGAAAACTCTCCGCTGGTTAGAGTCATACCGAGCACAGGGAGATGGTTGTGGTTGTTGGAGGTCAATCATCTCAGTCGCAGGGCATCACTGCAGGAGTTCCTCAGGGTAGTGGCCCCGGACCAACCATATTCAGCTGCTTCATCAATGACCTTCCTTCCATCATAAGGTCAGAAGTGGGGATGTTCGCTGATGATTGCACAATGTTCAGCACCATTCACGACTCCTCAGATACTGAAGCAGTCCATGTCCAAATGCAGCCAGACCTGGACAATATCCAGGCTTGGGCTGACAAGTGGCAAGTAACATTTGCGCCACACAAGTGCCAGGCAATGACCATTTTTAACAAAAGAGAATCTAACCATCTTCCCTTGATGTTCAATGGCTTTATCATCGCTGAATCCCCCACTGTCAACATCCTGGGGGTTACCATTGACCACAAACTGAACTGGAATAGCCATATAAATACAATGGCTACAAGAGCAGGTCAGAGGCTGGGAATCCTGTGGTGAGTAACTCACCTCCTGACTCCCTAAAGCCTGTCCACCATCTACAAGGCACAAGTCAGGAGTGTGGTGGGATACTCCCCACTTGCCTGGATGAGTGCAGCTCCAACCACACTCAAGAAACTCAACATCATCCAGGACAAAACAGCCACTTGAATGGCACCGCATCCACCACCTTAAATATTCACTCCCTCCACCACCGATGCACAGTGGCAGCAGTGTGTACCATCTACAAGATGCACTGCAGCAACTCACCAAGGCCCCTTCGACAGCAACTTCCAAACCTGTAACCTCTTCCAACCAGTAGGACAAGGGCAGCAGACACTTGGGAACACCACAGCCTGCAAATTCCCTCCAAGCCACACACCATCCTGACTTGGAAATATATCGCCGTTCCTTCACTGTCGCTGGGTCAAAGTCCTGGAACTCCCTCCCTAACAGCACTGTGGGTGTACCTACACCACAGGGACTGCAGCGGTTCAAGAAGGCAGCTCACCCACCACCTTCTCAAGGGGCAATTAGGGATGGGCAATAAATGCTGGCCCGGCCAGCGACACCCACATCCCGTGAACAAATGAACAAAGCGAGGTAGCTCAAATAGAGTTAGGCCCGTGGAACAAATACAACGGTGTAAAAATATGGACTATCATAGAGGTAAACTTAACGTTCTTAATTTTAAGGGGAAATGTTTTAAAAACAAATGTGTTTGTTATTTGATAAATATTTTGTATTCATCTGGGCCACAAATAAAAACGACATTCCAGTGGAAAAAATTGTGTAGTGATGGCGAACAGATTGATTCCTGAGCGGAGCAGCCACAATCCCATTCCGCTCCAGCAGGTGCTATGGCTCTGTCTTCAGCTTGAGGGTTGCTCAGGTACGTCCTGTACGTGATGAAACAAGATAAATCTAACCCCAGTTGATCGCCGAGGAGATCTTGTAGCTCGGGTGTAGTGCCCTCATCTCGAAGCCAGAAGCCCTGGTCCAAGTCGCACCACAGGGCTTGTCGGTCATGGAAGGATCCATCGTGACATAGCTCAACAGGCTGATAATCGGCCTGCCTCTCCTCCCAACGCCATCCCACTTTTCCCCAAAGGGAAGACGAACAAGCCAATGGCTGCTCTATGATCCTCCTCCCAATGCGAGTGAATGACAACTCACGTTTAGATAGCCCCTTCACCATGATAGAAACATCCCAAGGCGCTTGATAGGAACGTTATGAAACCAAGGCCGGGATTTTCCGTGCCTGCCGGCGTCGGGCGTGTTCGGTGGCGCCAGCGGACAGTATGGCGCGATCGGTTTCACGACGGCGTGAGACCAGTTCCAGATCGTCCGCTCAGCCCGCCGTGTTCTCCACCATCCGACGTCGGGAACCTCATCGTAATACATCAGCATATCATTATTAGGCCAGCCCGCCGGAATCGTTTCCCCCCCCCCACCCCCGCTGGATTGTCCACCCACGTTGGCGGGAAAACACGCCAGTGCAGAACACGCCTTGACAACTGTGACGTGCAGAAGTCGGGACTTACCGCCAGGGCCTTGCTCACACCGCGGACATCGGAGGAGCAGAAGATGCTGGAGGCCAACAGCAATGGCACATTGGGGGAATGTCCATGGCATGCTGGGTGGGTTCTCATGGGATGTGGCTCCACACGGAAGTTGGAAAGTCACCATTGATGCTCACAACGCATGATGGTCAAGGGGGAGGGAGAGGAAGGTCAAGGATCGGCTGGGAGAGGAAGGGGTACCGGGGCAGGTGAGGTTGGGATGGGGGGGAGGATGAGAGCTGGGGAATGAAGGTGTCAGGAGACAAAGGTTAGGTCAGGGTGGGGGAGGGAGAACAGGGAGGAGGGGGTAACAGCGTAGAAGACCACAACTGGGGAGGTAGGTGAAGGAGGGGTGGAAAATGCAGGGGAAGGAGAGCGAAGAGGAGAGGGTGTCCGGGGGGAGGAAGGAGTTCAGAGAGGCGAGGGTTTCTGGGGGAGGAAGGGGCTCAGAGGGGAGAGGGTGTCCGGGAGGAGTAAGGGGGTGGAAGGGGTGCGGAAAGGAGAGCATGTCCAGGGGAAGAAGGGGTGCGGAAAGGAGAGCGTGTCCGGGGGAGGAAGGGGTGAGGAAAGGAGAGCGTGTCCGGGGGGGAAGAAGGGGTGAGGAAAAGAGAGCGTATCCGGGGGAGGAAGGGGTGAGGAAAAGAGAGCGTGTCCGGGGGAAGAAGGGGTGAGGAAAAGAGAGCGTGTCCGGGGGAAGAAGGGGTGAGGAAAAGAGAGCGTGTCCGGGGGAGGAAGGGGTGAGGAAAGGAGAGCGTGTCCGGGGGAGGAAGGGGTGAGGAAAGGAGAGCGTGTCCGGGGGAAGAAGGGGTGAGGAAAGGAGAGCGTGTCCGGGGGAAGAAGGGGTGAGGAAAGGAGAGCGTGTCCGGGGGAGGAAGGGGTGAGGAGAGGAGAGCGTGTCCGGGGGAAGAAGGGGTGAGGAAAGGAGAGCGTGTCCGGGGGAGGAAGGGGTGAGGAAAGGAGAGCGTGTCCGGGGGAAGAAGGGGTGAGGAAAGGAGAGCGTGTCCGGGGGTGGAAGGGGTGAGGAAAGGAGAGCGTGTCCGGGGGAGGAAGGAGTGAGGAAAGGAGAGCGTGTCCGGGGGAAGAAGGGGTGAGGAAAGGAGAGCGTGTCCGGGGGAGGAAGGGGTGAGGAAAGGAGAGCGTGTCCGGGGGAAGAAGGGGTGAGGAAAGGAGAGCGTGTCCGGGGGTGGAAGGGGTGAGGAAAGGAGAGCGTGTCCGGGGGAGGAAGGAGTGAGGAAAGGAGAGCGTGTCCGGGGGAAGAAGGGGTGAGGAAAGGAGAGCGTGTCCGGGGGAGGAAGGGGTGAGGAAAGGAGAGCGTGTCCGGGGGAGGAAGGGGTGAGGAGAGGAGAGCGTGTCCGGGGGTGGAAGGGGTGAGGAAAGGAGAGCGTGTCCAGGGGAGGAAGGAGTGAGGAAAGGAGAGCGTGTCCGGGGGAGGAAGGGGTGAGGAAAGGAGAGCGTGTCCGGGGGAGGAAGGGGTGAGGAAAGGAGAGCGTGTCCGGGGGGAGGAAGGGGTGAGGAAAGGAGAGCGTGTCCGGGGGAAGAAGGGGTGAGGAAAGGAGAGCGTGTCCGGGGGAGGAAGGGGTGAGGAAAGGAGAGCGTGTCCGGGGGAGGAAGGGGTGAGGAAAGGAGAGCGTGTCCGGGGGGAAAGAAGGGGTGAGGAAAGGAGAGCGTGTCCGGGGGAGGAAGGGGTGAGGAAAGGAGAGCGTGTCCGGGGGAGGAAGGGGTGAGGAAAGGAGAGCGTGTCCGGGGGGAAAGAAGGGGTGAGGAAAGGAGAGCGTGTCCGGGGGGAGGAAGGGGTGAGGAAAGGAGAGCGTGTCCGGGGGTGGAAGGGGTGAGGAAAGGAGAGCGTGTCCGGGGGAGGAAGGGGTGAGGAAAGGAGAGCGTGTCCGGGGGAGGAAGGGGTGAGGAAAGGAGAGCGTGTCCGGGGGGAAGAAGGGGTGAGGAAAGGAGAGCGTGTCCGGGGGAGGAAGGGGTGAGGAAAGGAGAGCGTGTCCGGGGGAGGAAGGGGTGAGGAAAGGAGAGCGTGTCCGGGGGAGGAAGGAGTGAGGAAAGGAGAGCGTGTCCGGGGGAGGAAGGGGTGAGGAAAGGAGAGCGTGTCCGGGGGAGGAAGGGGTGAGGAAAGGAGAGCGTGTCCGGGGGAGGAAGGGGTGAGGAAAGGAGAGCGTGTCCGGGGGAGGAAGGAGTGAGGAAAGGAGAGCGTGTCTGAGGGAAGAAGGGGTGCGAAGGGGGGAGGGTGTGAGGGTGTCCAGGAGAGGAAGGGGTGAGGAGAGGAGAAGTAAGAGTGGAGGAAGTAGTCAGGAAGGGGGTAGGAGTAAGGCTGGAGGAAGAATCGAGTTTGGGGGAAGGTGTAAGCCTGGAGGAAGGAGTCAGGAAAGGGGAGGGACTAAAGGGGCTGAAGAGGTAAGGGTGGAGGAAGTGGTCAGGCGGAAGGAGGGACTAAACGGGAGGGGGAGTCCGGGAGTGGGAGGATTTGGGGGGGTAGAGGTTCTGCGCGGGAAGGGGTCTGGACCGGGGACGGGGTTCCGGGGGGTAGGGGGTGTGGAGTTGGGGTGGGGGGCGCGATTGGGTACAGAGGGGGGAAAGGGTGCGGAGGGCGAGATGTGCAGGTCAACTTGCACGAGAGGCGTCTGATGGGTCCATGTCTGCCCCCTGGGGAGTGAACTGAGGGTGGGTGTGGTATGAGGAAAGGGTAAGAATGACCCAGGGCAGAGTGAGGTGGGAGGGTGAGGGTTCAATGGTAGTGACAGAAGGGATGGTGAGGGTGGTTAGTGGGGACCCGAAGGCAGACACGGTCCCTGGGGGTGGGAAGGAGGAGGTCGGGGAGGTGAGTGTGGATTGCAGGGGGTGATTTTCGGGAAGGAAGGGAATGTGCGCATTCACCTGGACATTCCCGAAGGAAAAGGGTTGTGGCTGGTAGGTCACGGAGGGGAGGTGGAAGGTGATGCCAGGGGGGCAACTGTGATGGGGGAGAGGAAATGGGTGACTGGGGGAGGGGAAAGGATGGTGGAGCGAAAGTAAAACCGAATTAGCACCATATTGTTCAAATCGAATGTGAACCGAGAGTTGTGGTGGGCGAGATCAGGTGCTGCATGGGGGTGTGAGCAGTGGGTGGGCGGAGATGTGGATCAGCTCAGATGGACAACTGAAGGAGAACCCCAGCAGGCAGCATTGAAAATGCTCGGGACAGTGAGATGAGTGTGAAACGTGAAGGATCGGTGTGCCTGTGAGCGTGCTTGCACAAGGCTCCGAAAGACCCTGCCACACACACACTTTTCCCTCCAGAATCACTCATGCCCTGTCTCCTCCCTCTGTGGTGACAGGTCTCCCAGGCTGCTTATTTCCAGCTCTTCACTGGAGGAGGAGTCCTCTTGGCTGGAGGTGAGGACCTGGATGGAGCTGAGGGACTGGCTGGCTGAGGGTGTTGGTCGCTTGGCAGAGCTCCTTGTGAACCAAAGTAGAGATAACTAGTGCATGGCAGCAGAGTCAAAAGCAGGAGAGAGAGAGCTCACAGTTGCGTTGAGAGAGGGATGATGCGGTGCAGGATCCTCACGTGGGTGTTCACCACTGACCTCACCATCACCACAGGCAGGGTCCACATCCTCCCCAGTCAGCACAATGGCCACTCCTCAAAGTGAGTGAGGGGTCTAATGTGGGCTACTCCACCCCCCGGTCTGGAACCTCTCCCTGCTGATTTGAGCCAGTTACTCCTGCATGAAAACAGGCAGAGAGACTGTGAGTAGGATACATGGCACTGCCTGGAATGTTTGTGTGGTGAGCGGAGACATGGACGGGATGAGGATGTGAGCTCGAGAGGATATGAGCCTGATGGAGATGTGAGGGTGTGTGTGAGAGTGAGTGGTGTTGTCCCTTGAGGTGTGAGATCCCTGTGGGTGTGTGATGGGTTTGTGAGTTGAGAGTGATGAGAAGATTGAGTTAACCTGGCGGAATGGATGGGACCATTCATCCTGTAGCGGCACTGGGTGGCTGTCCTCTTCTGAAGGGCATTGGCACTGACCACTGCTGCCACCGTCTCCCACGGCGGTGTGGGAGTAGATGACATCACGGCGGGCCTCCACGGCAACCAAAAGGCGTTCCATTGACGTGTCATTAAACCTGGGGTCTGCAGTCTTTTTGCCTTTCGTGGACATCTTCCCTGCAGCAGTGGTGGGCTGGAAACACTGAGATGTGTGCGTACGACTGGACTTTAAACATGGCGCCCGGCGTGATGAAGCAGCGAGGTGATGCCTTGGTAGGCGAATGAGATCCCGCCCGCCATGGAAATGGCGTGTTTCCCGGGAATGCAAACATAACGTGGCGGGATTGGGACGATACAACATGAAAACCCGCCATCGAGGCTACTGCCACACTTAGGGCAAATCTGGGACAATTCCACCCCAAGTCTGACCCTGAGCCACACCAAGAGATATTAGGTCAGGTGACCAAGAGCTGGTTGAAAGAGGTAGGCTTTAAGGAGTGTCTTAAAGGAGGAAAGCGAGGTAGAGAGGTAGAGATGTGCAGGGAGGGTTGAGGCTTGGGGCCAAGGCAACTGAAGATGTGGCCGCTCATGGTGGAGCAGTTAAAATTGGGGATGTACAAGAGGCTAGAGTTAGAGGACTGCAGATATCTCGGAGGGTTGAGTGGCTGGAGGAGGTTACAGAGATAGGGAGGGGCAAGGCCATGGAGGGATTTGAAAACAAGCATGAGAGTTTTAAAATCACGATAGTGTCTGGGTGCCAATGTAAGTCAGCGACCACAGGGGTGATAAAAGGGATAGGGCTTGCTGTGACTTGAGGCTCTGGTGGAAGTAGTCAGCAACTAGCTGACCAAACAACATCTACTTACCAATAACCCTCTCGTTGTTGCTCAGTTAGAGCCAGTTTCACTCAGACCTCAACATAACTGTGCTCCAGGCTGACGAGAGAACTGAATACCAGAGGAGAGGTGAGAGTAGCAGTCCTCAACTTTAAGGTTATATTTCATATTGGAAAATTGTGATCAATGTAGGGGTTGGGGTGGGGTGGTCAAAGGGTTATCCTCCAATGATTGGAGGCATATCTGACACAAAGGAACATGGCCATGGCTGTTATCCCAAACAAGCATTTCAGCCAATGGATATCAACTGCAGGAGTTTGATGGGAAAGTGTCCTTGGCTTAATCATCCTCAGCTGCTTCTTCCACTGACCTTTGCTCTCTCATAATGTCAGGTTCGGGTTGTTCACTGTTAATTGCAATGGTCAACTGGACCAGCCATTATCAACCTTGTGGCTTCAATGGCAGGGCAAAGGCTGCTGGGTAACTGTGTAGCCAAGAAGGGGTTTGGATCATGGCCCACAAAGCCTCTCCACCATCTCCAAGGCTCAGGTCAGGTCTGCGATGGAGCACTCACCACTCACTTGGATCAGTGAAGTCGCAATAGCACTCGTGGGTGAGGAAGGAGGGAATATGGAAGGACGAGGCAGCTTGGGGAGAGGTAGAGTGGGAGGGGTCAAGTGTGGAGCGTAAACACTGGCCTAGACCAGGTGGGCCATGTTTCTATAGTGGTAATAAGGTTTAAGAAAATTCATATAGCACCTTTCATCACCTCAGGATACCCCAAAGCACATCAGAGACAATGAAGTACTTAAGTGCTGTCATTGTTGGAGGAATCATGGCAGATAATTTGCGCACAGCAAGATCCCGCAAACAGCAATGTGACACTGAGCAGAGAATCTGCAATGTTGATTGAGGGGTAAATACTGGTCAGGACACCAGGGAGAACCTCCCTGCTCTTCTTCAAAAATAGTGCCATGGGATCTTTTACATCCTCCTGAGAGAGGCAAGTGGGGCCTCAGTTATTGATGCCTCATCCGAAGAGGTGGCACCTCAGGCAGTGCAGCCCTCCTGCAGCACTCAGCTAGGGCCTCATCCTAGATTTTATGCTCAGGTCTCTAGAGTGAGACTTGAACTCGTGACTTCCTGGAGGCGAGAAAGCTACCCACTGAGCCATGGCTGACACTCAGGATCTGGTAGGGTTGATGCCAAGCTAGACCATTGTCAAGGGAGATCTGGAAATGTGTTTTATTCGTATTTAGCCACTTGAGCTGCAAAGTATAGCTGTAAGGTGAGGACAAAAGGTGAGCCCGACCCGCTCGAGCGTGAGATGATGCGCGATGACATCAGGCGAGCGTCCCGACGTCAACGCACAGTCGCGTGATGGTTCGGTCGGGGCGGGGGGGGGAGGTGCGCGCACGGGAATTGGCAGTTATAAAGGCCTGTTAAGGCCATTAAAGTGTCAATTAACTTAAATTTTTCACTGCCCGTCTAACCTTATGGTCGGCGGGTGGGTGGAGAGGCCAAGCGGCCTTTGCACTTTTTTTTTGGGAAACCTCATCCAAGGGCGGGATGAGGTTTCCAAAATCAAACAAAAATAAAATAAAACTTTTTTAAAATTTCATTTCTAACCTGGCCCTGCTCATGTGACAAGAGTCGCACGAGGGGAACATGCTTTATAACCATTTTATGAATCTTTATTTCTAAGTTTTAAAACTGTTCATGTTCTGCCCCTTGGCCCCAGATCATTAGCCTGGGCCTCTGGATCACCAGTCCAGCGACAACACCACTACATCACTATCTCCCCTTCCTAGATGGCAAGATGCTAGGGAAAGTGGAGGAACAGAGAGATTCCTGGCTCCAAGTACAGAAATCACTAGTGGTCAGATTCAAAAACAGAATTGAGTAGGCGGATGGAACGTTGAATTTTATCCCAAGGGGCGGGAATGGAATTGGTTGGGAGTTTTGTTTAATTGTGGGGTGCCTTCACCAGACCCCATCTGGAGTAACTGCATTCAGTTCTGGGCATCGCACCATGAGAGCTGGAGTCTCTGAGAGGGAGCGGAAGGAGAAAAACAATTCACAGTGCCAAGGGTCGGAGGGTAAAGCCCTGCAGGGAGGTCGTTGGGACCATGGGTACCTGCCAAACTGACCCATGCCCCCATCCATGGCCTGTGGGTCCACCCCGGGCTGCAGCTGGGAGGCCGCCTCCAATAGTCTGGGGGGCCTGACCAAATGGGAGGGTTTTCCTCCTGAATGGGCCTTTAGTTATGCAAATCAACGGCCTGTCTCCTTGGAGCGGGCAGCCTCTCAGCAACCGGTCCCATTGTCAGTAACATTCCCCAACAGCGAGAGCATGTTGGGACATCGACCTGATCCCTCTCTGGGTGATTTTACCCACCCAACACCTCCCACCCTGCCAAGCAGGGCCCAGTAAAATCCTAGCCTTTGGCTTTCGTTCCACAGTCACTGACTCTCACTGGGGTACGGGTTCCACAGTCACTGACTCTCACTGGGGGACAGTTCCACAGTCACTGACTCTCACTGGGGGACAGTTCCACAGTCACTGACTCTCACTGGGGTACGGGTTCCACAGACACTGACTCTCACTGGGAGACAGTTCCACAGTCACTGACTCTCACTGGGGTACGGGTTCCACAGTCACTGACTCTCACTGGGGTACGGGTTCCACAATCACTGACTCTCACTGGGGGACAGTTCCACAGTCACTGACTCTCACTGGGGGACAGTTCCACAGTCACTGACTCTCACTGGGGTACGGGTTCCACAGTCACTGACTCTCACTGGGGGACAGTTCCACAATCACTGACTCTCACTGGGAGACAGTTCCACAGTCACTGACTCTCACTGGGGGACAGTTCCACAGTCACTGACTCTCACTGGGGTACGGGTTCCACAGACACTGACTCTCACTGGGAGACAGTTCCACAGTCACTGACTCTCACTGGGGTACGGGTTCCACAGTCACTAACTCTCACTGGGGTACGGGTTCCACAATCACTGACTCTCACTGGGGGACAGTTCCACAGTCACTGACTCTCACTGGGGTACGGGTTCCACAGTCACTGACTCTCACTGGGGTACGGGTTCCACAATCACTGACTCTCACTGGGGGACAGTTCCACAGTCACTGACTCTCACTGGGGTACGGGTTCCACAGTCACTGACTCTCACTGGGGTACGGGTTCCACAATCACTGACTCTCACTGGGGGACAGTTCCACAGTCACTGACTCTCACCGGGGGACAGTTCCACAGTCACTGACTCTCACTGGCGCACATTTCCACAGTCACTGACTCTCACCGGGGGACAGTTCCACAGAAGCAGGCTACCATCTGCTCACTCTGTATTTTCTCGAAGTAACATGAGGCCAGTTCTTGGGGGAATAGTTTGCTGAAAAGATTTGAGGACAATATGGTGTTTTACCAGTTTCTCTTGGCAGTTTTTTCTGTGTATATTATCCATTTTTACAGTGGGTGGCAGTATATAGCTGGATTCACAGGCCGCCCCTCAGCTTTTGTGGTCTTGCTGCTGACCTGAAATATTAATTATAAGGATCTTAATAATCCTTATATAGGATATAGGGCCCAGCACAGATTGGTACCTGGGCTAAAGGATTCAATTATGAGGACTGGCTGTATAGACAAGGCTTGCCTTCCCGTGAGTGTGGAAGACTAAGGGACGACCTGGTTGAGGTGTTTAAGGTAATTAAACGATTTGATGGGGTCGATGGAGAGCAACTCTCTCCTCTGGTGGGAGGGAGTCAGGAACCAGGGGGCTGAACTTCAAATTTAGAGTTCAAGGGTGATGTCAGGAATCACTTCTTCACACATAGGGAGTGAAAGTCTGGAACTCTCTCCCCCAAAAAGCTATTGAGGCCGAGGTGTCAATCCAAAATGGAAATTTGATGGATTTTTGTTAGGCATGGGTATTAAGGGATATGGAACTGAGGTGCGTAGATAGAGTTAAGATGCAGATCTAACTGAATGGTG
Source organism: Cetorhinus maximus (assembly GCF_964194155.1). Taxonomy (NCBI): domain Eukaryota; kingdom Metazoa; phylum Chordata; class Chondrichthyes; order Lamniformes; family Cetorhinidae; genus Cetorhinus; species Cetorhinus maximus. The sequence continues at coordinate 327,347 of NW_027596399.1, forward strand.
GGACAGGGTCCGAATGTCCTTTCACTTGTTCCTCCATTCTAACTCTCAGAATGAGCCAGCATTGAATGGTGGGTGTTTTGACTGAGAGGATGCCTGGAACCATTAATTACCACGTTAATATGTTTAATTCTGAGAGGCCATCGGAATGAATGCCAAGGTTATGTTTGGGGCCATGGGTGGGATTTTCCTGCCCCAAACATCATGGGAATTGCCGTGGGTGGGATGGAAAATTTGGCGGACTAGCAGAAGGCCCATTGACTTTGGGCGGGGATATCTGGTCCCGTGGGCACTATCTACTGTTAAGAACCACCTACTGTTACATTTTAACCAGGGTCCTGTTGCTTCCTGCCTCCATTAACCCATGGCTCTCCAGGCTGGTCTCCCATCTTCTAAACCTGAGCTGATCCCGATCTGCTCCCCATGCCCTAACAAGTTGTGCCATTCCTCCCTCGCTTGACCTGTATTGGCATTTCGAATTCTCAACCTTGCCTCTGTGCCTTTTTGATCCCCCCCCCACCCTTTCTCTGAAACATCCTTCTCCCCTACAACCCCCCGAGATCATTGTATCGGTCCAATACTGCCTCCTCATGCACCTCAGATTTCCTTTGCCCCCACCGTTGTTGGCCGTACTATTGACCGTCAAGCATTGGGAAAACCAACAAACGAGGATTTTGCCCTCGTCAGACGGGCTCGGCAGGGGTGGGCGGGAATGTTCCGGAAGCTGACCGCCGCCCGCAATCAGGCTACGGCCACGATTTCACTCTGGCGGGCCAATTAAGCGCTGCCCGCGTGGGGGTAGGAGGGCGAACAGGGAACTTCACGCATGCGCTCGGGTGCACGCGGGGAAAACTCCACTGGAGACTTCTGCAAATTAACAATAAAGACTTTTAAAATGTCCTAAAACATGTCCCCACTTGTGACTCTGCCACATGAGCAGGGACGTGTTAGAAATTAGTTTGAAAATGTTTTATTTTTTTTTAATGACTGATGGAAACCTCATCCCGCCCGTGGATGAGGTTTCGCAAAATAAATCCAAAGGCCGCTTTGGCCTTTTCCTCCCCTCGCCAACCGAAAGGTTGGACGGGCAGCGAAAAATTGTACTCAGTTCTTGCTTTAATGGCCTTAATGGGCCTTTTTAATTGTTAGCGAGGGCGCTGCTGACTCCCATGCCCGCCCGCTGACCAAAATACCGTGCGAGTGCGCGATGACATCGGGGATGCTCGCCCGACATCATCGCGCGTCATTTTACGCTCATTCGGGCCGGGCACGCGCCCCCCTCCCCCACCCCTGACGAGAGAAAGATTCTGACCCATGTCTTCACAAATTGGGTTTTTCTTTCAAAGATTGGAAAGCAATGCATTATTTGGACGCTTGATTTTTATTTTACAGGAAAGTCATAAGTTCACCTTTGGCCTGGGAGCAACAATGCCTTTTCCAAGAAATCACCTGAGCAGCATCGTACTTGAGTGGGGGGAGAGGTGTTTGTTTGTTTGTTTGTTTTGAACTGCAATTGCTTCAATTGTTGGGGAAAATAAAACTGAAAAAAGGCAAAGGCTAGTGACTTACTGGAAACCACATGACAGAGGCAAGCTCTAAGCTTTTGAATGTGCTGTTTAGATCTCGGTTCTTTCTTGGGGAATAAGCTGAGAAGGAAGTCTACCCTATACTGACTCTCTCTCCCTGCCTGTAATTCTGTGTGTAGTTATCAACCTGTAGCCAGAGAATCCTCATCAGAGTGTAACTTGTCCGCATTTGGAAACCTGCAAAGCTGAGATATAAAGAATTGATCCATCTCTATATATTCCTCCATGCCGACGCCCCATTGGTGAGAACCTCCAGGCATCTACTGGGACCAGCGACCCATCTTCTCATGAGATCAACTGCATCGAACGCTGTGAACTTTATCCTGTTCTGATAAATTTTTTTCTAACTGCCCATCCCTGCAGAGACTACTTTTGTGCCCTTTGTTTGTCTGTGTGTGTGTGTGTGTGTGTGTCTGTCTGTCTGTGTTAACTGAGGAATTTTTAAGAAGGGATAGATAGTTATTCTTCCAGATTACAATAGTGTGTTAATCAGTTCTTGCAACTTGTTAAAAAGAGGCTTGTTTTCTAATAAATCAATCATTCTGAGTTGAAATGAGCCTGGTTAAAGTCTCTTTTATTCTGGGTCTAACGGTGACGAAGGTAAATAATTGGCCATTTTGGTGAGTGAATTTACCTTTACACTAGTGGTGTGACGTGCAGAGTAGTGGGGCTAGTCAATCTGCGCACTCCTCCCATCCAATTATAACACTAGGTCCGAAGGTCTGGAATTCCACCCCGCCAGAACCCTTTCGCCTCGCTATCCCTCTCTCTCTCTATCCCCCTCCTCTTTCCATCTCTCTCTCCTACAGTATAACAGTGACCACAATTCAAAAGCACTCTATTTGCCTGTAAAGCTGTTTGGGGTGCCCTGGGGTGGTGGAAGGGGCTACAAAAATGTAGCCCTTTCTTTTTCTTTCTGCCCTACTTGAAGACACTGCGGTAAACCTACCACTCTGACAAAGCATGGGGATCACCAGCTCAAATATTCCCTAATCTGGCTCAGTGATAACATTTTGTCTGGTATTGCAACGTGTTGCTCCAGGGACGACTCACTGCGTGAACGGCGCTATACCAATGCAAGTTGTTGTTTGTGTGGAGTAAGTTTTGTTGTCTGCAGTTTTCTGTCGAGGGCAGGTGCACAGAAGCATCTTGCGTGGCCCGAGGCAATGAAATGGTTAAAAGCTGGTCACGTAGCTCTACAGATCGAAGATGAGAATAATCCCTGCAGGCCGCTTGCTCTTTCGCTCAGTCGACAGACGTTTCAGTTCAGTGAGCATTAGGCCTGAGTCAGCAGAAAGAAATTGCTGATCCTGCCAGTCAGCCGAGCTGCTTTGTTTCATATGGGGCTAGATTTGCCCGCGGGTTTTGGCTCCCTGAGAATGGGAGAGGATGGGGGTTCCCGAGGCTAGGCTTTCTGGCAGAGGGACTGTCGGTGCCATCTTGCCAACCTCGGCTAACTAGCTGGCAGCTCTGAAGCCTCGGAAGCCCCACTCTTTCCCCCCTTCCCTCTTTCCCCCACATCCCCCTCTCCACTTCCCCCCCATCCCCCTCCCCACGTTCCCACTCCCCATCCCTTCTTTCTGCCTCCCCGCTTTCCACCCTCCCCTTGTTCTCCCTCCCCTCTTGCCCCTCCCCCTAGCCACTTTCCCCCTCCTCTCCCCCTCCCCCTCTCCTTTTCCCCTCCCCCTTGCCTCTTTCACCCTCCTCTTCCCCCTTACCCCCTCCTCTTCCTCTTTGTCCACTCCTCTCCCGCTTTCCCCCTCCACCTCCCCTTACCCTACAAAACCCTTTTTCCCCTCCACTGCCGTCTTTTCCTCTCCTCCCTCCTCCTCTCTGCCTTCTCCCCTCCTCCCAACTCCTCCTCCCCCTCCCCTCTTTCCCCAACACCATCCACTCTTCCCCTACACCATCCACTCTTCCCCTACACCATCCCCTCTCGGCCTACACCATCCCCTCTCCCCCTACACCGTCCCCTCTAACCCTACACCATCCCCTCTCCCCCTACACCATCCCCTCTCCCCCTAGACCGTCCCCTCTCCCCCTACACCATCCCTTCTGACCCTACACAATCCCCAATCCCCCAACACAATCCCCTCTCCCCCTACACCATCCCATCTCCCCTAAACCATCCACACTCCCCCTATAACATCCCTTCTCCCCCTACACCATCCCCTCTCCCCCTACACCATCCCCTCTCCCCCTACACCATCCCCTCTCCCCTACACCATCCCCTCTCCCCCTACACCATCCCCTCTCCCCCTACACTATCCCCTCTTCCCCTACACCATCCCCTCTCCCCCTACACCATCCCCTCTCCCCCTACTCCATCCCCTCTCCCCCTACACCATCCCCACTCCCCCTACACCATCCCCTCTCCCCCTACACCATCCCCTCTCCCCTACACCATCCCCACTCACCCTACACCATCCCCTCTCCCCCTACACCATCCCCAGTCCCCTACACCATCCCCTCTAGCCCTACACCATCCCCTCTCGCCCTACACCATCCCCTCTCGCCCTACACCATCCCCTCTCCCCCTACACCATCCCCTCTCCCCCTACACCATCCCCTCTCGCCCTACACCATCCCCTATCCCCCTACACCATCCCCGCTCCCCCTACACCATTCACTCTCCCCCTACACAATCCCCACTCCCCCTACACAGTCCCCTCTCCCCATACACCATCCCCTCTGACCCTACATAATCCCCACTCCCCCTACACCATCCCCTCTCCCCTACACCATCCCCTCTGCCCCTACACAATCTCCACTCCCCCTACACCAGCCCCACCCCCTACACCACCCCCTCTCACCCTACACAATCCCCACTCCCCCTACACAATCCCCTCTCCCCCTACACCATCCTCACTCCCCCTACACCATCCTCTCTCCCCTACACCACCCCTCTCCCCTACACCATCCCCTCTCCCCTACACCATCCCCTCTCCCCCTTCACCATCCCCTCTGCCCCTACACAATCCCCACTCCGCCTACACCATCCCCACTCCCCCTACACCATCCTCTCTCCCCTACACCACCCCTCTCCCCTACACCATCCCCTCTCCCCTACACCATCCCCTCTCCCCCTACACCATCCCCTCTCCCACTACACCAACCCCATTGCCCCTACACAATGAACACTCCCCCTACACCATCCCCTCTCCCCCTACACCATCCCCTCTCCACCTACACCATGCCCTCCTTACACTACAACATCCCCTCTCCCCCTACACCATCCCCTCTCCCCCTACACCATCCCCTCTCCCCGTAAACCATCCCCTCTCCCCCTAAACCATTCCCACTCCCCCTACACCATCCCCTCTCCCCTACACCATCCTCTCTACCCCTACACCACCCCCCCTCCTCTACACCATCCCCTCTCCCCCTACATCATGCCATCTCGCCCTACACCATCCCATCTCCCCTACAACATCCCCTCTCCCCCTACACCATCCCCTCTCCCCCGACACCATCCCATCTCCCCTACACCATCGCCTCTCCCCCTACACCAACACCTCTCCACCTTCACCATCCCCTCTCCCCCTACACCGTCCCCTCTCCCCCTACACCATCCCCACTCACCCTACACCATCCCCTCTCCCCCTACACCATCCCCTCTCCCCCTACACCATCCCATCTGCCCCTACAACATCCCCT